>NC_133339.1:29817786-30151119 GCF_030506205.2 Paramisgurnus dabryanus
GAGGAAGTGGGATTTGCATGTGCAAAGTGGCATGAAAATTTCTACATTTTTAGAATTTCTGAAAGCTTTTTGCAACACATATCTTTATTAATATACGCATTAATTATTAATAACACACTGTAAATAAAATAAAGAAATCCTCTGCCCCTGACTGCTTGCTTAAGCAACAACATTACAGGCAGAGCATCCAAGTGCAGTATTTAATATAATGGTTAATTTAAACAGGAACAGGTAGACATAGACAGAGCATTACACCAAACATAAAGTTAACAATCACCGACAACAGACAATGCACACACTTGGCTTATGCTGCGTTCCAAGCAACCCGTAAATCACTACAACTCACGATTCTGAAATGGTAGTTCATCAATCTAGTTCGAGTTCACGGGTGGGAATTCACGGGATTGAGTGCCGTTCCAGTGCGCTTTTACAGGTAGAAGGATGGAAATACACAGGTTACAGGTTGCCTGGATCGTGTACTCCCAGTTTTGAGTCGTGGTTTTGAAGTCTTAGATTACATCCCAACATTTACTAAGTAGTCTTTTCCAGTAATGAACAGTTCACCATTGTTGATTATCCTTATAAACATCTTAATGTAAATGCATTTGTTGGTATTTCAGTTGCATCTATTTAATCTGCGATAAAATATGCGAACGCGATCTCTTCCATTTGCTGACGTTTGCAGTCCACAACACACCGAAATTTAGCAAGGCAAGCTGCATTTCAAACAAGCCTATCATGACACAATTGTCCGATTATTAGTTTATGCCCTCCACCTGCCTGCCCTTATTACCTTGTTTAGATAATCTCCTATTTAATGTCCTTGTGTTTGGTGTCTTGTGCTGGATTGTTGTGTATCTTTAGATACTGTTGTGCCTGCCCTGCATTAGCCTGCCCTGCATGTTATGTTTATAATTTAGATTATTATTTGTTTCACTTTGTTTGCACCCTTGGTGTTTTTTGTTATTAAATTTAGTCTTTTGTTTAAGAGCTGTTTACACACAACAGTATGATAACTAATGTAACCTTGTAACGTGTTACTAATTCATTTGTCATTAAAAACAACAATATATATTAAACAGAAAAAGCAAATGGCATTATTATTAACGCCAATGCATTTTTAGTTCTTATGATTATTATGATTTTTTAATACTGGAAAATTAAACCTGTTGCAATGCAGTATCATGGCAATTCATACACATTTTACAAGATTTTGAATATCCCTATGTTTAACAATTGATGCTTTTAACAACAAAGAAGAGTTTATTGAATATTTGAATATTTTTCTGTTCAACAGCTGTCAGGCCTTCAGTGATTTCAAGCATGAACAGTTTTTGTGTAGCGCTGCAGTTTTTTGACTAACTGTGCGTCTCTTGCACAATAATAAACAGCGGTGTCCTCAGTCTTCAGTTTTTTTATTTCTAAAAGCAGCATGTTTTTACTGTTGTCTTTGGTGATGGAGAACTGACCCTGTAGAGATTGAGCATAATATGCACTTGTGCCAGTGTCTATATATCCAATCCATTCCAGTCCTTTCTGTGGTTTCTGACGGACCCAGTGCATGTAGTAGCTGCTCATAGAGAATCCAGACACAGTACAGGACAGAGTGACTGATTCTCCAGGTTTCTTCACCACTGAATCAGAGGATGTCAATGACTGTCCGCTAACATCTGAAAAACAGAGAAAATTAATATTCAATAATTTAGAAATTTTTTTGGGGAAATAATAATCCACGAATTAAATCATTTTCTCACGTGAAATAATCATCAGCAGAACTCCAAACTGTAGCATTTTCATTATCACCTCAAAACAGAATAACAAGCAATACAGAAATACAATCAGATGTTACACAGCATCTAGACATAAACACTGACTCAGGGTTCAGTTTATAACACAGTCTACTAGGAGTTGAAGTGACACTGACCCTCCCTTCAAAAACATTTGCATTTGGAGGCATATATTGTGTTTTATACTTAAAGATCAACTTAAATAATACAAGAGATTATAATTCTGCTATCTAGTATTTGCTGTATTTGTTTAATTATTAGTATTTATATTTAAATTTGAAATCTTTTCTTATACTGTACAGAGGTATTGATTATTAATACATTTATTAATAAAGAAATAAAGAAAAATGTTTTCCCCTAAATACTCAAATATTGAACATGTTTTTGGTTATTTTAAACAGTGGAAAAAAAGAAACCCAAGATGACAGATTTAAAGTTGTTGATGTGGTTGAGTTTGCAATGGACATGTGTGAACCCCACGAAAGTGTGTTTGTACATGTTTTAAAAGATGTTATTTTAGGAAGTCTAATAACAGTTACTCCGACCATAATGAGCAGATGTGATATGATGGATTGGAACAACAGCTAAATTTGTGTGTGCGTGGTGGTGTGGTGTGTGCTTTACAGCACAAATGACGTGTCTAATGTCTGTGTTTTAATCTGTAACACTTTATTTTACGGTGGATTTGTTACACGTTACATGTAAATAATAACAGTAAATTAAGCATAATTACACCAAACCCCAATACTAACCCTTTATTTTGTACATGTTGTTAATCATTATTACTTGGTAGTTAAATGAGTTATTACACTGAAACAAAACCGGTAAGTAAATCTGCTCACTCTTTACAGTAGATTATGCTGTTATTTTGCGTGGATTTCAGATACAAGATGCTTTAGAAATTAAAATTATAATCATGACAATCCTGTTTTCACAATGACTACTAATATTTTTTAATCATAATGTAAATAATGTTATTTATTACACGGCTCTTTGGAATGCTTGATTCTGATTGGTCAGTTGAGACATTTGCAGGATCGTTCTTTTCAAATAATAACTGCTCCAAAGTAATAACGCATAGCCGGTACTACTTGTATGTTTTAAATCCCTCCGCGCCAACAAAGATTACTGTTTGGCGCCATCTTGTGACAAACACTGGACAACCACAATAAAGAATGGAAAAAGTTTGACATTCATTTTAACATGTACGGAAAAAACAAAACATTTAAACAGTGGATAGAAGAACGAACAACGACAAGACACAGGGAGCTTACTGAGACTGAACTTGACAAAATAGAGCATGACAGCTACGAAGCCAACACTCAAAAAAATACAGAATGGGCATTAAAACTTCTCAAAGACTGGCTAAAAGAGAAAAAAATGGAGACAGACAAGTATGAAGCAGAGGATCTTAATAAGGTATTACGATCATTTTATGCATCTGTGCAAAGTTTCGCGGAAGGATAAAAAATGTTAATTTAAAACAAATATGCCAATAAAATGTTTCAAATTTATATTCATGTCCAGTTTTTTTCTTATGTGGCAAGTCCTGATCGCGTCGGGTCCTGATCACACTGTCGGGGCTTATTTCCCGATAACTACCGGCTGCCTCTACATTAACCCTTACTTATAGTTTAACTACAGTAAGTGGTCTTCTCCCCACTGTTGTTCACAGTTATTGTAGAGCTGCTTTATCACATTTAGTCACTGTGTCTGTCGGGCACAGTAATAAACAGCAGTGTCCTCTTCTCTCAGACTCTTGGCTTCAAGATACTGTGTACTTGCAGACACGTCCTCACTCAAAGTGAAGTGATCTTTCATTGAGTCTGCATATAAAACATTACCACTGCCAGAGTTAACTCTCCCAATCCACTCCAGAGCTCTCCCTGGTTTCTGTCTTATCCAGTGCATGAAGTGCTCTGTCATTTTAAAGCCAGATATTTTACAGGAGATCTTCACTGTTTCCTGCGGTCTCTTTATTACAGCAGGTGACTGATCTAATCTGATCTCATCCCCACTGATACCTGTGAAATTAAAGACATAAATAACATTAACCCTGATCTTCTTTTCAATGTTCTTAACAAGAAGACACAAATGCTAAAATTACCTTGTTGAGTTACAATCACTATAAAGATGAAATGCCAAATGTTTGTTGACCCCATTATTAAAAAAATGACTTATCTTATGACATGAAATATTGGTTCATTGCTCAAAATGAACAGTGACCTGAGCTTTATGTAGCACTAAAGCAAGTTCATTTGCATAAGCAGCATTCTTTGTATGTGTATCATAATCAAACTATTAATGCAACTGACCATGAGAAGAGGAGGAGTTACTTGTACTGCTGGAGGTTATCCAAGTTATCACAAAAACAGGTCATATTAATATATTTTTAATGGGGATAAAAGAACACTGTTTATTTTTTGTAACATATTATAGATTACAATTTAATTTGATAACAGAACAGATATTACACAGCAAATGATTTAAAGTATGTCAGAGTGAAGTGAAGAACTGCTGATATTTTGCCTTTAAAACAAACTAACTGATAAAAAGATTCTTCGCTGAATTTGAGGTTGCATGCAAAGTCCACTTGTCCCAAAAATCTGAGGTGGCACGTGCATGACAGAATATGTAACAGAATATGCAGACACCTTACATGTGAGACCAAAAGACTGTCCTGTTTGCAGATCAATCGAGTTCTGATGGTTGAGGACAATATTTTATTCCACACCTGTCATCCCAGATGGTTGTGATGATGTGGGTTGGTCTTACTTTTATGTTGTATAGTTTAGGTATGGTTTAGACCTTCCCTTTTCACCTAGATCACGTGTTCCTATGTCTTAATTTGTGGTTGGATAACTTCACACTTACAAATGTGGCCTTTAAAAATGCGCGTTTTCTCCCGCGGCATTCGCCAATTCGTCTCGCAGAGTCTCGCAGCATTCTGCAAGTGCTTTCGGGGGGGCTACTTTCCATTTTCCCTTAATGTGTTTCGCTTCACAGAATATCCACCAGGTGGCGCATAAAAACATTGCATTGCGTTGTTTCCAGAAGTTAATAAGGGCATTGCTGAATATTTTACATTGCTACTGTATTAAAACAGCAAAGTGATATGTCAACCCATTCTTGCCAGCATAACAGCGCATACAACTATTAAGATACGTGCAATGCGAACTTATAGGAAGTGCAACAGAGAATTTAGTGTGAGCCTAATAAACGCGACTCTATTTACAATGAATATCTTAATTATTTGTGTTGTCGAATTTTGACACCGTTTCATTGTTTGTTCATAATATTTATAATTGTCAGTTTTTCTAAAAGTATCAATATTTTAAACAGAGTAAAGTGGTATAAAAAAAGACATGTTTTAAAGTTAAAAATGTTGTAAAAAATATAGTAGTATTCTTATATTTTAAGAATAACAATATGATACATTTATACTGCGCTAAAATGCTTCACATATGGAAAGAGGAATTCTTCTCAACCACCACCAATAAAGCTTACAAATTAATCTTTAGAAAAAAGGCGTTTAAACCCGGACTGTACAGTTGGCATATGATATCTTTTTTATTTCGTTTTTACATATTTATATTTATAAAATCTTTAATAATAGGCTACCTTTCTTGCGCATATGCAGTCAGTGTTTCTACGTAATTCATAATTATAAAAAATATTATTGTAAAATAGAATATCACTAAAATAATTTATTAAAGTAACTTAATAAAATGTCTTAATGTCACTTATGTGTTTTTTTAGTTGGTCAAACCAAAATAATTGACGCGAACAGAGAAACTGTGCCTTTTGCGGACGAAAAACACCTCCGAAATGTTGAGTTTATGAATTTTTACAATATGTACTTTGTGAAATGTGTGTGTAAAATAATCAATTTTATAACATGTGGCTGTAGAGACTAACACGCCGCATCGCCTTCCAGATATCTTACACGTTCGCATTCAACACTTTTCAAAACTTATTTATATTCAATCTAATTAATAATTATAAATTATGACATGAGAAAATTAGAATTGTGCAAAGAGCCAATTCAGATATTGTTAATTAAAGCTGTTTTATACACCTTTCTGTTATAAATGTTTTAAAAAATATATTAGTATTCTTATATATTAAGAATAACAATATGATACATTTATATTGCGCTAAAATGCGTTACATATGGAAAGAGGAATTATTCTCAACCACCACCAATAAAGTTTAAACATTATTCTTTAGAAAAACGCCTCCGAAGTGTTGAGTTTATGAATATTTACACTTACAATATATACTTTGTGAAATGTGTGTTTAAAATAATAAATTTCATAACTGTAAAGACAAACACGCCGCATTGCATGATTTTATAAATACCGAGGTCCATATAAGTATTTTCCAGTGCATGCACCCCAGGAAAAAAAGCTTCTTATTTCCCTGCTCTACATATATGAATTTTAATACATCAGAAAACCAAAGAATCAAATACCTATAGATTTCAAACCATGTCAGTATGCAGAAGACTTGTGTTGGTCATTAGGAATACATTGTAATAATTATTTTACCATCCTGGGCACACTAGTTGCTGCACACTTTCTCTTCTTTTGTTATTTATTTAACTTTAATGACTTCAACAGGTACTGTTTATTAGGCTTTAAGACTGAATGCAATAAAATGTTCAAGCCAAAATATGAACATTTAAACTCCGTGCACGCGCGCTACGGGTGGATGAAGCGTTGTACCGCGCACGTGATGCATCGCGTTTTCAAGTTCAAGCTTAGCAGAAGTCCAGTGCAACACAGGGAATCTAATCATTATACAGTTAAAAACATATCTTCAAGAATTAAAGGGTGGCGTGGAATGTTGTTAATAAACATGCTGAATAACGGAAAGTGAATTACTGGAGGGAGAGAAAGCAGCGCATTAAATTTGGACACCCAAGTGCTCAGCGGCATTAATGTTTCTTGTCCTGTCACCTTGACAGTCACTACGGTTTCATATTTCTCGTCAATAAACTGCTGTATAATAGTCAGCGTTTGATTACTTACATCTCTCTTGCACTTCCACTAACTGCGCATCTGACCTCTGTGTTGCACCTCTGTCTGCCTGGTTTGATTTTATTGGTCATCTCGGTTTCATTTTGACTTTATCTTACTTAATAGACCCTTTAACTGTTTGTACACCATGTTGACATGGCACCGTATGCGTGCGCATTTAGGCAACGGAGCGGAGGTATGGCAAGAATCAGCAGTGAAGCAACCTACCCATTACACAAAAAATGCACACGGCCGCGCCGGTCTCAGTGTGTCTGCATCTATGAAAAAAATGTGCACCACCTGCATGCAGAGAGCACGCGCGCTGCCTGCACGACATCCAATCACTGCAGTCCCACGTTGGTTTGGATGTTGGGACCGTACCAGTACAGCTCAGCAGTGGTGTAGTCTACTAGGAATTGTAAAGGATTTCCGTATACCCGCTAAAAATAGCGTGAGGATGCGTAACAGCATGGTTTTGTGACATTTCAAACTTTTAGTAATAGTGAAGCACTGACCATTAGCATGCTACACTTGCTACTTTAGCGGGTTGAAATGCATATACATATTAGGCTATATATTTGGTGTGTTTGACTTCTGCCGAACTGCGCGATCCGATCGGCATATGAAATCACTATAGCGGCGCGAAAGTGACTGGGGAGCAGAGTGGTGTGGCGCTACAAAACCCACAGGCGAGTGACAGCAAAGTACCGCGAGAGCGATTCAAAGCGGATTTATCCACGTGATAACTGGAATCGCTCTCGCGGTACTTTGACATCACCAAGAGATCTATACCACTGCAGCTAAGTCACTACATTGACATGGCAGAAGGACAGAATGCCATTTTGTTCTGGGCACTCTTCCTTCACTCTTTCAAGTAGCCTTGGCAGTGCCTGCTTCTAGTGCTACAGTGGAGCGAGTTTTCAGCCATGGTGGCATCCATGGCCAATTTGATCTTTTGAAAATGCAATGCAGTATAGGGGCCTCCCTCCACCTGTCCACAGCATGCATTTTATTTCTGTTGTAAGAGGACTTGACATGACTCGAAACTAAAATGGTAGGACTTTGGACTCGACTTGAGACTTGTTGGCTTTGACTTTTGACTCGATTTGGGACTTGCCTCATCTTTGACATGACTTGACTCGGGACTCGAGGGCAAAGACTTACTTGTGACTTGCATAACAATGACTTTGTCCCACCTCTGCTTATAGCTAGACGTCACATGCCGATTGGTCTGCGCTGCGCAGCAAGAAGCCACACGAGCGCTGAGCGTTGAGTCAAATTATAAGACGAGCGTAAGAAAATGACAGAGGTCTGGTCAGGGAATTAACCCAACACAAAAGTGAAAATGATAGCAATGACTCTTTAGATCAGATCTATAGACATGCACATCAGTGTTTTATTTGTCTGGAGAAAAGGACAATTTGATATCCAAAATAGTGTCCAACATAATACTTACTCTATCAATATACTCAAATAAGTAGGGCCTACATGCACTGCTATCAAACGTGATGTGTTTTTGGTGTTGTAATCTGGAACTTGGTGTATATCAAATGTGTTTGTTAAATGTCTCCACATGGAAACGGAATGCCCTCCCCCCGCACAGTCCTGCAATGAGAACCAGAAAAACCGGTTTCTAACCATTTTATTTACATGTGAATAGTGAGAGCACCCCCTCAGGAGCTGTAGCAGGGTTTTTGCGGGGTCTTTATAAGCTAAAGCCAGGACTTAGTTTAAATAGGAAATATAACTAGTTTTAACAAACATGCCTTACTAAAAACATTATTTGTCTGCATTTTGAGGCAAAAAAGGGCATGGCCGCCCGGACCTCGGTAATTTTCTGACGCGTGTCTTATTTGACTCAATGCTCAGCGCTCGTTTGACGACTTGCGGCGCCACGCAGCCCGATCGGACGGCATGTGACGTCTTAGCACCGCGAGACAGTAGGCCTACAGTATGCTTTTGAATAGATCTCGCGGTAGTGGGATGTCACAGGCCAACGGGTTTGCGCTGCGCCCCATAAAGTAAGATAAAGTGAAAATTATTCCTAGATGACAAATAAAATCATACCAGGCAGACAGCAAAGGAGGAAGGATAACTCAGTTAGTGGAAGTAATAGGTTAAATTGGGCCGGAGCGCACCGGAGCGCAGCTCCGCCTCCTCGGGTCCACAACACACCTTGCCGGAGCTCCGGTCCGTCTCCTTCAGCAACAGGGTTTGACGCAAAGCGAATAATAACGTTTTCATTCATAGGCTTCAAACTCGTGCTTGCGGGGCACCCTCGACAAAAATCTTTTTGAGAAAATCATGCTTCTCAGAGGTCCACTGTGTTTTTAATCCCGTCTGAATCGGCCATGTCTGTGTTTTTCTCTGACGACCTCTGTAATCTGTAAATTTCAGAGCATTTTACCTACTGTTTCACGCCGAACTCAGAGGTCATCTGAGAAATGTAATTCCGTCCGGATGAAGACGTGTTTGCTCGCAATATGTTTTGAAAACGCGTTTCTTTTCATGTTTTGGCAAACGTGATCTGCCGACAGGTCTCACTAACGCACGTATAGACTATTGTACTTAATTCCTGAATCCCATTCATTCAGATAGCCTATGGATTTTTTTCCATTCGGCGGAATAAAATAATTAAATTAAGACGAGCTGAATATCATACACTGTTAAGACTGGACAAAACCGTTAGTTTTGTAGGTGTTCAGCTTGGGAGTTATACTCGGTTTAACCAAAAATGGGAATAATAATACAACAGAATATTTGGAATTGGGGCAAGCAGAACATGAATTCACAAATCACAAAAAATGTAAAATTAGATAAATTAGTTAATGATATTGCGCAAATGCTCTCGGTCTCTTCAAGGTCTACGCGAATTAGAGGTTTGTTATAAGACTCCGTTATACATCACGTCTCTTCTAATTGCACAGAAAAAATGAATCAAATGATGCGCATTTAAGTCGGATTTTTATGTAGAATAGGCTTTGTGACCGTTTAACCCCACGTGGACCGAACAAGAAATGCTTTCATGGAGTCCGTGTATGACATCTTCTTTATTTAGTTTTACATATTTTTATTTATATGCATTTAATAATACCGTAAGATCATAATGTATACACTGTAAAAATGATTCAGTGGCTTTGTAAATGTAGGCTATCTAAAATAAATGATTAAATTAACTTAATAAATTTTTTTAATGTCAGTTATGTGTTTTTTTTTTTTTTTAGTTAGACAAACCCAAATAAATGACTAGAAATAGATATTTTGTTTAAAATGTACATATTTTATTTGATGTATACGCCTTAATAATATAAGTATTTAATTTACAGATTATTTTAATCAATATATTTGATAAGGTCAGAATTATATATTTAAGTTTTTGAAACTGTAATAATTGCTTTCTTCAAATTAATATTATTTGCATTTAACATCAACTGTACGTTTTACGCCTAACTTGAACTATGATGTACTTACTATTTTTACATTGATATTATTTGAGTAAATGTAGGCAAAAAAATAAATTAATAATCAGTAGAACAAATGTTAATTTAAAAAAATCCCATCCCATATAGCCAACGGGTTTTAATCAGCAACAGAGAAACTGCGCCTTTTGCCGATGAAAAACACCTCAGAAACTCCTCGAATTTATGAATTATTACACTCACAATATGATTTAATTTACTTACTACAAAAATATAACTCATTATACAAATTTATTCAACACCATTGCACACTTTATATCGAGTTTCATACCATGTAAAGGAAAACATGATAATATAAAAAGTACAGTAATGCAGAAAAGCGCATTACAACCATGTCCAAGCTATTAAAAACGTTCAGATGCAAAAATGAACTAAATGTACAATTAGATAAACTAGTTAATGATATTGCGCAAATGCTCTCGGTCTCTTCAAGGTCTACGCGAATAGAGGTTTGTTATAAGACTCAGTTATACATCACGTCTCTTCTTATTGCACAGAAAAAAATTGAATAAAATGATCCGCATTTTAGTCGGATTTTTATGGAGAATAGGCTATGTGACCGTTTAACCCACGTGGACCGAACAAGAAAACGTATGCTTTCATGGAGTCCGTGTATGACATCGCTTTTATTTAGTTTTACATATTTTATTTATATGCATTTAATAATACCGTAAGATCACAATGTATACACTGTAAAAAATGATTCAGTGGCTTTGTAAATGTAGGCTATCTAAAATAAATGATTAAAGTAACTTAATAAAATCTTTTAATGTCAGTTATGTGTTTTTTTTAGTTAGACAAACCAAAATTAATGACTAGAAATAGATATTTTGTTTAAAATGTACATATTTTATTTGATGTATACGCCTTAATAATATAAGTATTTAATTTACAGATTATTTTAATCAATATATTTGATAATTTCAGAATTATATATTTAAGTTTTTAAACCTGTAATAATTGCTTTCTTCAAATTAATATTATTTGTATTTAACAACAACTTAAAAAAAATGTACGTTTTACGCCTAACTTGAACTATGATTTACTTACTATTTTTACATTGATATTATTTGAGTAAATGTAGGCAAATAAATAAAATAATAAGTAGAACAAATGTTAATTTTAAAAAATCCCATCCCTTATAGCCAACGGGTTTTAATCAGCAACAGAGAAACTGCGCCTTTTGCCGATGACAAACACCTCAGAAACTCCTCGAATTGAATATTTACACTTACAACATGATTTTATTTACTTACTACAAAATATAACACATTATAGAAATTTATTCAACATCATTGCACACTTTATATCGAGTTTCATACCATGTAAAGGAAAACATGATAATATAAAAGGACAATAATGCGGAAAAGCGCATTACAACCACGTTCCAGCTATTAAAAACGTTCAGATGCAAAGATAAACTAAATGTACAATTAGATAAACTAGGTAATGATATTGCGCAAATGCTCTCGGTTTCTTCAAAGGTCTTTGCAAATTATTTTGTTATAAGACTCCGTTATCATCACGTCTCTTCTACTGTAAGTGTACACAAAAAAAATAAGACGAATGATCCGCGTTTAAGTCAGATTTTTATGAATATTTGACTGTTTATGTAACTGGCAAAAGAAAACTTCGCCAACCAAATGTTTGTCAAAAAGCTTGCATGTGACATCAAAGTACTGCCAATGCACCAAGAATCCCTGTCATGTTACTTCGATATCATATAGTATGCTTAAAGCATAAAGTCGAGCACACATTGTCGTCAGTATGCCCTACTTGAAACACGACTGCCCTCTACAGGTTTTTTATTTCCTGCGTCCCCCACCGAATCACCCTTCTGCGGGATCTCGCAGAATTTCGGAAGTGCTCGCGGCATTCTGCTTTCAGAGGCGCGCATTTTTAAAGGCCACATCTGTAACCACTTTGCCATAAGTAATTGTGTCTATCTTGTTCTTCAAAATGTAATTTCTATGACACAGCGTTGAGTTCCCTTGAAATGGAACGTCTTGGTTAAGACCGTAGCCATGGTTCCCTGAGATATGGAACAAGATATTAGCTGTGTCCCAATTCGAAGGCTGCGACCTTATAAGGAAGTGAACTCAGAAGACGAGCACTCTGTCTTTGAAGGTCGCAGCTTCCAAAGTCAACGAAGAGAAGTGAAATGAGATGGTCTAGCCTTTGGAGCTGAGGTCCCCAACCTTTTATACACCGCAGACCGGTGCAACAGCTTTAAAAAAAAATAACGGACTGGGAGGTTGTTGGGTGGTTGCTTAGTTGCTGTTCTGAAAATCCTCCTTTGCGAAATGTAAAACGTTTTAAACTGAGGTAAAGATCAAAGAACCATGCATTAGGATAATTAATAACGGATTTATTTTACAGTTTTTTTCAATTGTTTACACGCAATTTTGAAAACCGGGTTCTTTTTTTCAAAATATAATCAAAGTTATCCAAACACCACACACAATTTGCATAATTCCTAGATTGTTTGCAAAATGACACATTTCAGTCAAAAAATACACACTTCAGTCAAAACATATACACATATTTGTGAAAATGCTCTTAGTTTTCATTTAACCAACACAGTCCCTATATGATCAGACACTATTGCAGCCAGTTTCACACTGCTGTGATAAATAAAAAACACATTTGTAAAAAAAAAAATTTTACGAAATAGCATGTGCTAGATTTTTGTCCAGACATTGTTATGTAAGGGATCATTTAGATTTAAAAAAATTGTGAACAACCCACAACAATCTTCATGATTAGTTTGAGATAAGGGGAGAATGTACACAAATAGGCCTACTATAAACTTACCAAGCACTGCACAACACTGATGCTGCAGAGTGAATATTTCAAGTATTTATTTCAATACTTAGGGGTTGTGTACACCAAAACTTTTACGCCCGCGGCCGGCGCATGTTTTCAATTGTTTCTCACGGAAGCTCGGCGTTTTTCAAATAAGCTAGCAGCTAGCGGGTTTTTTCCGCGCTGAAAACCGGCGCTCTGCGGTTTTTCCGCGCTCGGCGCTGAGCGGCGAGAGTTGAAAGAGATTCAACTTTGGGAGAAAAGCTCCGCTCGTCAATGTCAGTTCTCACACGGCCGCCCAATCACAATAGAGGAGGGGCGGGATATTACCACAGCAACCAACCGGCTCGCAGCTGAAGTATCACAGCTATCAAAGCGCTCAGCTGAAGAAAGCTGGCACTCAGCTGAAAAACAGCTGGCATTCGGCGTCCTCAAGGCGTTTTCAGCCGCGTTTAAAAGTTTTGGTGTGTCCAGCCCCTTACAGTATTTCCTACCATAATCAGTTACAGTAATCAACCAACAATGAAATCATTGAAACAAATAACATCTGTAGACAAATAAAAAAAGCATGTAGTACATACACTTTGAAGAAATACTGTAAAAGCAACAAGTATACTGTAACTATTCATCATCTCTCAGTCTGGCTGCATCAGGCCATACGATTTCATCCACATCACAGGCTATGTCTTTATTGGGAAGGCACCTTTGGAAGAATCGCCTCATGTGACGAATCCACTCCTGCATAGAAGCTGCTTCGATATGATCACAGGCCTCCTCCATGGCCTGAATGAAGGGCACACGGTCATAGGGCCACAGGTCATATACCTTCCACCGCCATGCTGAAAAAAAACTATTTTATTGGATTCAGGAAGGGGGAGTATGGGGGAAGGTATAAGACTTCAAATTCAGGGTGCTCATGGAACCAATTATGGACCAGAGCAGCCGATGTTCCAAATAACAATGTACCGCATCTGGTCCACTTGGTTTAATGCTGTGACAATCTTCTGCAATCTGTCAAGAAATGCAAGTACTAGATTGCATTATAGGATCCCATATTTGCATGGTGGTGGAGGACCCCATTTTGTGTGAAATAAAGCAAAGGGTGATGTTACCCCCTCGCTGCCCTGGCACATTGGTGATTCCCCTGTGTCGAATTACATTTCTTTCTTTTCTTCTTTTTCTTCTTCTTCTAGTCTTTCCATTTTTATTAAAGTTTCCTTTTAGCACAACTGAGTGCTGCGTTTTCAAATTTGCACATATGTGCTTCCACACTCGGTGGATGTGACTCTCCAATTCATTCATTGGTTTTGTAATTGGCAATCCAGGGCTTTGTAATGACAAGGAAGTAACCTTACAATCCTTATCTGTGTATAAGGTGTGATGTTGTGCAAATCGGTGGAGGTGTTTTGCTCATTGGAGTAGAATTTTGCAAACTGTGTGGAAATTTACATTTTAGTGTGTAAACAATCGTAAAAAACTGTAATTGTGTGTAGTGTTTTGACAAACCGGGCCCTGTTTTCAAAATTGTGCTTAAGCAAGCATAAAAAACGTCTCGGTTACGGATGTAACCCTCGTTCCCTGAAGGAGGGAACGGAGACGTCACGTCGTGACCGACGAATTGGGAACTCGCTTAGAGAGACCAATCTGCTTCGAATACTACTAAAACGCCAATGAACTTGGCATTGAGATATTTGCATAATGCTGGCGCCGCCCCGCCAGGTGCGTATATAAGCAGCAGGTGCAAATAGGGAAATTAGCTTATTTTTCGCTGAGAAAGCCGGAAAGTGTGACCGGCCGTAACAGCAGGTGGCAGCATCCTGTGGCGACGGGACGTGACGTCTCCGTTCCCTCCTTCAGGGAACGAGGGTTACATCCGTAACCGAGACGTTCCCTTTCAGTCGGTCACTACGACGCCACGTCGTGACCGACGAATTGGGAATCCCTACCAAAACGCCACTAGGGGCTGACCTCTTCCAGTGTCTGCGTAAAAGCCCTCCGGTTCCACTTAAGGAGGAGGAGATAGGTCTTAGGGCAGAAGGCCGGGCACTAGATGTTCCTTTAACCCCACAGAAGTGCCAGCGACTGGGAAGCGCCCTACCTGAGCGGGATAGGAACGCTGCGGAAGCCACCGCCCGTCTTAAGGGCTAATGGTGGGCGAAAGTCAACCGTAGTTGAGGAATAAAGACAGCCGTGGCTGTGTAAGCAAAGCAGTGCTTTGCTAAGGGAAACGTGGGCTGGTAGGATTAATCCCACGGAAAAATACTCACAAAGGAACCCGGTGGGACACAATGTGGAGCCCGAGCCAACACGTAGGTTCGCGAGGATACAGCTAGTGAAGGCTGACAGCCAATGCTCCGCGACAAAGGCTGCCAAGGCAGCGGAGGAAGAACAATTCAAACCATTACGCATTTTTGTTCTGAAGGCCTTCCATACTGACACAGTTATGAAGCATCAGTTGGAGGCTGCAAGCCGACCTGCGAGACTGCTCTCCGTGCTCCCCCTGGTGAGGAAAGAACACGAGAGGATACAGGCTCGATACGAACACTGTAGATTCTAATGAACGTATTAGGTGTCGCCCAACCAGCAGCTCTGCAGATGTCTGTTAGCGAGGAACCACGAGCGAGAGCCCAAGATGAGGCAACACTCCGTGTGGAGTGCGCTCTCAAATTAAAGGGGCAAGGAATACCCTGAAGATTATAAGCCAGGGCGATAGTATCAACTATCCAATGAGACATCCTCTGCTTAGTGACAGCTTTCCCTTTCTGCTGGCCACCATAACAAACAAAGAGCTGGTCTTAGGTCCTGAGGCTTTGCGTGCGGTCCACGTAGAATCGCAGTGCGCGTACGGGGCACAACAAAGCCATGGTTGGGTCTGCCTCCTCCTGGGGCAGCGCTTGCAAGTTCACCACTTGATCTCTGAAAGGAGTGGTGGGAACTTTGGGCACGTAGCCTGGTCTGGGCCTCAATGTTACGCTCGAGGCAGCAGGACCAAACTGAAGGCACGAATCGTCAACAGAGAATGCATGTAAATCCCCTACTCTCTTCACTGAGGCCAATGCTAGCAGGGTCAGAGCTTTCATTGATAAAAGCTTCAGACTCGCAGACTGCAAAGGCTCGAACGGGGGGGCCTGAAGGGCTTTCAGCACCATGGACAGGTCCCAGGGAGGAATAGAAGGAGGGCGCGAGGGGTTTAGCCTACGAGCGCCTCTTAAAAATCTAACAACCAAATCATGCTGGCCAACTGATCTGCCGTTGATAAGTGAGTGATGAGCAGAAATAGCAGCGATATCAACTTTAATGGTGGAGGGTGACAGCCTACCGTCTAACCTATGTTGAAGATATAAAAGCACGATGTTAATAGGGCATTCTCTGGGGTCCACGCGTTGCGAAGAGCACCAGGTGACGAAAAGGTTCCATTTAAACGCGTAAGCCCGTCTTGTGGACGGAGCTCGTGCCGCGTCGATTGTGTTAGATACCGCTTGTGGTAAATCACCTAAACCTTGCGCGCGCTCAACTACCACACATGGAGATCCCACAGGTCGGGGCGCGGGTGCCATAATGTGCCCCCTCCTTGAGAAAGAAGGTCCTTCCTCAGGGGAATCCGCCAGTGAGGGTCTGTCGCGAGGAGCATTAATTCTGGAAACCAATTCTTGCTCGTCCAATATGGGGCGATCAGTAAAAGGCTCTCCTCGTCCTGCCTGACTTTGCACAGTGTCTGTGCGATTAAGCTCACTGGGAGGGAATGCGTATTTGCGCATCCCCCGAGGCCAGCTGTGTGCCAATGCGTCCACGCCGAGGCTGCCCTCGGTTAGTGAATAGAATAGGCGACAGTGGGTATCGTCCGGCGACGCAAACAGGTCTATCTGCGCACGACCGAACTTCTTCCAAATTAGCTGGACCATCTGGGGGTGGAGTCGCCATTCGCCGGGGCGCGCAGCTCGAGAAAGCGCGTCCGCTGCTGTATTGAGCGAGCCCGGAATGTGAATGGCACGAAGGGACCTCAGATGCTTCTGACTCCAAAGGAGGAGATGACGAGCGAGATGCGACAGGTGACGGGAGCGCAAACCGCCTTGACGGTTGATATACGCAACGGTCCCAGTGTTGTTGGTGCGTACTAGTACATCCTTCCCTCGCAGCTCCGTAGCGAAGCGTACAAGTCCCAGATATACTGCCCACAACTCTCGGCAATTGATATGCCAGTGCAACTGGGGTGCTGTCCACACCCCTGAAGCTGTAAGCTCGTCGTACGTGGCACCCCAGCCCATGTCGGACGCATCTGTATGTACAACAGCATGCCGAGCGATCTGTCTCATGGACACACCGGACCTGAGAAACGCGGGGTCCGACCACGGGGGGAATGTTAGGCGACACGCAGGTGTAATAGTTACACGATGGATGCCGGCACGCCACGCTCTCCTTGGGACTCGATCGTGAAGCCAACGCTGAAGCGGTCTCATATGGAGCAGCCCGAGCGGTGTCACAGCCGCTGCTGCTGCCATATGCCCCAGGAGCTTTTGAAATTGTTTCAGCGGGACCGCATTCTTCCCTCGAAATGAACCGAGGCAAGTCAGAATTGACTGGATGCGCTCTTCTGTCAAACGCGCCGATAAATCTATCGAGTCCAGTTCCATCCCGAGAAAAGAGATCCTCTGCGTGGGACAGAGTTTGCTTTTTTCCCAGTTGACCCGAAGACCCAAACGGGCGAGATGCCGAAGCGTTAAATCTCTGTGCTTGCAAAGCGTCCGCCGAGAATGCGCTATTATAAGCCAATCGTCGAGGTAAGCTAAAATGCGAACACCGCTCTCTCTGAGGGGTTTTAACGCCGCCTCCACTACTTTCGTGAACACACGGGGAGAGAGAGACAGCCCGAACGGTAAAACTTTGTACTGGTATGCCCGTCCCTCGAACGCAAACCGGAGAAACGGTCTGTGACGAGGGAGAATGGACACATGAAAGTACGCGTCTTTCAGGTCTATTGCCGCAAACCAATCTTGGGGGCGAATTGAATTGTATATTTGCTTCGGTGTTATCATCCTGAAAGACCTCCTCTGCAGAGATTTGTTCAGAACGCGCAAATCCAAGATCGGTCGCAACCCCCCGCCCTTTTTGGGTACTATAAAATACAGGCTGTAGAAGCCCGACCTCATCTCGGTTGGAGGGACCGGCTCGATCGCGTCCTTCGCCAGCAGGACTTCGACCTCTGCACGCAGTACATGGGCATCGGACGCTTTCACCGTGGTGAAACGAATGCCCGAGAATTTGGGTGTGTGCCGGCTGAATTGTATTTCGTAACCGAGGCGGACAGTGCGTAAAACCCAACGAGACGGGCTGGGAAGCTGAAGCCAAGCCCCCAGGGACCGTACGAGGGGAATTAACGGCACTACCGGGGTACCCGCGGGGGGGCGGTGGAGCGGGACAGGTGGTACTGCCGGTACGTCTGCTGAGACAGCATAAGTATCTACAGTATGTGTGTGTGTGACACTGACCTGAGCCCGCTGAGGGTGACGGTCGTCTGGTCTCCTCAGCGGAGAGCACAGACTCCGATGAGGGTGCTGGTGGTCCCGTCTCCTCAGCGGAGAGCTGGGACTCCTCAGGACACCCGCTGGCGATAGAGGAGAGGGAGGAAGAGCATGTGAATGCCTGCTCACATCTCTCTCGATCCTCTGAAGACCTGGAGAAGGAATAGGAATGCACTCTTTTTGTGGTTTTGTGGGTGCCGGCTGAGAAGCCGGCGGAACAGAAACAAAACGAAACCAAAGATTCTCCACCCGGCCCTCAACCGGTGGAGGGAGCGATGCCGTCACCGTCTCCCGAAGAGTGATCCCATCCAAATCCAGGTCGCCCGTCTCAGGGCCGCTTCGATTTCCGTTTACCACGGGAAGCGGGTGGGGCGGGCGGGGCGGGCTGCCGACGGCTGTTCCCCCTCCGTGGCCTGGAAGATGTTCTAGTGGGGGGGGTGGAGGCAGCCGCCGCAGGGCGCCCTCGGCGAGGAGCAGACGGGCCCGCCGGCGCTGGAGGGCGAGATGCAGGTCGCTTGCGCCGGGGCATGATCTGAGCGATCGCCTCCGTCTGCTTCTGGGCGGCGGAGAACTGCTGGGCGAAGGACTCCACCGACTCACCGAAGAGGCCAGCCTGGGACACTGGAGCGTCCAAGAACTTATTCTTCTCCGCATCCGACATGTCCGCCAGACATAGCCATAAGTGGCGTTCCTGGACCACCATCGTGGACATGGCATGACCAATCGCCTGCGCTGTCACCTTCGTAGCGCGAAGAGCCAGGTCAGTGGCAGCCCGGAGCTCCGAAAGGACAGGCGAGTCGTGTCCTCCCTCGTGCAGATCCCTCAAGGCCTTCGCTTGGTGAACCTGCAGCAACGCCATAGCGTGCAGGGCTGAAGCCGCCTCTCCACATGCCTGGTGGGCAGCGCCCGTTAAACCGGAGGACTGTCTGCAGGCACGAGAGGGGAGGGTTGGGCGGTCCTTCCAAGAGGGAGCGTTAGCCGGACACAGCTGCATCGCGACCGTGCGCTCCACGGGAGGGATCCCCGTATAACCCTTAGCGGCTCCGCTGGTGAGGGAGGTGAGGTGGGAGGGCTGAAACGGCCGTAATCTGGTAGAAAACGGCGACTTCCAGGTTCTAGTCAGCTCCTCGTGCACCTCGGGGAAGAAAGGCACCGGTGGAGAGGGTTGTGACACCCAGGCAGCTCCAAAGAACCAATCATCCAGGCGGGACGGCTCGGGCTGAGGGGGGGGAACCCACTCTAACCCTACGGTCTCCGCCGCTCGAGCGAGCACGGCCACCATCTCTGGATCGAACTCCAGCGTCCCAACCCGACCAGAGGGAGGAAGGGCGTCGGGGTCCACGTCAGGGGGAGGAGGCCCACCCTCGGATGCTGCGGCGTCGGTGGACCCGGAGGGAGGCACGATGGATTCTAGAGACGCTGAAGTCCCCATCGGCACATCAACCGGCTGTGGATGAGGAGGCTGAGAGCATGAGGACGAATCCCCCGACCGGCTCAGCACAGTGATGCGCAGGTCGTCCCTTGAGAGCTTCACAGCCGCACCGTGGCGGCGTTCAGCACTCGCATGACGAGGGTTGCGCTTTTCCCGGAGGAAAGACAACCGTCTACGCAAATCCACAAGGGACATGTTCTCGCAGTGAGAACACTTACCCCCAGCGAACGCTGCCTCTGTGTGCTTGATGCCCAAACACGAAAGACAACGCTTGTGACCGTCCTTCGGACCCATGTATTTGCCGCACCCAAGATCGCACGGACGAAAAGCCATCCTGAAAAGGACGCTGATGTCCGGATATACGAGAGAGTGGCTGCCTTTAACAAGGCACAGAGCTCTCTCGTATCACTCTTTTAGGGAAATTCACTCAGATGCTCAGTTGATGATGCGCACAGGGAAGGCAACGCACACACTAAACTCAAAACAACAAACAGGTGTAGAGCCATGGAATTAAGCGAAGCGTCCGCTGTGGTACTGCTAGTCCAACCAACTTCAGCAATCAAATCCCAACAGAGTAAAGTAGCTTCTCAGTAGCAGATACTGCCGGCTTTCGAAGCGATAAAAAGCTTATTTCCCTATTTGCACCTGCTGCTTATATACGCACCTGGCGGGGCGGCGGCAGCATTATGCAAATATCTCAATGCCAAGTTCATTGGCGTTTTAGTTGTATTCGAAGCAGATTGGTCTCTCTAAGCGAGTTCCCAATTCGTCGGTCACGACGTGACGTCGTAGTGACCGACTGAAAGGGAACTGTAATGCTGTGACAATCTTGTGCAATCTGTCAAGAAATGTAAGTAGGTGATACAAGAAACACCCGAAAATTCTTGGGCAAGCATCATATGTCGAAATTTCAGTCAAAACCGTTCTATTTCATCATAAACAATCTGAAAACAGGGCTTTAAGTGTAAAATATCGAACTTGTCCTTTACCTTGATGATCATAGTATTTCTACATTGGACTTAAACATGACCTAACAATAAACAATGCATGCAGTGTTTAATATCTTAGTACATGGTCATTTTAACATCTGGGTTAACATTGATGCAGTGCACTAACTTAATCAACCAAAAAACAACTGTATTAAATTTAATTATAAAACTAACTTTGAGCATAAGATTATAAAAATATATTACTAATTAGTTACTCCATTAACTTACAGTTGTGATGATCCTGCCATTCCTGTATGACATTTGTCTTGTTTCATATGACAGGATCATGGCAGCCCTATTTGATGTCTTGTGTTTTTGTGAGGTAGCATATGGTCTATGTTTGTGTTTTGTGTACCATGTGATCTCCTGTCTTGAGTCTGGACCTCGCCTCAACCTTTCCATGTTAATTATTTCATTATTAGTTTATGCCCTCCACCTGTCTGCCCTCATTACTTTGTTTAGTTCTTCTCTTGCCCTCATGTTTGCTGTGCTGGATCGTTGTGTATCTTTAGATATCATCGTGTGTGCCCTGCCCTGTTATTTTATGTTTATAATTTGGATTATTGTCTTTGTTTGCCCCTTCAATAGTGTTTGTTATTAAATAAAGTATTTTGTTTAAGAGCTGTCTGCAACTCTGTTTTCCCTAAACACAACAGTATGATGACTAATGTAACCTTGTAAAGTGTTAATAATTCATTTGTCATTAAAAACTACAATTAAATAGGAAAGCAAATGGCATTATTATTAACCTCAATGTATTTTTAGTTTTTATGATTCTTATGATTTTTTTTCAATAGTTCTAGAAAATTAAACTAAGGTTGTAATGCCATCTGATGGCAATTCAAACATATATTTTACAAGATTTCGAACATCCCTAACATGTTCATAATGATGCTTTTAACAACAAAGAAGAGTTTATTGAATATGAAAAATGTGTCACAATGAAGGGTTCGGAGTCAATAGCAAGTAAACAATGTTTATTTAGAAAAAGAGATAAATGCAGAGCAAAGTCAATGTTTCTAGAACCACACACGGCAATAAAAGGCGGAGATGGAAGATGTTAAATCCAATGTACAGACGGGAGGTAATCCACTGCGGATGCAGATGTAGATGACGTAACCCGGAAGTGGCTGGTGTACCGCCTGAATACGAAGCGAACCAGCTGTTCCGAGAAACAATCAGAGTCAATAGAGATCATATAATCCACAATGAGCGATACCTGGATTTACCACTCACGAAAAGGAGAGAGCCGGAGAAACCCGAAGGCAACTGGTATACCGCCTGAATACGAAGCGAACCAGCTGATTCCGGGAAACAAAGTCAATGAGGATGGCAAATATAATCCACAGGCGAGAGGATCCCGGGTGAAGACGAGCCTCTGGACGCCAAAAGCCAAACCTGAGGTAACTAGAGAGAATACACAGAAACATCCGACAAGACAAGGCTGGGTAGCAAGACTGTGACCAAAACAATGAGCGCGCAATGAGAGACAGGACGGCGTGAAATATATAAAGGGAAAAGTAAACAAGACACCACCGGTGAACAATTACAGAAACGAGCGGGCAGGGTTAGTGAACACATGAGGAACCGTCACCACAGGTAAATAAACAAACACATACCCCACACACCACCATCGATCACCCGGAAGTCATGACAAAATGTTTCTGTTCAACAGCTGTCAGGCCTTCAGTGATTTCATGCATGAACAGTTTTTGTGTAGCGCTGCAGTTTTCTGACCTACTGTGCGCCTCTTGCACAATAATAAACAGCGGTGTCCTCAGTCTTCAGTTTTTTTATTTCTAAAAGCAGCATGTTTTTACTGTTGTCTTTGGTGATGGAGAACTGACCCTGTAGAGATTGAGCATAATATGCACTGGTGCCACCATCTATAAATCCAATCCATTCCAGTCCTTTCTGTGGTTTCTGACGGACCCAGTGCATCCAGTAGCCGCCCATAGTGAATCCAGACACACTACAGGACAGAGTGACTGATTCTCCAGGTTTCTTCACCACTGAATCAGAGGATGTCAATGACTGACCGCTAACATCTGAAAAACAGAGAAAATTAATATTCAATAATTTAGAAAAAAATATTGGGCAATAATAATCCAGGAATTAAATCATTTTCTCACGTGAAATAATCATCAGCAGAACTCCAAATTGTAGCATTTTCATTATCACCCCAACACAGAATAACAAGCAATACAGTAATACAATCAGATGTTACATCTAGACATAAACACTGACTCAGGGTTCAGTTTATAACACAGGAGTTGAAGTGACACTGACCCTCCCTACAAAAACATTTGCATAGAGGTTTGCAGGCATATATTGTGTTTTATACTTAAAGATCAACTTAAATAATAGAAGAGATTATAATTCTGCTATCTAGTATTTGCTGTATTTGTTTAAATACTATTATTTAAAGTTAAATTTGAACTCTTTTCTTATACTGTACAGAGGTATTTATTATTAAGACATTTATTAATAAAGAAATAAGCAAAAATGTTTTCCCCTAAACACTTAAAGATTAAACATGTTTTTGGTTATTTTAAACAGTGGAAAAAAAGAAACCCAAGATGACAGATTTAAAGTTGTTGATGTGGTTGAGTTTGCAATGGACATGTGTGAAGCCCACGAAAGTGTGTTTTGTACATGTTTTAAAAGATGTTATTTTATAATAACAGTTTCTCCCACCATAATGAGCAGATGTGATATGATGGATGGGCTAAAAGAACAACAGCTACATTTGTGTGTGCATGGTGGGACAAATACCCACCACAAATAACATGTGTCTAATGTCTGTGTTTTAATCTGTAACACTTTATTTTACGGTGGATTTGTTACACGTTACATGTTTCAGGATTTAGTGGACACAAAACACGAACCCAAATGCAGACATAAATAACAAAAGGATTTATTATAAAACAGGGGAAAAAACAGGAAAACAAAACCCACGAGGGGGCAAAACAAGACAAGGGAAACAACACTACACTAAACTGACACTAAACTTTAACAATACTAACAATAAACTTCTCAAACAAAAAACAGATCTAGACTTGGATATTATACAAAACTTACAGGAATCGACAGGGCATGAGACAAGACGAACGTGCACAGAACAGCAAACACAAGGACAATAAATAGGGACAAAGTAATTACATACACCTGGAAAATAATGGCGAGTAAGGGATCGGGGAAAAAGTGACGAGACCCGGGAAATGCGTGGTCAGAATAAACCAATACTACAACCACACATTTCCCACATAGAACATATGTACTGTCAGAACCCTGCCATGCTAAACTAGATCTAAATACCAACAGGATCCGGCAGGATTCTGACAGTACGCCCCCCTCCAAAAGGCGACTACTAGACGCCCTCAAGGGGGAAAGACTGAACATGGGACAAGACAGACTGCATACAAGACATGATCCATGAAAACATAACAAAGACTAACAAGGGCAAACAGGCAATAACAACAGTGGGATTGGGGTGAGACAATAAAAATAATAAACAAGGGAGGGGGGGCGGGGAACACAGAAGTTCATAGGGGGTGGTCCAGGGTGGGAGGGTGGGGAAAGAGTCTGGGTGGACTTAGGGTGAGTCCAGGAAGGATCATGACCGAACAATGGAAAACTTGGCCAGGGTTGCGCTGGCTGCGCACGCGACTGGGGTTGCGCTGGCTGCGCACGCGGCTGGGGTTGCGCTGACGTCTGAGTCCACGCCTCTGGGCGCTCTGGCGGCAGCGTCGACGGCTCTGGGCGCTCTGGCAGCAGTGTCGGCGGCTCTGGGCGCTCTGGCGGCAGCGTCGGCGGCTCTGGGCGCTCTGGCGGCAGCGTCGGCGGCTCTGGGCGCTCTGGCTGCAGCGTCGGCGGCTCTGGGCGCTCTGGCGGCAGCGTCGGCGGCTCTGGGCGCTCTGGCGGCTGCGTCGGCGGCTCTGGGCGCTCTGGCGGCTGCGTCGGCGGCTCTGGCGGCTGCGTCGGCGGCTCTGGGCGCTCTGGCGGTTGTATCGGCGGCTGTTTCTTCACTACAAAAATATTTGTAGATTTAAAGTAGGCTAAGTTGGAAAAACACTTTTCTGTTTTGATATGACTAAATAGATCCACTCGCATGGCAAAGTGGCAAATATAATTAAAAGCATTTCATTCATGATAATTTTAGATTCAGGAAGGTCAGCTACACCACTGTTACATTAGCAGAGTGAAATGTTTGTACACTGGCCCTGTACTGAAGCAAACTTCCTCCAAAGCACATCAAGTTTATGTACTGCACAGCAGTCTCTTGTGTTACTGTGTTTCCTCGGGCACAGTAATAAACAGCAGTGTCTTTGGCCTGTAGATTTGTCATTTGCAGATATACTTGCATTTTACTGTTGTCTCTGGAGATGGTAAATCTTCCCTCAACAGTTTTAGAGTACAATTTGCTACCACCACTTGGAGCTGAAATATGTGAGATCCATTCGAGCCCTTTGCCTTCAGCATGTCTTATCCATGAAATATCGGCACTGTTAACGGTAATCCCAGAGAAAGTGCAGGTCAGTTTATGGCTGTTTCCAGGTCTGACGATGACTGACTCAGACTCGGTCAGTGTCTGACCTTTACAGTCTGTCGGTAAAAGAAACAAGAGTTTAGAGCACATTTTAATTTGAATAGACTTTTATACACTGTAATAATAAAAACAATTATAGATGAATTATTTAAAAGTTTATCATATATCAATGCATATAAATACTGTCCACAAAAACAAACAAATCTTACTATTCATAATAACCAATAATGTTATTAAACCCCAGGTAATTTTAGGGCCCATTTCTTTGGTGGTTCGGATTAAAAATCTCACTGACTACTTTAGCCGAAATAAAAACAAGTACTGTATCTAGGATAACATTTATAGGCAGGAATCAATGTAAATGCTCATTTGCATAAACATTTGCATGATTTGATCAAATAAAGGGAGGTCAGACCAACACATCCAACCCTACTTGGGCTTACCATGCACAAAATTATGTGTCACTAGTACACTCATATACTGTTCATGTTCATTATTTAAATTAGGTTACACTTTATTTTGATAGTCCACTTTAGACATTCTACTAACTATAAACAACTTTGCAACTACATGTCAACAAACTTTCAATAATTTGCAACTATACGTCAACTAACTGTCATTATGTATTAGTAGACTGTACGGGTTGGGGTTAGGGAAGAGGTTTGGGTTAGTGGAATAAGTTGACATGCACCTGAAAAGATACTTATAGTCAGTTAAAAAGTCTGTTGAGATATCATCACAATAAAGTGTTAGTAGATATTAAGCAGACATTCTACAAATTCTCTAAAGATTGGTAGTTGATAAGTAGTTGCAAAGTTACTTATAATTAGTAAAATGTCTAAAGTGGACTATCGAAATAAAGTGTTACCTTAAATTATAATAGTGAACATTTCTCATAGCATACTTGTTGTGCTCATAACATTGCTCATATGTTATTAATATTTAGTATTCACAAGTCAAACAACACATAGTTATTTAGATGTATTTTTATGTCCTGGCACTATCTGCTCCTCAAGACTATACTGTTGTATCTGTTTAACACACACTTTAAAGAGACATTAAACACTGAATTTTGCATAATAGAGGATAATGCTTTTTATTGTTGCAACATGCATCCCCATTACCTAATATCCATAGATCCATTACCTATTATCCAAAGACAAAAAACATATGTGAAATGAGACAGATATTTGCTTATAAAATGGTGTTTTATGTGTAATGTAGAGATAATGCTTTGTACTGAATAACAGCAACAGATTTTTAGGGTTGATAGTTAGAAATTCATCTTAATAGTGTCATATATGTGCTTGTAGTAAGGGTTAAATGTTGTATAACTGGTGTTATCTGTTTCCTTTTCAGCTGTTAGTACTGCAGGTTTATTGACAGCTGTAGGGCTGCAGGTTGATGTGGTGGTTTGAGGATGGTCTGACAACATGTAACGCAGCAGATAAGATGCAGCAAATGTTCGTTGTTTTTCAAGATGGTGCTGGAGAAGAAAGCAGAGCTGTAGCTGGTGACTGTGTTGTTACTGTGCACCAGCAGCGTGTGTGGTTCAACATTTGAGATGAGGGAAATCTTGTTTAATTTCCAAATATATTATGAGTATCTCTTCTCCAGTTATAAAAAAAGTGTTTTTGAACGTTTATCTGAATTTATTTGACAGTGAAATAACCATTTCTGAAATGTTACTCTTGATAATTATATTAAATCACCAGAAACGAGTCATGTTTG
Source organism: Paramisgurnus dabryanus (assembly GCF_030506205.2). Classification (NCBI taxonomy): domain Eukaryota; kingdom Metazoa; phylum Chordata; class Actinopteri; order Cypriniformes; family Cobitidae; genus Paramisgurnus; species Paramisgurnus dabryanus. The sequence goes on from NC_133339.1 coordinate 29,845,099, forward strand.
ATAGCAAAGTGTTCCCTCTTCTGGTGTTAATGGAGTACTGCAACAAAATAGGGCCTACTATTCAGTTACATACTGTTAAACTGATACTTTTTTTATAGTATTAGCAAAACAATTTAGTTGTTGACTTTTCATACAGTTACTGTGCTCGAAAAAAAAGTAAAGCTATTGCTTAAAACTCCTGAAACTCAATTTCAATTGAACACTGGTTAAACAATATAGTGCAATAAATTGCAGTAAATGATGTTGCTGGATTAAAATCAAACTAATGTATATTATTATTATTATTGTTATTATAATACCTCATTTACATGGAAAACACTCATTTGTTGCGAGAAAAGTAGGTGTTAAGATACAGAGAAATTAAATGTATATAATAATGTAGTCCAAATATAAGTGAAAAAGCAGGATCTAACTGCAGATGACTTTAATAAAATAACAAGCAAAAACATGAATCCATGGCATGGCTTGGCTTAGATTAGTTTGGCCAGACAGTGAACAAAACTTGACAGCTTGAACAGTTTCAAATGGTGTGATGTCAAAAGGAACACATGGAAACAATCAAGGTGTGGAAACAATACAAGACCAATGACCATAAAGACTACAAAATACTGTACAACTTCAAAATCAAAGAGCTGGACAACACAAGACAAGTCAGGACCCTTACAATGCAAAAAATCTCATTAAATCAATATTCAGTTTTCAGTGTTGTAGTTACAAAACCTAGGCTTGCACATATGACGTGCATGATATGATATATAGACAGTATCATGAGAATTACAGACAATGGATGTAGACTGTTTTGTTTTTTGTGCAGTGCCTGTGCAGTTTCTTGTGCTGTGCTAATCTGGCACAGAAATACACAGCTGTGTCTTCAGGCTGTGCACTTTTAATCTGAAGAGTCACTGTGCTGCTAGCATCATTTTTTGAAATGCTGAACTTATTTGCCAAAGAGTCTTTCTTGGTTATACCTCCACCTCCTATCCATGATCGACTCCATAGCTTTCCCTGCAGGTTGTCGTATCCAGGCCGTAGCATAACTGTTATCAGTAACCGAATATCCAGAAACTTTACATGTGAGACTAAAAGACTGTCCTGGTTGCAAATCAATCGAGTTCTGCTGGGTGAGGACAATATTACATTCCACACCTGTCAGAAAGACATCAAGAAATTACAATGAAGAGACTACAGTAGTTACAGCACTGCTGTGCAAACATTTGTTTCATGTTACCGGACAACGGATGAAGACACTTACAGATTATAGCTGCCATTAGTAGCAGAAATGTAGAGAACATGATGACTGACGGAAATTGCTTTTCTTTACCTCTTTGTCAGATCAACAATATTCATAGCGCTATATTCACCTTATTCCGCCACGCCCCTTTTTAATTCTACGGCAAGTAACCTATGGGACATATTTAATTACCTCGTCCTGTCAGAAGGAGCAGCATTGAAAGTACTTATGCCTACCAATATTTACACAGTGATTTCGTCTTTTTTAAAGCAAATGTGCTCCTTAGCCAGTCCAGTAAGTTACTCACCATTTCGTTTTTATGTGGTAATGTACCATGATAGAATTCATTTGCAAACTTGCCAACACTTATTCCTTCAAATCAGCAGACTTACCGGTAAATCCTTTTAAGTGGAATATACAAAGCTCACATATGGTTTAAGAAATTCCTTACAGGTAACATCTGATCACATAGTAAAGGTTTAATAATACTACATGGCAGGTAACATCTGATCACATTGTAAATGTTTAATATCACTGCATGACATCTGATCACATATGAAGGTTTAATGTAACTTTACAACAGGTAACATCAGATCACATTGTAAAGGTTTATAAAAATAACTATGGACTAATAAACAGCTAACTTTTCAGCAAGACCACCCTGCAATAAATTAAGACACAGCTTTATCAGAGTCATCAGGAGCTGATCCTGCAAGTGTTTATCTGGAAGCTGTTGATGTATGTACCGGTAAAGTGCTCGGCAACTGAATGTAATGCATGCAATGTCAACCCTGTGTAAAGCTGACAAAGATGGTTGTTTCTCAGCAGAATTATGTACATTTGTGCCAGCTCAACACATTGGAGCAGTTTCTCTGACAGGGTTTCCAGGACTAGGCCTTATTTATATTAGGACATTTTAGTTTTTACAAACAAACCTTACAAAAAAACAAGACTGGTGCACATCTTGTGACAAAACAATAGCACTCATATATGTTGAGGTATGTCAGTACAAGGTGTTTTTAAATTATTGTAGCTCAAATATGCATTTAAGCCTGGGACCAGAATAAGCCCTGTCCGGGAAACCGCACCAGTGTTTTCCCATATCAGATGTAGGTTGCTTCAGGTTGAGTTGTGATTTTAAAGTGTAGTTGTGGTCAGAGACGGATTGATCCTCCCATTGTGTTTCTGCATCACAGTTTAGGAACATGTTGATTGTATCATCCTTACAGTTGTCCATTGCATCACTAAACATCAATGCATCTATGAAAATAATATAACCATAAACATTTTTATGTTAGTTTTTAAAATAAACTTGCATAATGAGAATTAATATATAATGGCACCTATACTTAAACAGAACAGTGTGTGTGAGAGAGAGATGCATTAAAAAGAGACAGTAACGTTATACACACAACCTTTAACTTCAGTGTTAAATAATATGTCGTTTAATAGGTAATTATAAATATCTGAATGAGAAATGAACTGACCTCCTAGCATCTAAAATGTCTGTAACTTGTAGGAATCACGTGAGCTACTGTAAAAATGTAATGTACTATAATATCTTGTTGTACTATCGTAAATATAAAAATATAGGTGGGCTATTAAAACCATTCAAAATAGTTGCATTTTATAAACTAACGTTACTGATCTTAAGTGTATTCGTAGAACGGACTTCACAAGCACATTTAGCTAAGATAGCTTACCTGTAACTGACCACCTTTTCAACACCCGGCATGGCTTCAAGTTACCGGAACATCGTAGTCAAACCATTAGGATAAGGGTGTTCCTCAGTCGGCTTCCCGTCTGTTAAAATTGGTAAAAAACAAACATAAAGGCGCTTGAGTGAGCTTTTTAAGTTTAACGCGTCGCCTTCAGCCACTGCCTCAGCTGCTCATCATACAGTATGCAGCCGGAAGTACGTTGACAAAATGAGCGCAATGGCGCCGCCCTTGTTGTCGTGAAAAATAAGGTGAATAAAGCATATTTGGGGGTGAGGTAGTGCAGAAATTTGCATATGGAGAACGATCAGACACTAAACTTAAGGCATCACTCAAGGCATAGTTTCGACAGCACAACCATATTTGTGTACTATTCTTGGATTTATTAATTTTCGTATATAGCCAACCTTTTGGTTATTAACAGTAACTAACAGTGAATTATTTTAAAAGAAACTCTATTTTAACAATTTGATAATTTTATTAACACATTATGAAAGAACAAAGAATAAAGTTTTATATATAAAAGTTTTATTTATATGTTGTATGAAAATATATCTATAATAAAATGTAAGACTGTTTTCTTGCATTTTTTATATTTTTTTCTAGAAATTTCTAGATTTTTTATAAATTCATTGACTTTACAATTAATTATAAGATGTGTATGTAATAACATGTGTACAACATTACTTCTGCCTGTCTGGAATTAAATGTTTGTGCTTTTTTGTTGCAAAAAGTTTTTTTTTTTAGCAAAACACAGCTTTAAAAAGTTATTCAAATACTTAAAAAAAATTTAATTATCATTGGATGTTGATTTTACATTGCAGATAATGTTTTACTGAAACTCTGTTATTTGTGTAGCTATTAATTACATTTTAAAACTACACTACAACTTTGTGAACGTTTGCAGTGAGGTTGTACAGATGCATTGCTCCTGCACGTGTTTTGATAATTGCTTGTTGTGTTCAGTTTTTGTACAGTACTGTACTGTTATTCAACATTGTGGCTCTCTTGCACAATAATACACAGCAGTGTCTTCATTCTTCATATTATTCATTTGGAGATACATCTGTTTCTTGTTGTTGTCTCTGGAAATTGTAAATCGTCCCTGAACCGTTTGAGAATAATATGTTGTGCCACCACCACTAGAGATGTATGCCAGCCATTGCAGACCCCCTCCTGAATGTCTGATCCAGGACATTTCATAATCACTACTAAATCCAGAGGTTGTGCATGTAAGTCTGTGAGATCCCCCTGGTTGGATGACCACAGCCTCAGACTGTGTCAGTGTCTGACACCAACAATCTGGAAAATAAACAATTCAGCATTAACATTCAAAACAGTACACATAATAATAAGTTTGAGTGTCAGTATGTGTTAAAAGAGTCCTTCTTACATTCATTGAGAGTAAACATAAAGATAAAACCCAATGTAAAGACAACATTCATGTTCATGTTGTGAAAGCAAGAACCTGATGGAGGAGAATCATAAACAACTTTTGTGGTTGGAGAAAAATGTGTTGATGCTATTTAAGGAGAAAAAAGAGTTTAAGTTTGCATATAGCCTGCCCTTGCCCTCTAAAGGTGGATTACCATTTTCTGTCCTATGTAACCATGATTTTATTATTCTTATTTACTGGTTCCGAGACTTGGAAGCAATTTCAAATTAATTTATATTCTGGATCAAGTACATTTAAATTCTAATTTTGTGTCAGTTTTTCTTTGAAAACCATTAGTAATGCTTGACTTAAAAGTCAAAATGTTTCATGACAAAATATGCCATTTATGGAGAATGTATTTGTGAAGTTCTAGTTTTTGTGAAGCAAATAAAAATAAAATATATTTAGCACACATTGTGATTTTTTATTAATCAGCAACCTCTTATGTTACTATGTTTCTTTGGGAACAGTTATACACAGCAGTGTCCTCAGCTTGCAGTTTTGTCATATGCACACTGTAAAAAAAAACTTTGCTGCCTTAAATTTTTTTGTTAAATCAACAAGTCATGTCAACAAAGATGAGTTGTCACAACTTATAAAATATAGTTGAGAAAAGTCAACTTAAATTTATAAGTTATAACAACTCACCTGTAGTTACTGTATAACAACTCATCTCTAGTCAAGATAAATAATAGTAAGTTGAAATGACTTGTAAATCAAAGTTGATTCAACAAAAAATTTTAAGGCAGCAAAGTATTTTTTACAGTGCAGATACACCTGCATTTTATTTATATCTTTTATAATTATAACACCGCAAGAAATGTATGTTGAATTTACAAATTAACCAAATAGAGCAAAACATTATACACAGAACTGCAGTGCTTATTAGTCGTAAGCAATAGTGCTGTTGTAATTCATTAAGCCTAATTTTATTCAGTTGTTCTTTAATATTTGCCAATATGGAATGCATATCACCAGGATGACCCAAGAGAGTCACAAAAGAGAGGTTTAATTGCATATGTGATCTTTTACAGTATCTACACTCAAAAATTTTATCTTTTGCATTAACAGTTTTTGTGCAGCACTTCAGTCTTTTGTCTTACTGTGACTCTCTTGCACAATAATACACAGCTGTGTCCTCAGCCTTTAGTCTTTTTATCTGCAGGTACAATGATTTTTTGCTGGTGTCTTTAGTTATGGAGAATTGACCCTCAAGAGACTGAGCAAAAATAGTGCCAGTGCCACTATCAATTCGTCCGATCCATTCCAGTCCTCTCTGTGGTTTCTGACGGATCCAGTGTGTGTCGTAAGTGCTTAATGTGAATCCAGACACAGTACAGGACAGAGTGACTGATTCTCCAGGTTTCTTCATCACAGATTCAGAAGATTTCAATGACTGACCACTAACATCTGAGAAAACATGCCAAAAGAATGTAAGATAATATACTGTACAACACTGACATCACAATAATAATACAATAATGTGGGAATTTCTCACATGAAATAATCATCAGCAGAATCCCAGAATGTAGCATTTCCATTACTGCAACAAGAAAAAAATTACTGTCAACACAGTAAAATAATTACACTGATAGTCACAGACAAACCTTGAATGAGGGTTAATTTTATTATCTTTTGAGAGTAGGTGAGATACTGACACTCCCTAAAATTTGCATCTGCGTTGTAAGCCATTCGTTTAATGCAGAACAACCAGCAAAATTACATTAGATTCAAGAAAAACACAAGGCCAAATATTTGAATATATGAGCAAAGTGACCATATTTTCAGTGATATACTGTACATCTTTCTTCTGTATTTTATTCATGTCGTATTACTTGCATAATAAGTTTTTCATACTACATGATGCAACCCAGTATCACAAAATTATGTACCTATAGTCACATAATTTTGTGAGTCTTTTTGTGACACACTGACACGTTTTTCCGCCTTTTTACATGTCACTGTCATGTATTTGTTACTCAACTCTTTTGTCCTATTTTCTTACCATTGTCGCTTCAGTTTAGGGTTAGATTTAAATAAAATGACATCCTTACCCAAACCCATCTCTAACCCTAATGGCAGACGACAATAGTTTAGAAATCTTTCAATATAAAAAATAAATCATGAAAAAATGTATAAACCAATAAGTGAGACCTTAACGCAAACATCAAATCTAACCCTAAACCGAAGCGTCAATCGTTTGAAAATATGACAAAACAGTTGAGTAACAAAAACTTGTCAGTGTCACAGAAAAGACAAAATTACGTGACTATAGTTACATAATTTCATGATACAGGGTTGGAACATGTGTGTCAGGTCGTGTTAATGGGAGGGTAATAAACTTCAATAACATAATCCATTATCAGGCAGATGTCATTTTAACTGAGTAAAATGCTCAAGGATGCATTTTCAATCATGTGAAAGTTTATTGAAACTGTTTTGACTTGTTTTTGCACAACACTGCAGTCTCTTTTGTCACTGTGGCTCTCTGGCACAGTAATACACAGCAGTGTCTTCCTTCTTTAAACTGCCCATATGCAGATACACCTGTTTCTTACTGTTGTCTCTGGAGATGGTGAACCTTCCTTCAACAGCACTGGAGTAATATTTAGTCTGGGAGCTGCTGATTGCTGCAACCCATTCCAGCCCTTTTCCTGATGTTTGTCTGTTCCAGCCCATCCAATAGTTATCGAAGTCTAACCCAGAGGCTGTACAGGTCAATGTGTGTGATTTTCCAGGTTCAATGATCACAGATTCTGACTGAATCAATGATTGACACCAACAATCTGCAAAATAAAAAAATAAACAAGATAAAATACAATTAACTGATTCACTTGTGAAGATTTATATGCAAAGCCTTAAAACACAAAACGTACTTTGAGCAACCAGTAACATTATTGTAAATCCCAAGATATGGTGCTCCATATTGCTAGACTTAAGATGTTGATCTGTGCAGAGATACATCACTGCTAATAGGACTATAAGCATTTGAAGGAAGATTAATTTGTATAATCCCGCCTCTAAATATTGACTTGAGTAATGCCCTCTTGTGGATCAACATTGGTAAGGAGATATATAGTATTATAATTTGTATGATCTTTCGAATCTCAAAAACTACAAAAGATTATAGTATTACTGTACTGTATGTGTACAATATTTTGTGTCCTATTCCTTAATGTTGCCATATTAACAAATTAAATAACTGCATCTATTAACTGTAGGATCAAGAAAATTATGGAATTTTTAATACTCTGTCACAACCCGCATTTCTTTCTCTTAAGGTATCATTTGCATTCCTGTGGTCACTTACCCATTCACACACCACTTTGGACTGCAGAGAGACTTTTTAGGTGATCAAAGACTGTTGACAGAGGTGTTTATTCATACAGTCGTATATAAAAGCGGTCTTCTTGTCTGTCAATTTGATTGTATTAAGTTGGGTTTAGTCATATTTCAAGGGAAGGATAAAAAGGGACTTACTTATTTACTTCCATCAGGCCAAGCATCCGGTTCTCATTGGTGCCTCTCTTTCTTCTCCACTTTTGTCTTGTTTTTATTTAATATCAGTCAAGAAAATGTATGTGTATTAATCACTCATGCATTTATATTGGAACCATTTCAATTATAAACTTAAAGGATTAGTCCATTTCCTTAAAAAAACCCAGATAATTTACTCATCACCATGTCATCCAAAATGTTGATGACTTTTATTGTTCAGTCGAGAAGAAATTATATTGTTTGAGGAAAATTTTCTCATTTTAATGGACTTTAATGGATCCCAACACTTAACAGTTTTAATGCAGTTTAACATTGCAGTTTCAAAGGACTCCAAACAATCTCTAATGAGGCATAAGGGTCTTATCTAGCGAAACAATTGTCATTTTTGGCAAGAAAAATAAAAAATATGCACTTTTAAACCACAACTTCTCTTCTTCCTCCGGGTGTGTGACGAAAATGAGCCTAAATTGAGAAAAATTCTGGCATGTTTTCCTCAAAAAACAGTACTGTTATTAAAAGATTTAATTTATAAATTGTTTAGTTTTAATTAATGCTACCCTCTTGCAATACAATATATTTATGCTCTAGCAATGTTCTTCCACATATTTTGCTATGATAACTGCACTTATTATTTCCGTTATTGGTATAAGTAGAAAGAGATGGATGTTAATTGAAGAGAAATACACAGTTTACACCATCTCGTTGTTAATGCTTTTTTAGTAATTTCAGGATTCCTGCAGAAAATTGTAGTGAATCCACCCATACATAATCACATCAGTGAACGTGTCACTGCAATGAAGCCCACTGTAATAATGCATAAACAATAATACAATCATAATTGGAATGTACCGTAAAAGAAAGACCTCTGTTAGAAAAAAGAGAGCTCAGTCCATACTGTGCAATTAAATAATGAATCTCACTAAATGTACGCTTTTTGCAGTTCATGTGAACTTTATATACTAAAATGTAAAAGCTTTATATAGCTGGTTTCAGCAGTAACAACATAAACAAATGGTTTTCATCAAACAAAATCTAACTTCAATAACACCAGAGTCCTTTTAGAGTTTATTTCTGACAACAAGCAAAATTAACAACAGAGACTGGAAGTTAACTTCTGTCCAGACGCATAAAAAAGTCAAAAATGGCCCCAGCACAATTTAGGTATACAGATATGTATAAATACCACTATGTATTTTTAAAGTAATAATATGCACCCCAGTGACAGCAATGGTGACTCCTCCTCATTGTTGATGGTTTTGGAACAGCTGTCTGTATTAAAGTTTTCACAGTGAGTCTCTTGCACAATAATAAACTGCAGTGTCTTCTGTCTTCAGTTGATTCATATGCAGATAGAAATTCGAGTTGTCTTTAGATGCTGTGAATCTGCCCTGAACTGACTGAGCTGAGCTCTTAGTTGAGTCCGTATAATAAAAAATGATCCATTCAAGTCCTTTCCCAGGTGCCTGACGGATCCAGTGCATGTAATAGTCACTCACACTGAATCCACTGCAGGCACAGGTCAGTTTATGTGATCCGCCTGGAGACACAACTACTGACTGTTCAGATTGTGTGAGCACAACCTGAGAGTAAATGCCTAAACACAGAGACAAAAATATCACTGCTTTAAAAAAACTATTTAATTGCCATATACAACATGCAATATACTGTAAATAAACTTACTGTTTACAGCTACCAAAAGCAAAAAAAGCTTTATGAAAACCATTGCTCCCTCTTTCCTTTTTTTCTAATTCAAATTAAACAATTATTTATATAGGGGAGAAGGAAGATGAGCTTTGCATTGATGCATTTGCTTAGGTAAATGTGTTTAAACAAAAGTGGTTCACCTCAGTAGTTATTAAAATACAGTAGAAAGGGAGCCCCCTGGTGTTTGCAATATTTTGGGTTTGCTTAAGTTTACAGATCTAAATGTCATTTAGGGCATTTACATAAATTAATTTAAAGTAAACTGATTTACAAAGACCACAAATAAAGTAAATCCTGAAGTATTCAGTGTTTAAGAGATTTTCTGAACAATGCATTAATGTAAACATATAATTCTATATTTTGTCAAATTGTTTTGATAAATAATAAATAGTTAAAAAAATAAGAAAGTGCTTTTTATTATGTTTTTTTTTTTTTTTTAAGTTTGCTTGTGTAACAGAGAGATTAATGTATGGGTTCTGTGTGTGTTTGTGTCACTGTGTGTTTCGAGCACAATAATACACAGCTGCGTCCTCAGTGTTGAAGTTTTTTCCTGTTAAGGACACTGTGTTGCTGGAGGATTCAGCTGAGAAACTGATCTTATTCTTCATTGAATCTGAGACACCATTGCTACTAGAAGTATGAAACCATCCGATCCATTCCATCGCTTTGCCGCTTGAGTGTCGTATCCAGTTTGTGTAGCCACCACCTGAGGCTGAATATCCAGTAATCTTACAGGGGATGGAAAATGTTTCCCCAGGTTTAATTACAATGACTGCAGGTTGATCCAGTTGAATGCACTCAACAGCTGTAAACAAACAGAATTATCACTGAAAGGAAATTTATCACACCTTAGTCATGATGTGTATATTATGTTAAGTTTTAAACTCACAGAATAGAGCTGCCAGAATCACCAATACTGATAAACAGCACATGATTATGGATGTGTTTGTATTACAGTACTGTATATCTCTACTGACTTTGTCTTTTATTATGTCTGTGTTCATCCTTGAGAAAGGTGGAGATTTGCATTGATGCAAAACAGTGTCTTTTGCAAACTGATTTTATTGTTTTACCCTTAAAAGAATGGTTAAATTTACAGTAAATGCAAATATACCGTCAATTAAAAATGGACAGTTTTGACAGTATCGTTATAAATTATGAAAAACATTATATAATTGTTATATTTACTGTAAGGGCGGTTCCCCAGACAGGGTTTAGATTAATCCAGGACTATGCCTTAGTTATTTTAGGACATTTAAGTAGTTTTTACAAAAAAACCTTACAAAAATTATACGGGTGTGCATCTTGAGGCAAAACAATGGCACTCATAAACTTTAAGATATGTCAGCACAAGGTGAAATTAAAGCAGCTCAAACATGCATTTTAGTCTGGGACTAGGATAAGCCCTGTCCTGGAAACTTTTTTACATAAACAATAATAAGCGTAGGTGTCTGCAATGTGATTTTTTTTCTTGGTAAACAAATTAAGTCTTAAATTGTATCAAGATACAGAATAAAAATATATTTATATTATTTCCAATAATGAGCTGACAACTGCATTCTGTGACCATGTTTTTTATATTTACAGGAAATGAAAGTGAATTTTAATTGCAATAATGGATTGCTGAATCATCTGAGCTGAGGGCATTGCTCTATTGCTACTCTTTCTCTATTATCCATAACTATAAAAGTGCCATGAAAGTGTAATTCATCAATTGATTTATGTTAGTGTTATAAAAGCATAAGTAAAGCTTACAGGAAGCAGCTGCTGCCAGCAGTAGTACACTGTAAAAAACATATTGTGAAATTCACAGTAATTAACTGGCAGCAATTGACAAGTAACTTACTTTAGAAAAAGCACAGTAAGTTACTTGTCAATTGCTGCCAGTTAACTACTGTGTTTTTTTTCTATAGTAAGTTACTTGTCAATGGCTGCCAGTTAAATACTGTGATTTTGCCGTACTGTAAGTTACTTGTCAATTGCTGCCAGTTAACTACTGTGATTTTTCCGTACAGTAAGTTACTTGTCAATTGCTGCCAGTTAACTACTGTGATTTTTCCGTACAGTAAGTTACTTGTCAATTGCTGCCAGTTAACTACTGTGATTTTTCCGTACAGTAAGTTACTTGTCAATGGCTGCCAGTTAAATACTGTGATTTCTTTTCCACAGTAAGTTACTTGTCAATGGCTGCCAGTTAACTACTGTGATTTCTTTTCTACAGTAAATTACTATTGTCAATGGCTGCCAGGTAACTACTGTGATTTTTTTCCACAGTAATTTACTGGCAGTCATTGACAAGTAACTAAGCAGAGATTATATGTTTTTAATATATAGTTCATTGTGGTTTTCCCTAAAGCATTTGATTGGTTAGTTATTTTCTGTAAACATTCATCAATGTTAAAATAAAGTTGTAACGGCCAGCCTTAAAGGTTGAGTTACAATTATTTAAAAACTCAAGACTGTCAAAAGGTGGAAATACAAAAAACTAATCTAAAACAATATAAAAGTCCAAGCGTGTTAAAAGTCCAAATGTGCAAAGTTTCCACTGTGTATATGAAATCCAAGAAAGTGATATCCAAAGTCCATAAAACGTAACTGGACAGGTAAGCCCAAATACACAAACTCCACAACCCAGCAACCGCTTGTTTTAGCTATAGCGTCAGCTAACCATGTGCTCCTGCTCCTTCCTTTTATACAAAGTTCCATGTCATGTGACCCCTCACATGACAGGCAGACGAAGCAAAATAAAAGACATACACACATAAAATAGCAAAAGGATAAAATGGCTAAGAAAACACGTAAAACTAATTTAAACTCAAATATACATAAGTCACAATATAATGAGTGGTAAAACATGTATCTTGTGTGATCATGTCACAACGTTAATTATCTAATTTAAATATGCTAAATTACAAAACAATACAATAAGTTTTCTGATTTGAGGGAAAATGCTACTATTTCACAGATATGTACTAAATTAAAAAAATTTTTTTACAGTCAAATACATTCAATAAATGCATGCTAACATTTGTAAAATAACATTTTAATTTGGATGAAAAAGTATGAATTCCCAAGAAATGTATCTTAAAACATCTTAAACTTTTGTTACAATCTAAAAATATCTAAATATAATTCAGTACAATCTGTAAATAAAACAAAATCATTAATTATAAATCAAAAGTACACTACAAGTAAACTGTAAGGGCGATTTATAGTCGTGCGTAGGTCCTACGGCGTAGCCGCGACGGCGTAGGTTCCGCGTCGGTTTTCATTTATACTTTTCCTTTAAAGTTTCCTCCAATTTTTAATAAACACAATATTACTGTGAAGTATAATAACTGAAATGCAAAACAAATTTATGTCTACAATATTTTCACTCCAAAATAAATAGTTCTAGTGCACAACACAACCATTGATTCTAAAAATGATTCTAAATTCAGAATCCTAATTTTACAGTGTATAAGTAACATTAAAATATGCCCAAAAAGGTCAGTGAAACCATACCACAACAGACAATGTTAAGAGATTGAAAAGCTATTTTCATTTAAATTGCTAGTAATCTACTGGATCCTACAGTATGAATAAACATATTTACAAGATTCACTAAAAGTTAGAATTTATGTTTTAATTCTATTCAACATGCTTAAACACATTATTGTTTAATTAACATTAAACGTGCCTGTATTGACATTTAAGTACGAAATAATATCACCTTTGAGTGGACTATCAGATGTTTAAGTGAATCACCAAAACATGACTCCAAACAATGGACATTTTCCTATAGATTATGTTTCATAAATGTGAACAAAGTTATTTATTAAGTTATTTATACACACTTCACTTTGATGAAACTGTGCAATTTTATTTTCTGTGTGCAGGTTTAGCCACTGGTAAAACTCTAATGGGCATGACTGCTCTCCATTAAGAGGGCTTATGTGTTTTCATGTCTCACCAGCATATGGCCAAGATGATTTCAGTGTAATACTGTTTAAAGTATCTATTAGCCTACCATGTGTATTTTCTCTAAAATTAAATATTTTAGCAGCAAAAGAAGTCACAGAAGAAGAAGCTAAGCAAGTTAACCCACAAACGAAGAAGAAACAGCAACTTCTTGTGTATAATTTGAGAAGACCAGCAATGATGGAAGTAAATAAACATCGACTTTTGATGCAGTTTGAGTTAAATCACTCCTCAACTTGGCTCATTTTTGTTTTCACCGTCACAAACGGAAATACCTATGACGCAGTTTTTTTCTGGTGGACCAATCTGACGCGCTGTAGATAGACGCTGTTAAAAATTTTGTGAGGTGCGCGTCAGGCTACGCAGAGCTGCTATGCACAGGCTACGGACCTACGCACGACTATAAATCGCCCTTTAAACTGACATACTGGGTGCATCCCAATTCAGAGGCTGTGGCCTTCCAAGGCCGTATCTGAAGGCAAATGACATCACCGGGCTGCGACGAAGGCTGTCACAATTCGAAGGCTCCTTCATATAAAAGCCTCTTACTGTGGCCTTTTCCCCACTGAAACTGAGTTAGGGCTGTAACGCTATAGCTTGTCCCATTATAAAGACCTGCCTGATTATGCATCAAAAATCATAATCATTCAAAATAAAACAAAATCATTCAAAATATTCTTTATTATCATGAAAATACCTGAAACTATTTGAAGAACAGCAATATAAATATTCCTGTAGACATTTCCTGGAACAGCGTTTGCAATGCTAGCCTACTTCTTCTGTGGCACAAAGGGAGTTTCCGCACGAGAGCGCCCCCTGGCTTTTGGATGTGGTGGCATTTCACCGTAATTCATGCAAATTCATTAATTGAGAAAACGCGCATTTGCACGATAAATCGTTACAGCCCTACCGAGGATCCATAGATGTATCCTTCACAGCCTTGGCTATCCCAAAATTCAATATGAAGTCTGGGTATTTTGAAATAAACATTCAAAACTGTAGTTAAATAAAAGTGTATATTTTGCTAATTAAAGGTCCTTGTGTCTGTTTTACTATTATAAATGATGTTTTAGTGATGTAAATTAATATTATTGCTGCAATGTTGTGTGTTGCGTTTTGCTTTTGTATATTTCTAAGCTTAGTGAATTTTACATACTGTTGGATAGTTTAATCTGCATCAATGTGTTATATTTTCTAAAGTAAAATAAAAAAATCTGCCACCATATTTATTTTTAAAAGTCTGATAGGTCTCAGCTTTTGTGTCCCAGTGACAAGCGTAGTGGGCGGGAAAAGCAAGTGATGCCCCCGTAGGCTAGATCGTCTCATTTCATTTCACTCCGTGGCGTTTAGAGGCTGCTGCCTGCAAATATTGAGCCTTGCCTTCAAAGTCCGCGGCCTTAAAAGGATCCAGACCCTGAATTGGGATGCACCCTCAGTTTGTTCAACAGTCATTGGCCAGTTTACTGAATGACAGTCATATTAACCAATTATACTCAAAGCAACATGACGAGTCAGCCAATACAATTTGGTAACACTTTTTTTCGATAGTCCACTTTAGACATTTTACTAATTATAAGTAACTTTGCAACTATTTATCCTACCAATCTTTACCGTATTAGTAGACTGTCTGCTTAATATCTATTCACACTTTATTGTGATATTGTGATAAGTATCTTTGCAGGTGCATGTCAACTTATTCCACTAACCCTAACCTCTTCCCTAACCCTAACAGTCTACTAATACTCTAAGGACAGTTAGACAGTTAGCTGAGATATACACTGTAAAAAAATTCCGTAGAAATTTCAATGTTATTGCAGCTGGGTTGCCGGTAATTTACCGTAGATTTACATTTATGTTATTTACTGGCAAGAGTTTGTTCAAAGTTAAATAAATTTCAAATATTAACAAGTCTTTATCTTTACAGAATAAAACTATACAATAACAGCCTCATGCAAAGCATTCTGGGAACCAGAAATCATCATCAACCTTTTTCTGTTTTTTGGTCCAGATTGTGTTTCCCAGAATGTTTTGCTTGATGCTGTTTTTTAGTTTTACTCTGTAAAGATAAAGACTTGTAAATGTTTAATTTTCATTTAACTTTGAACAAAATGTTGCCAGTAAAAAACATAAATGTAAATCTACGGTAAATTACCGGCAACCCAGCTGCAATTTCTACGGATTTTTTTTACAGTGTAGTTGCAAATTAGTGAAAGTTGGTTGACATAGTTGAAAACTTATTTATAGTTGTATAAGTATTAAGTGTAACCTACAATTTATTTCAGTGTGGTAGCATATGGAATGTTGTGTGTACCATATTGTAGACAAAACAATAATCATAGTGACTTTCTCCTTTAAAGAAATAGAAAATAAATCTAATTTGTCATTACTAGCATAATACTCAAATATAATATAATAAATATACTTTAAAAAGGAATTCCCAACAAAGATTATTGAAGAAATAATTTTCATTAGTTTATTTTGTGTATCCTGAATAAGATTAGACATCAGCATGTTGCTAACAAAAATTGTTGTTGACTGGACTTAAATACATTTACTGTAAAATGTGCTGTAACACATCATGAAGTTTGATTTCTCAGAGTTTTTAAAAATAAAACTCAATCGGGTTTAAATGTCAGGAGTTCCTGTCGGGATGAAAGTAACACTTGTTACTCTTCTCCTACTGCCAATACTGTTGCATTATGTTGAAAATTTATATTTTTTTATTTGATTTAATTTTATTGTGTTCAAACTGTTAAAATTTTTTTTTTAACAATTCAAGTTTGTACTGTCAGGTTGCTTTAGAAACATTTGATGAAACCAAAATTTAACCGAAAATACATATAAACAAGATCATAGTCATGTTTATTTACTAAAAACAAGTGTAACACAAAAATCTATCTTGTTCTGTTCTGCTTTTGAGCCACTTGTGTGTTACTAAGTGAGTCTAAGGCCATTTTGTTTCCAAAATTTCACCTGGAATTCATAGTCCCCACTTGAGTTACTGATCACAGCAAAAATATATCTGTCTAAAAGATATCTGTCTTTATCTTTTAAAATTAAGTTTTTCTGAAAAATGGTCCTTTCGCCCCTGCTCACCCCTACTGTGAGTCTCTACAGTACAATGTTGGTTACTGTGAGTCTCTACAGTACATTGCTGGTTACTGTGAGTATCTACAGTACATTGCTGGTTACTGTGAATCTTTGCAGGATATTTTATTTACTGTGATTTTCTACAGCACATACCTTTTTACTGTGATTTTTACAGTTTAAAAACACTACTGTGATTTCACACTGAATGCACTGTAATCCACTGTGAACTTTATTACAGTTATTTGCTGTGCATGAACACAGTTAATTACTGTAGATTTCACAAGCATTTTTTACAGTGTACATGGTATACGTGCATTAATACCCTAATTAAGTGAACATTTAATTCATTGCTTATGTTATGTGATGTTTGACTGAACTAGTTTAAACATGCCAAGACAGTCCACCCAGTGTGCTTATTTGACTAACAAGAGTGACACCGGTAACACTTTATTTTACGGTGTCTTTGTTACACATGTTACATGTAATTATTATAGTAATAACAGTTAATTATGCATAATTACATGCAACTAACCCTAAACCAAACCCTAATCCTAACCCCAACCCTATAGTAAGTACATGGTATTAATGATTATTACTTAGTACTTAAATGTATAATTACACTGTAACAGTGATACCGTAAAATAAAGTGTGACTGTGACACCCTTTGAAAAAATAAACAATATATCCGTGGATTGACATGCAGATTAATTATAGCATTTTAAGTTGGTAGTGACAATGATAATGATGACAAACATTTTAAACACGTACACATTGCATGAAATATGAAATGAATTTTATTAAACAAAACATATATAGCAATTATGCATTTAATGTGTTTGTTTAGCAGTAACTACATCAAAAATGAATGGGGAACTGTTTTTGTATTGTATTGGCATTGGACTGATTCACAGTGAATCTCTGGCACAGTAATACACAGCTGTGTCTTCAGTCTTTAGACTGTTCATCTGTAGATACAGTTGACTGCTGGAGTCGTCTCTGGTCACTGTGAATCTTCCCTGAACTGACTGTGAATAAGAGATTGGAGAGCTGGATGTACCGATGTATGCAATCCACTCCAGTCCTTTACCAGGAGCCTGTCTAACCACAGCTACATAGGAGCTGCTGAATGTAAATCCAGAGGCGGTGCAGATCAGTTTAAAAGATTCATCAGGTCTTTTAACCACAGCTTGAGACTGAGTGAAGGTTTGACAATCATTTTCTGTGTAAAAAATAAACAGATAAGCAGAATTAAAACATTTATTTTTTAAAGCAAATAAAATGCAAAGCAAACCAAACATTTTTTAGTAAACAAATGTCTCAACAAATGGCAATTTTACTGACCATGTAAAAGTAATGTTAGCAAGAATGCCTTTATTATTGCTGTCATTGTTGATTGTTCAAACCAGTAACCACAAGTCAGTAAGCGCAAACACAAATCAACGACTTTTGTGGCTTATGAAGTAAATACATCACAGTTTTGCATTTATCTCTCCTCCCATCTGCATGAGCTAATTGTCTTTTATAAACACACACCAAGTGAGGCATCACTTTCATTACTCAGACACAGATAGAAACAGATGTCTGTGAAAAATATGGCTTCACATACAGTGATAATCATCTCCATTTATTTAAAACATGTTGCCTTCTCAGTTATTTAAAAATAACAAAGCAGAGCACAATGTAAAAAGACAACGTTTAGCACATTAATTCATCAGATCAGTAGCCTTTAAAAATGTAAAAAAAATTAAAGGCCCTATATCAAACAAATAACGCATCCGACGGCAGGCAAGATGACAGTGTTTTTTATGCTAGTTTCAGCCTGACACAGTTATCATTTTCACTTCACTTCCAGCGGCACTTTGTTTGAATAGCAAAAGCACCCATCAGTTTGCCCATGGGTGTGCAGGTCTGAGAATGAGGTGTGTTCAGACGCATTGTTGGTGAGAAATACACAGATTTACACCAGTCATTTCGGGATTCCCACAGCCTGAACCACTGTAGTGAATCCTTCCATTTCAAATCAATGAATTGTCACCGTGATGAAGTCCCACTTCAAGAGTGCATATACAGTGAATCACAAATGTAATGTACAGTACAAAAAAGACCTCTGTTAGAAAGAAGAGAGCAGTCAATTATTAGTTGAATGTATAAAGTACTGTAAAGGATATTAAAAGCAACTGTGCAATGAAGAAATGGGTCTGACCTTTACAGAGTGATATGTGATATGATTTTTTTTGCATTTCATGTGAACTATGCATGTTCAACGCTTTATTTGCATTTAAGTCCTTACATTACTTTAGTGGCCCTGACCCCTTCTCAGGATGCAGCTCAAGCGTAAGAAACTATCTGCACTGTCGTAAATAATTACCCCAGTCTGTCTCAGGAGCAAGTATCCTTTAAAATGGTAATATGCACCGTTTCGAAACAGATACTGTATGTACTGTCTTTAGGAGCAAATGTATAATGATAACACCACATTGCCAGCTGGGACCATTGTTTGACTTTTTTCTGACAGTATGGTGACTCCTCCTCATTGTTGATGGTTTTGGAACAGCGATCTGTATTAAGGTTTTCACAGTGAGTCTCTTGCACAATAATAAACTGCAGTGTCTTCTTTCTTCAGTTGATTCATATGCAGATAGAAATTCGAGTTGTCTTTAGATGCTGTGAATCTGCCCTGAACTGACTGAGCTGAGCTCTTACTTGAATCTGAATAATAATAAATGATCCATTCAAGTCCTTTCCCAGGTGCCTGACGGATCCAGTACATGTTAGTGCTCTGAACAGTAAATCCACTGCAGGCACAGGTCAGTTTATGTGATCCGCCTGGAGACACAACTACTGACTGTTCAGATTGTGTGAGCACAACCTGAGAGTAAATGCCTAAACACAGAGACAAAAATATCACTGCTTTAAAAATCTATTCAATTGCCATTAACAACATTCAATATATTGTAAATAAACTTACTGTTTACAGCTACCAAAAGCAAAAAAAGCTTTATGAAAACCATTGCTCCTTCTTTCATCTTTTCTAATTTAGATTAAACGATTATTTATATAGAGGAGAAGGAAAATGAGCCTTGCATTGATGCAAAAAGTATTTCACCTCAGTAGTTATTTAAATAGAAAGAGAGCCCCCTGGTGTCTGCAGTATTTAAGTTTTGCTAAGGTTTACACCAGATCCACATGTCATTTAGCAGATAGTCTTAACATAAATTCATTTAAAGTAAATTGGGACTATGATGCTGATATTACAAAGTGGCTGAGAAAATTTAAAATTCAGTCTTTGCCAGATTAAGTTGCAGGTGATTTCTTTCATCCATTCACTGTAAAAAGTGTTTCTGTGCATTAGTAGATTAAATAACTAAATAACTAAATAAAATGAGCTAACTGTGTATGAATTAAAATAACATAATAAATTTAATAATTTGAGTAATTCTAAATGAACACATCGAGTAAATTCAACTTCATTTTATCATGTATAATACACTTAAACTTGTAAGAAGGAAATTAACTTTATAATTTTGTGTTGAAACTACGTGATTTTATTATTAAACGTAACTAACTAGGCAGTGGACTCGTAGTTTCCAGCATGCTTTACATGGGACTGCATTTGGAGAGTATAATTTGAATTTAAACTCTATTTTATGTGTTTTTAACTAAAAAGAAAGACTTATAATCAAGATTTTCGAGATTTGGAAGAGTTTCTGTTTCTTCTTTTGAGTTTTGTAGTTACCATTGTTAAGAAGACTGGTGCTTGTGCATAGACTGCATACTGAAGTATGTCGCGCTTAAGAGCTGTCCAAAACGAAATTGGGTGGGGGCATTGATTGAATAAACAATTCGTGCCCTCATCTCATAGAAATATGAAGTCTAAATCAATGTTTATGGAAACAACAACAAACCATAAAAAAGTTACCTGTACCTAGAAAAGTAAATTAAACTAACAGAGTAATACTAGAACTATTAGTTAACTAAACTTAATTTGGTTGCATTTGTAATATTACAGTGTTTATTATACTTAAAAAAGGGTTGCAAGTTGACTCAACCTAAAAATTCCCATGCAATCACTTTTTAGAAGTTAGATCTAGGTATTACTTTTTACAGTGTGTAGAGATATCTGAAGGGCAGTCTGAGATTCGTGCAACTACACTCTGTGTTGTTTTCAACCCAGTGTTGGGTCAAAATGGGACGCTGGGTTGTAATTTAACCCATGCTGGGTTGTTTTAACCCAAAATGCTTGGAGTGTAATGTGGGATCATCTGCTTGGAGGAAAAATCTGATGGGGAGACATGGAAATGGGAATTCTTTCAGTGTTTAAGTTTACAGTACTTGCTAAAAAAGCCAATGGACCTTTTTTGTAAAATGTCCTTTAGATAAATGTATCAAAATGCAATAAATAAGCATATGAGATGTATGTGTGAATAAACAGATTGACAAAGTGATAGGTGATCATGAGATGTTTTTGCACTGAGCTGTGGTTTGTTTTGTCACTGTGAATATCTTGCACAGTAATACACAGCTGTGTCCTCAGGCTGAAAATTTCTTCCTTGTAAAAACACTGTGTTTTTTGAAGTGTCCTGTGTAAAACTGATCTTGTTTTTTATTGAATCTTTTATATTAGTGCTACCACCACTACAAAGATATCCAAGCCACTCCAGTGCTTTTCCAGCTGGTTGTCTTATCCAGTTAATGCAGTAGCTTGATTCTGTTATCGTGCAGGAGATGGAGAAAGATTCTTGAGGTTTAACAACCATAGCTGGAGGTTGAGTGAGCTCAACACAGAAAACCCCACCTGAGGAAAAGAATGAATGAATGTGTTATTAATAATAATCTCTTTTAACAGTTATGAAATTAATCTTATGTTAGTGTTATAAAAGCGTAAGTAAAGCTTACAGGAAGCAGCTGCTGCCAGCAGTAGTAGAGCCGATGAGAAGATCATGTTTGTTATTAGGCTGAATTCGTCTTTCTCCTACAGATTCACAGACTTCACTTTTGTACAAAGAGCAGGTGGAGAATTTGCATACAGCCATAAAACTTTTCCTTTATAATTTATTTAATTTGATTTGTTATCTGTTGTTGTTAATAAAGAGGACAGTGCCCTTTTAGAAAAGATAATTTGAGAAGTTATTTGTTACCAAACATTTTGATTTTGCATTATCTTCTGATGAACCTAAGATGACATATAGTATGTTTGTATTTAATGTTGCCTTGTGCAGTTATATTTCTGTCTTCCATGCATTATTGAATTTTACTGGCATTAAAGTAGATTTTTACATTTAGATGGTATACATGCATTAATACCTAAATAAAATGAAAATTTAATTCATTGCTTATGTTATGTGATGTTTGACTGAACTAGTTTAAACATGCCAAGACATACACCCAGTGTGCTTATTTGACAAACAAGAGTGACACCCTTTGAAAAAAAAAAATATATATCCATGGATTGACTTGCAGATTAATTATAGCATTTTAAGTTAATAGTGACAATGACAAGTAAACACTGCATGTAATATGTAATGGATTTTATTTAATGAAACATATATATAACAATATATATTCATTAAATGTATTTGTTTAGAAGTAACTATCGAAAATGAATGGGGAACTGTTTTTGTATTATACTGACATTGGACTGATTCACTGTGACTCACAGTACAGTAATACACAGCTTTGTCTTCAGTCTTTAGACTGTTCATCTGTAGATACAGTTGACTGCTGGAGTCGTCTCTGGTCACTGTGAATCTTCCCTGAACTGACTGGGAATAGTAGATTGGAGTGCTGGATGTACTGATGAATGCAATCCATTCCAGTCCTTTACCAGGAGCCTGTCTTACCACAGCTACCTCAGAACTTCTGAATGTAAATCCAGAGGCGGTGCAGATCAGTTTAAAAGATTCATCAGGTCTTTTAACCACAGCTTGAGACTGAGTGAAGGTTTGACAATCAATCTCTGTGTAAAAAAATAAAAATAATTAAAACAGAATTTTTAACCTTGAATTTTTAAAGCAAATAAATAAATGCAAAGCAAAAATTGTTTTATAAAGCAAATTTCTCAACAAATGGCATTTTTACTGACCATGTAAAAGTAATGTTAGCAAGAATGCCTTTATTATTGCTGTCATTGTTGATTGTTCAAACCAGTAACCACAAGTCAGTAAGCGCAGACCCAATTTGACATTTGTGGCTTATGAAGAAAATACATCACAGTTTTGCATTTATCTCTCCTCCCATCTGCATGAGCTAATTGTCTTTTATAAACACACACCGAGGCGTCACTTTCATTACTCAGACACAGATAGAAACAGATGTCTGTGGAAAATATGGCTTCACATACAGCGATGACAAGAGGGTTTATCAGCTGCATTTATTTTAAACATGTTGCCTTCTCAAATAACAAAGCAGAGCACAATGTTAAAAGACTACGTTTAGCCACTTAATTCATCAGATCAGCAACCTTTAACATGTTAAACGCCAGGCACAATGCAAGTTTTTTTTATGCTAGTTTCAGCCTGACACAGTTATCATTTTCACTTCCAGCGGCACATTGTTTGAATAGCAAATGCACTTGCACCCATCAAGTTTGCCCATGGGTGTGCTCGTCTGAGAATGAGGTGTGTTCAGACACATTGTTGGTGAGAAATACACAGATTTACACCAGTCATTCTGGGATTCCTACAGCCTGAACCACTGTAGTGAATCCTTCCATTTTCAAATCAATGAATCTTCACTGTGATGACAAATCTAATGTACAGTACTAGAAAGACCTCTGTTAGAAAGAAGAGAGCAGTCAATTATTAGTTGAATGTATAATGTACTGTAAAGAAGGCAATTAAAAGCAATGTGCAAAGTAATGGGTCTGACCTTTACAGAGTGATATGATTTTTTTGTATTTCATGTGAACTATGCAAGCTTTGTTTACATTTAAGTCCTTACATCACGTGGCTCCAGCGTAAGAAACTATCTGTACTGCCAGAAAAAATATTTGAGGCTTTCACAGGGGCAAGTACACTTTAAAATGGTAATATACACTGTTTAGATACAGATACTGTATGTATACATATCAATATGTATTGTTGAGTAACTAATATGCATTTTTTTAGGGGCAAATGTATAAGGTTACCACCACATTGCCAGCTAGGGACCATTGTTTGACATTTTTTTCTGACAGTGTGGTGATTCATCTTCATTGTTGATAGTTTTGTAACAGCTGTCTGTATTAAAGTTTTCACAGTGCGTCTCTTGCACAATAATAAACTGCAGTGTCTTCTGTCTTCAGTTGATTCATATGCAGATAGAAATTCGAGCTGTCTTTATGTCACAGGTAGGGGTGGACCCAGATGTAAATAAGGTCACGCCCCTTTCTCCACCTCGAGGAGATTCCCAAAGCCACCCCAATGACCAGACACACAAGGTAAGCATAAATTAAAAGGTACTTTATTTAATTTACTTAAAAATAATAAATAGGGAAGGGAAAAAGGGGAACTTAAAATAATGGCCACTCTAGGCTCTCCTCCTTCACCACCAACTGGACTGTCACACAATTCATTTCCTTAGCGTTCACGTGGGCTCTCTTTCTCTCCACAGACGACTGCTGGGATACAGGGACACAGTGAATCGTTTTCAAGGCGTTCGCTCACCTCTGCGCTGGTTACAGCTTCTAGGTAGGTATGGCTCTCTCCACAGTTCAATATCTCAGTGTTCACGTTGGCTCTCTTTCTCTCCACAGACGGCTGCTGGGATACAGGGACACAGTGAATCGTTCTCAAGACGTTCGCTCACCTCTGCGCTGATTACAGCTTCTAGGTAGGTATGGCTCTCTCCTCAGCTCAATATCTCAGTGTTCACGTTGGCTCTCTTTCTCTCCACAGCTCTCACGACTCACTCACTTTCCTGTCAATCAGCAGACATAACAGGTTATATGGAAACTTACAGGGTGGCGAGCTTACGCTGGCTGGTTCTGCAATGCGGCGATTTAGCAATGATTTGTAATGGGACGCCGGGGGCCAAGACCCTCTCGGCGAAGCCACGCCGGCACACCGGGTCGAGCGCTGCCCTTTCCTCGAGACCCGTTGGTCAATCGAAAACTGGACCGGGGCGCCCTTTCGTCGAGACCTCGGGCCAGCGGATCTCTTTCGCCTCTACCCTGTGATGATGAAAAGGACACAAGTAAGGTAACAATAGTAGGTGTAATACTCACACGCACTACCACTCGCACAGTTCTTTGCCGCCACTCTGTAATTCTGTGAAGACTGAAAACACACTACAGCATTATGATACAGGTATTCTCTAGCGCCGTTCTTTCCTCTTCGTCGTCCCGGGACGAGTGACTGAAAGCGGGGTTTCGTCAAACAAGACACAGCACTCACACTGCAATACACGGCATTACACAGCACCACTTCAAGTGAAAATTTCCAAAGACTCACCCACCACGCTCAGTGCACACAATAGGCACCCGTCCTCTTCCACTTCGCTCTGGGCGAGAATAGGGAGATGGCAGACGGCCTAGCGTTTGTTTGTTGTCGTCGCTGTAGCTGCTTTCACACGAAACCTTCGGCTCACCCACCACGCTGGTACAGGGGTAGGGCCACTCAATCTCTCTTAAGAACACTCAAACGATGTATAAGTCAAATATGTACAAACACCTACTTCAAGGGTTTTGGGTTACTCACAATCTCTGTCTCTCTTCGTCCTAGGTTGACTTCACGCTATGATAACTCCAGGTAACTAGACAGGGCGCTTTCCAGCCACCAACACCACTTTTCCACAGATGTATACTCACAACGGTATGTTTTTTCCTCTTCTTCCGTTTCTCTCATCCAATGTCAGTGTCCGTCTAGTACTCCACCTATAAGGTCTTCGATGTCCTCGTTTACATCGATCAACACACAGTGGATAACATCAGCCCGGTGCAGTGTCCCTTTAACTCTCTCACAGCTCCTGTCTTCTCTCCGCGCGCTCCAAGCGCAGCCCGGATCAACAGAGCCTGCGGGCTCTTCCAAAGGTGCGTGCTGACTTTTTACTGCCTTAGGCAGAGGAGCTTTCCCCGCGTCGATCCCCTCTCTACCTCTCCGCTCCTGAACTGTGATTTAACTGCTCTTTAAATCCTCCTCCGTGTACTGCAATCTTCCAATCAACCGGCGTTCCTCTTAACCACGCATAGCTGCGCTTGATTCGGCTGATTACAGCCCTCGCGATGCTACCGGATGTCCGGTGTTTCCTCCCTCCGGTCTGGGCGGAAACATCCGGGCGGAACCAAACTTTCCCAACTTTTGGTTCCGCCCCAAAAAGATCGTCACCTTGTGACATTTAGATGCTGTGAATCTGCCATGAACTGTCTGAGCTGAGTCCTTAACTGAATCTGAATAATAATAAATTATCCATTCAAGTCCTTTCCCAGGTGCCTGACGGATCCATTGCATCCTGTAGTCACTCAAACTGAATCCACTGCAGGCACAGGTCAGTTTATGTGATCCGCCTGGAGACACAACTACTGACTGTTCAGATTGTGTGAGCACAACCTGAGAGTAAATGCCTAAACACAGAGACAAAAATATCACTGCTTTAAAAATCTACTCAATTGCCATATACAACATGCAATGTAAATAAACTTACTGTTTACAGCTACCAAAAGCAAAAAAAGCTTAATGAAAACCATTGCTCCTTCTTTCATCTTTTCTAGTTTAGATTAAACAATTATTTATATAGGGGAGAAGAAAGATGAGTTTCGCATTGATGCATTTGCTTATGTAGATGTGTTTAAACAAAAGTAGTTCACCTCAGTTGTTATTTAAATAGAAAGGGAGCCCTCTGGTGTCAACAATATTTAAGTTTGCTAAGGTTCACACCAGATCCAAATGTCATTTAGTAGATGGCCTTTACATAAATTCATTTAAGTGAACAGTATGTAAGAAATGTATATCAATTAATCATAAAATGGCCCTGATATGTCACGAGACATTAAGAAATCATGTTTATTTCAAATACTTATATACCTGTCCGGCCAGGATATTGTCATTTAAAAAGTGATGTTGCAGCCTTCAACTGATGTTGATGTTGTCATGTTGTGTTTTGGCCTTATGAGCCACCCTCCACCAATCACAGTCAGTTTAGGCATCTGAGTTGCCAGCTCTGCTCTAGTTACCACGGCTGCAGCTACGAACGTGTCAGATAAAAAATGTCTAACGTTATGACACCGAAAAGTCCTTGTTATGAATCCGAAATACGTCGTGACAAAGTCTGAAATAAAACAAGGATTTGTATAGAAGATGCCTTTGAAAGATGGAGGCGGCTGAAAATGGAGTAGAATTTGAATCTGCCCTGATTGCATAACATTATGCCTTTTCCATAGTAGAATGCAATTATTGAAAAACAATATGGATTGAGGATTATTATATACAAAATCCGATAGAATATCAATATTTCTCATATGTAATACGTTTGTGGACAAAAACTGCAAATGGATGCTATATTGTGAAGGTTGGTTGGATACACCCCTCTATCATACATAGGCGGACATGAAGGACGTTGACAAGATTCGTCTCCTGAATGCTCCGATTTCCCAGACCGACCTTTTCGGTGACGCTTTCGAGAGCATCATTCAACACTTCTCATCCACCCAAAAGCAGAGTGAGGCCATCATGCCACGTCTGAACCTAGCTGCCAGCACTGCTACGTCGATGCCTCAGCCTGCTCCTCATCGAGGGTGTCCTGCTACAGCCTTTTTCTTTCCTCCATCTAGGCAGCATAGAGTAACCCGCCGTATGCAGCCTGCCCTCTCGCAGAGTATCTTACCACCCCGTCGGGTTGGCTTTTACGCACGATTCATCTCGGCTATGCGTTCAAATTTTCCCGGCGTCCCCCCTTGCCCAAACTCTTCGGCGTTCGTTTCACTGTGGTGAGAGCTGCCGATGTGCACGTACTTAGTGCAGAGATTGCTGTCCTACTGGTGAAGGATGCGATCGAGCCAGTATTTCCAGCCAAGATGAGGTCAGGTTTTTACAGCCCTTACTTAAGCGGCGGGTTGCGACTGTTCTTGGACTGGAGTCTGCTGAACCGTGCACTTCACAAAATATTGTTCAAAATACTGATGCCCAAACGCATATTTTTGTGCATTCGTCCAAATTATTTGTTCGCATCTATCGACCAAATATGTCTAAATTCTCATCCCAACACAGGCCATTTCTCCGCTTTGCTTTCGAGGGGTGAGCATATAAGTACAAAGTCTTAACACTCTGGCTTTCTCTCTCTCCCTGTGTATTCACTGAAAAAAATTCAGAGGCTCCTGGGACATATGGCAGAGCAGTGTGCCGTGTGATCATTGAACCTGCGTGCCATCGCACCTTTGCTCCGTGAATAAACAGTTTGCTTCTCTGGGCCAGTGTGCAGGTCTTCAGGCATGCAATAGATGCCTCCAACACGGGGTGGGGGGCCACAAATGAAGGGCTTGTAGCTTTGGCTTGTAGGGCTTGTAGCCCTTGCATAGCAAAAACAAGACATTTCATGCCTGTTTAATTTACGTGCTCACTCGTTTAGACACGTAGACCAATTCGTCGGTCACAACGTGACGTCTCGGTTCCCTTCCTTCAGGGAACGAGGGTTAAATTCGTAACCGAGACGTTACAGGCACAGAGATGGTAGTACAGTATATAAATGCATTTAGACTTAAGCCACAGATCCGTGACTTTGCTTTTCTCATAAGTTTAGTAGGCTACGTTTTTGGTACTTTACACAAGAGAGGATTCTATTCCTCTGAGGCTATTGAAAAGATAAATTTTCACCTTTTCAGTAAGTTCAATTAGATTGTGTTTCGATCATGTATTGTGTGAAATAAGTCATACAATTATAATTTTTTTTAAAGTGCTATGAGCCAAAGTATATAGTTCACAGTAACACACATTTGGTTGTCCGATATTCCAGAGTTTTCATGTAAAGATAGCAGGTTTAGTTTTTGTGCAGCACTTCAGTCTTCTGTCTAACTGTGAGTCTCTTGCACAATAATACACAGCTGTGTCCTCAGCCTTTAGGCTTTTTATCTGCAGGTACAGTATGTTTTTGCTGGTGTCTTTAGTTATGGAGAATTGACCCTGAAGAGACTGAGCAAAAATAGTGCTAGTGCCACCATCAATTCGTCCAATCCATTCAAGTCCTCTCTGTGGTTTCTGACGGATCCAGTGCATGTAGTAGCTGCTTAAAGTGAATCCAGACACAGTACAGGACAGAGTGACTGATTCTCCAGGTTTCTTTATCACAGATTCAGAAGATGTCAATGACTGACCACAAACATCTGAGAAAACATGCCAAAATGAATGTTAGATAATATATTGTACAACACTGACATCACAATAATAATACAATAATGTGGGAATTTCTCACATGAAATAATCATCAGCAGAATCCCATACTGTAGTATTTCCATGACTGCAACAAGTAAAAAACTGTCCACACAGTAAAATAATTACACTGACGTTGTATTAACAAGGTTTAGTCACAGACAAACCTTTAATAAGGGTTCAGTTTATTATCTTTTGAGAGTAGGTGAGATACTGACCCTCCCTAAAATTTGCATCTGCGTTGTAAGCCATTAGTATGCAATACAACCAACAAATGACAGTAGACGCAAGAAAAACACAGGGCCAAATATTTGAACTATGAGCAAAGTGACAGTATTTTCATGTATATACATCTTTCTTCTGTATTATTTATTTATGGTATATACAGGGCTAAGCAATGTGTGCTTTTGTTTGTTTTCTCTTACTCTCAGAAGATCTCCTGCAAATTTCTATAAAGTTTTGATGTGTTTCTTAAAGAAGTTGGGTTTAACTAAACCCAGCATTATTATTTACATCACTGTCTTACTACCAGTGGCACTGGGGCGGCACCCCCTAAAAGTTGGCCAGAGAAGAAAGCTACTTTAACATGTTTCAAAAAAGTTAAATATATAATCCAAATTAATATAAAATAAAATCGTTTAGTTTATGGCTGACTTCTTATAGTCGAGGATTCGACGATTCGATTCGGAGAGGTCTGATTCGACTATGAACCTCATAGTCGAATAGTAGGGAAGTGTTATGTAGCCAATGAGCAGAGCCACACTACAGGTCTGTAACGTCCGGACACCATTTGTTAGCATTTACGGATTTAATGGCTCACAATGGCTTCTAAAAAAATCATAATTTTAGTTTTTTTTTTTAGCTCTTTTGTTTGAAATGGAAAAAATCTAGATGCTATTAGGGCTGTCGCAGTAACCACAATCCTTACTGAGAAGCTTAACCGCATGGATGACAAGTAACTGCAACAACCGCGCTTTTCACGTTAAATTCATAAATAGCTATGCCCTTCTTGTTTTTCATATCATATGTATAATAAAGGCAAAATAGTTTACACTTAAAATGGTTCCACTTTATGCATGAAATAGTAAATTATGTAATACACGTACAATATATTTCCATACAATAAGTGATAGTGAATAAAAAAAAGAACAAAAGTGAAGAAGAAAGAGAGGCGACAGGACGCTTGGCGTGATGGGCAGAATCCCAGAGCTCAATGAGAGCAGCCCAAAGGAAGAAAATAGACAGAGCACATTCAACTTTCCCATATCGTTTCCTTATTTGCATTATTGTGCTCACTTAGGTGATCAAAGAGAGTTGTTTATTCATACAGTGGTGGTTTAAGATGGTTTTCTGACTGGTCAATTTGACTGTATTAAGAAGGGTTTAGTCACATGGTCAGGGAAAAGATAAGGGAAAGTTGAATATGCTCTGTCTCTTTTCTTCCTTTGGGCTGCTATCGTTGAGCATGCAACATACTGTAAAAAAAACACAGCTACCAAAAGCAAAAAAAGCTTTAAGAAAACCATTGCTCCTCTTTTCATCTTTTCTAATTTAGATGAAACAATTCTTTATATAGGGGAGAAGAAAGATGAGCTTTGCATTGATGCATTTGCTTATGTAGATGTGTTTAAACAAAAGTGGTTCACCCCAGTAGTTATTTAAATAGAAAGGGAGCCCTCTGGTGTCTGCAATATTTAAGTTTTGCTCATGTTCACACCTTCTAAATGTCATAACTGTTGTATATTATGACACAACTTTTATTTACAGTAGTAAATATGAGCAATGATTTCCATAGGTTTGAAAGCACAGGTTGGGAGTCTGGCCAGAAGAGCATTGCAGTTATCCGGTCTAAAAATGATAAAAGCGAGAACATGAAGCTGTGTCGCATGCTCTGTCAGGAACGGCCTGATATTTCTGGTGTTGTGCAATTTAAACCTGTATGATTGTGCTGTTTTTAAAGGTCAGCTGATCATCTATGATTAGACCAAGATTCCTGACTGAAGTCAATGGGATTGTGGTGCTGTTCTGACAGAGTGGCTGGGAAAATATGAAATTCAGTCTTTGCCAAATTAAGTTGCAGATTTAAGTCTTAGTGAGTCTGAGAATTAAGTCTGAGATTCGTGCAGCTACACTCTGTGTTATTTTCAACCCAGTGTTGGGTCAAAAAGCGACGCTGGGTTGTAATTTAACCCATGCTGGGTTGTTTCAACCCAAAATGCTTGGAGTGTAATGTGGGATCATCTGCTTGGAGGGAAAATTTGATGGGGAGACATGGAAATGGGAATTTCTTTCAGTGTTTAAGTTTGTCATACAGTACTTGCTAAAAAAGCCAATGGACCTTTTTTGTAAAATGTCCTTTAGATACATTTCTCCAAATGTAATAAATAAGCATGTGGGATGTATGTGTGAATAAACAGATAGACAGAGTGATAGGTGATCATGAGATGTTTTTGCACTGAGCTGTGGTTTGTTTTGTCACTGTGATTCACTGCACAGAAATACACAGCTGTGTCCTCAGGCTGAAAATTTCTTCCTTGTAAAAACACTGTGTTTTTTGAAGTTTCCTGTGTAAAACTGATCTTGTTTTTTAATTGAATCTTTTATATCATTGCCACCACTACTACAAAGATATCCAAGCCACTCCAGTGCTTTTCCAGCTGGTTGTCTTATCCAGTTAATGCAGTCAAGGCCGCCTTAATGCACGGGCTTACCTGGGCTGAAGCCCTGGGGCCTCCCAAGTTCAAGGGCCTCCCAAGTTTGCGTTCATGATGAGCTGAAAAGGTCATATTGTTTTGTAACTTGTCAGGTTTTCTGTCAATCACTCTAATTGAACGTTACATGGCTGCTGATTGGTCCGTTGTAACTTAACGTGAAATAAAATGTCAGACGTAACATATTTTTTATTCCGCGTAATGTAATTAAGTGCGCGTTGTCAACTTGACATTCCTGTACGTTAGACTGAGTATGACAGAGAAACAGGAAATAATCCACCAACAAATGAAAGCGTAATTTCTGAAATTTCATAATAAGCACTAGTGAGGTGCAGGTCTCTCTCTCTCTTTCGTGCGCGCGCTCGCTCGTTCGCTCTCTCTGTGCTCGTGCAGCTGTCTGAGTCTCTGGCATGCAGAAGTCTCTCCAAAAGTGCACAAGAAACTGTGCCGCTAAATTAAGAAAGGAGTTCCCGCACATAATGCTGTTAGTTGTTATAAAGTTTAAGTTTACTCGCGTTTATATCAGTGACGCGTGCGCAGCTGGAGCGATGTTTGACGCGACGTTAGCTCATCTGTTGGTTTAGAAAGACGAGAAAGAGACGCAACGGTAAAGGTGCAAGTCTAAGAAAGTAAAGAGCGACAAGACCATCTCAAATGATCATCCCCTGATAGCACCATTATAATCTCATTATCTAAAGATCTTATATACAGGTATGTTCCCTGTCTGTCTTGTGCATATTCATACTTGGTCGTTTTACATGCTTATGTATGCATAAATACTAAATACAATGCATACCATATCTTCAATAGCCTACAAAATAAATAACTGATTAAAAACCAAGATTCTGTCTATAAAGACTTATCTTTTGTTATCATTAATGCATTTAACAAGATTCTGTCTATAAAGACTTATCTTTTGTTATCATTAATGCATTTTTACTTTAAAACTAACTTTAACTTATTATATTTTTAAAACTGTGGTGAGCATTTAAGTATGAGTGGCAATTTTCTGCAAATTTGTATATTCCAAAAACTATATAAATATAAAGCTTATAAACATATATACTTTCACACATTTTGGTTTTATTATCACCACATGTTGCTGTGTGTGGTTGTAAAATAAAGTGTCTTGTGTTTATGCTCAAGTGGGCTCAGTGATATGTTAATAACAATATTATGGTGTTTTCTGGCTCAAAGAGGGAAAACTCACAGTTGTATGTCTCGAAAGAAACTAATGCATTTTGTGATGTAGATTACCTACACAGCAAATTATTGAGTGATAAAAACTTAGTGTTGGGCAGCCAGTGTTAAAATCTGGTGTTTAGTTACAAATATTTCATGCTTTAACACTTGTTTAGTGTTAATACACAGTGTTCTTTGTGGGTGTTAACATGGGTCAATCCCTGCCCTGTATCTCAAACAGTATAGCCATAGGTCGTGATTCAGTAAATCATATAGCTTTAGATGCTATTTACACTTTATTATAATTAAACTGTGCAAAAGTACCAATTCTTTGCAATACGTGTAAATGGTAATGGATGCTATAAACACATATTGGCTGATACTGTTTGCACCTCAGTATTTTCCTTTACATTAACAGGATGCAAAAATAAAATAAAATAAAATGTGTAAATTATCATATTTATGATTAAACACGCTTTGGAAAACACTTGAATTTTTCTCTTTTATGTACTAAAGACAAGACACAGTGCTAGAACAGCATTAGGATTAAACAAAAGTATATATTAAGTATATTCAGCATTCAGATTAAATAAAGGAACTTAATATGAGTAAACAAAACAAATAATGAATTCATGAGACCCTAGACTGCTGGTTAGATGAACCAAAAGCGAATTATATCTCATTTTTGACACTCAGACACACCAGAGCCAGCGGAAATATCAGAGGAGTGGCCGAGAAATGGGCGCCCTCCGTGGGATACAGGAGCACTGTCCCCTGCTGGTCGAACTTGGAACTCACATCGACATCGTCTGAGCAGACTTCTAAATAAGCGCTATCTTTACTAACTGACCTTAGATATGAAGTTTACACAACCATATTCTCGACTAAACTAGACGTAAAACTAAATTTAGTTTTACAGAAACTAATATTGAGAAGCAGTTATTAGGCTATACGTCTATTGAATCGGCTTGTAAACTCGCGCGAGCGTAGGGTCACGTGATTTTCCGTGATGGAACAGTTCAAAGACCGTTTCTCAATGCAGCCTCCGGAGGTCGCATATGCAGGCTGCATACGTCATCAAGCCTGGTTTGTTTAACTTAACTGAGCATTACATTCGTAAGTCATAAGCATATTACAACAATTTACGATTAACTTAAAATAATAGTCAACTTTAGAATTGTTAATATTCTGAATTAAGTCTTTATGACGTATGCATCCTACAAATGCGACCTCCGTACAAGGTAGCTGACTGACACGCATCCATAGACGGGTTGCACGGCGACGTCACTAACTGGTTGCGCGCGCAACCGAGGGGCAGAAAGAAGAGAAGTGCATTGTGTTGTATGCTCGTAGCGGTGTCTGTAAGTCAAAATGCCAAGGAATTGTTGCGTGGAAAATAGTACCAACAGAGTCAGTGCTGGGTGCCTGATGTTAACATACCAGTAGATGCGACTATTACGTTACTAGCATTATAATTATAAAATTATAATTTATACATGTATCACAGTAAAACTGCAAAAATAAAGACAGAAAAACAGATCCAACTAAAATCAAGTCTTATTTATATACAAACAATAAAGAACGCTTCAATAATTAAGGTTGTTGCAGTAGCAGATCAGCTCACCAATCGGGCTTTCTGCCCCCTGGATGCGCGCGCACCCTGCAATGTTTGTAAACTTGCAACCCCTCTATATCTACGCATGTGCAATGCTTTTCGACTTTCCCGCCCATATAGTCATCTTTATGGATTTGTCTGCACACAACGGAATATGTTCCAAGGTAAAGTATTACTTTATCAACTTGTGATTTACTTGTTAACTTGTATATTATCATAAACAACTTGTATTTACTTTATATTAAACCGTTTGTGTGAAGATTAATTTGCTGGAGCATTTGCACTGCACATTTAAAGAGGAGTATGAATATTTCTTATTTAACAAAAAATATCAACGTTAAGTAAATATCTTTTAACATAAAAACACGAAGTATTGATAAATTGTAGCATACATGTAAGTTGATATTAAGTTAACTGTCTGTGTTTTTACCTCAGGTAAACTCAGCAAGCTTTCTAAGTTACTTCAGATGCTGGCGATAAGTCTTGAGGTCTGAACAATTTTACAGGTAAAACTGAGTTACATTTTAAAATATGCTTTAACTTTTAGTGAATTACAAGACTGCCATGGTAATGTTTATTTTGACCCTCAAATTCATAGGACACCACCATCGCTGAGAGCAAAGAGGCTCAATTCTTTAATGGAGGACAGCAGAGATGTAAGTTAACGTGTTCGTTTTCATTGTGCTAAATGTAATAATTTGGTAAAACAATGAGCAAGTTTTATCTTTTGTCAAGTTTAAAAGTGCAAGACAGACATTAGTGAGTGGGTCGGCCTGATTTGAATCTTTATACTGTATTTGTGTTTTTATGTGTCATTTTTATTTCTGGTAAAAGCAAAGTTTGTTTACCTTTCACAGGTTGCACAGTAAGGGCAAGAACGCAGTACAAAGACACAAGAAAGTATGTAAAACAAAAAAAAAACATTTATTTTTAAAACCAAGCTGACTTAAATCACTATAATTTATGACACTTGCATTACATGTGAACAGCCCCTACGCTAATAGGATTCTGTTTCTCTCTCCCTGTCTCGTCCTCGACCCGAGGACAATGAGACAAACAGAGACACCAGTTCCTGCTGCTGTGAAGGTCATCACACCACTGATCTACTGACCGTCCTTCTACGAGATGCCCAGCCAATGCCTGACCAGCAACCACCGGCGAAACCAGTTTAATTCGCTTACCCGTTCACATACCCCGATAGTATTTATATATATATAAATATATATGTATCTCTCTCAAGGGTTTTTCCCTGGACTAGCCAGGAGGGTTTTCTCCTAGGGGTTTTTTTTTCATCCCCTGGAGAGTCCACCACCTTTGGCTTAACCTACTACTTTACTGTATATGTTACATTATTACTATGCTCGCTTTTCTATGCTTTTTTACATTTATTAATGTAAAGCTGCTTTGAAACAATTGGCAATTGTCAAAAGCGCTATATAAATAA
Source organism: Paramisgurnus dabryanus (assembly GCF_030506205.2). NCBI lineage: Eukaryota > Metazoa > Chordata > Actinopteri > Cypriniformes > Cobitidae > Paramisgurnus > Paramisgurnus dabryanus. Next base: position 29,881,022 of record NC_133339.1, read on the forward strand.
AATTGAATTCAATATTTAATGTTATATTTAATTAGACTGAGTGTATATTTACAAACCATAGTGACATTGAGATGATTTCATGGATTACATGTTGAATTGTTGTATTATTTATGTAAAATTTTATTCCAGTGGATACTGAATATTAAAAAATATTTTATTAAATTGTATGTTGATTTTATGTATTTTTCGAGTAAAGTGTATTATTGAAGTGTAAACTGAAGATTTAAAAGGAAAAATTTTATTGAATTGCATGTTTCCCACATGTTTATTGCTGAAATGTTGCAGAATTGTTGCAGATTTAATAAATTCATTTTGATGTTTGTAGTCACTGTTTATTTTTTGTATTTATTTTGAAAAATATATAGTATAAAACTTTTAGTTTTTATCTGCATTGGGATTTTAATATGAAAATGATTTACACCATAGAGTGTTGAACGTTTACACTACTGAGTGTTTGTTAATCAACACAGAGAGTGTTAAAAATTGACACTTTAACAGTGTTTGTTTAAGCAACACTTTGGTAAGTGTTGACTGAACACTATCAAAGATGGACCTGTGTGTTCACCCGGGCAGTGTTAATTTTAACACCCATGGTGTTAAATCTTCCATCATATTTTTGCTGTGTAGATATTACACTTTAAAAAAAATCGAGGGGAAGGGAGGCCTACAAAACCTCTTAGCCCCGGGGCCTCACATTAGGTTAAGGCGGCCCTGAATGCAGTAGCTTGATACTGAAATCGTACAGGAGATGGAGAAAGATTCTTGAGGTTTAACAACCATAGCTGGAGGTTGAGTGAGCTCAACACAGAAAACCCCACCTGAGGAAAACAATGAATGAATGTGTTATTGATAATAATCTCTGTTAACAGTTATGAAATGAATCTTATGTTAGTGTGATAAAAGCGTGAATGAAACTTACAGGAAGCAGCTGCTGCCAGCAGTAGTAGAGCCGATGAGAAGATCATGTTTGTTATTAGGCTGAATTCGTCTTTCTCCTGCAGATCCACAGACTTCACTTTTGTACAAAGAGCAGGTGGAGAATTTGCATACAGCCATAACACTTTTCCAGGATGTTCAACACAAGCACTTTTGCTTTTAAATTGTATTTATTTTATTTGTTATCTGTTGTTGTTAGAGATATGATGACATTTTAGATAAGATAATTTGAGAAGACAGTATTACTTGTTTTACATTGAGATGCATTTATAAATGGAGTGAAATTTTAATTAGATGCATATGTGATGTTTGACATTTAAACATGCAAACACAGTACACCCAGTGTGCTCATTTGACTGTCAAGAGTACCACCTTTTGGATAAAACAATATATCTGTGGACTGACGTTAGATTAATTATGGCTTTTTCAGCTGGTAGTGACAATGATAATGATGACAAACATTTTAAACAAGTAAACAATGCATGTCATCTGTAATATGAATTGGATTTGAAGCATATATATAACAATAGCCTACTATATGCATTAAATGTATTTGTTTAGCAGTTACTACATCAAACATGAATGGGGAACTGTTTTTGTATTATACTGATACTGGACTGATTCACTGTGACTCTCTGGCACAGTAATACACAGCTGTGTCTTCAGTCTTTAGACTGTTCATCTGTAGATACAGTTGACTGCTGGAGTCGTCTCTGGTCACTGTGAATCTTCCCTGAACTGACTGGGAATAAGAGATTGGAGAGCTGGATGTACCAATGTATGCAATCCACTCCAGTCCTTTACCAGGAGCCTGTCTAACCACAGCTACATAGGAGCTGCTGAATGTAAATCCAGAGGCGGTGCAGATCAGTTTAAAAGATTCATCAGGTCTTTTAACCACAGCTGGAGACTGAGTGAAGGTTTGACAATCAATCTCTGTTTGAAAAGATAAAAAGAATTAAAATAAAAGTAAACAGATAAACAGAATTAAAACAATGATTTTTTTTTTTAAAGCAAATATAAATAAATGCAAAGCAAAAAAATGTTTAGTAAGCAAATTGCTCAACAAATGGCATTCTTACTGACCATGTAAAAGTAATGTTAGCAAGAATGCCTTTATTATTGCTGTCATTGTTGATTGTTCAAACCAGTAACCACAAGTCAGTAAGCGCAGACACCAATCAACAATGTTTTGGAGCTTATGAAGAAAAAACATCCCAGTTTTGCATTTATCTCTCCTCCCATCTGCATTGTTTTTTATAAACACACACAACAACTGAGGCGTCACTTTCATTACTCAGACACAGATAGAAACAGATGTCTGTAGAAAATATGGCTTCACAAGAGTGTTTATCATCTGCATTTATGTAAATCATGTTGCCTAAATAGCAAAGCAGAGCACAAAGTGAAAAGAAAACGTTTAGCACATTAATTCATCAGATCAGCAGCCTTTAACATGTTGAAAAATTAAGGTCCCTATCATACACCGGGCGCATGTGACTCCAGGCACGAATCAAGTGTTTTTTAGGCTAGTTTCAGCCTGATGCAGTTATGATTTTCACATTCAGGAGCACATTGTTTGAGAAGCAAATGCACTTGCACCCATCAGTTTGCCTATGGGTGTGCTGGTCTGAGAACGAGGCGTGTTTATATTAGGGATGCACCGAAATGAAAATTCTTGGCCGAAACCAAAAACCGAAAATGAGGAAACCAAGGCCGAAAACCCAAAACCGAAAAACCGAAATAAATTATTATGCCAATTATTAGTACAAATGCATTTATGGCTATCACTGTGTACTAACTTTACTAGGGGTGTGTGACAGATCACAAAACTCACGGTTCAGATCACATTACAGTTTTTGAGGCACGGATCGGATTATTTTTCAGATCAGCAAAAAGGGGGTGGGGAAAATCTAATAACAAATAAAGAAATTACAAACATTTATAAAAAAAAGAACAAAGCTGCACATTAATAAGGGCTGACATTAGCATTAGGTACAGAAATCGAATTAAATGAGTCATAACACTGTCTTTATTGTATAAATTAAATATATTATTATTTTTAGAGCTATTTGTTTCTTTGTTAGACTTAAGTAGGTTAATTGAGGTTACTGTCTCTTTAAATAAGAAGAGACCGGTTTCTGACTGTAATCTATACATACACTTAAGACATAAACAAATGTTTTTATTAGAAAAAGAATACTTTGGAGATAATTTTGTTTATATGTGCCCTGTCAATAACAGAAAGATTACGTTCGCTTGTTTGCGTCTCACTCGTGTGTGCACTATTGAGGGCACTTAAACGCGCGCGCACACAGAGAACGAAGGCGAATCCCAAACAACGCAGCATAAAAACGTTACGTTGTTTTTCATTGCTTTATTCAGCACATGTATGTTAATGGACTATACAGTATGAGACACATTTGCGCGACTCTCTCTAAAGTTTACACATCAAGAGTTCTGATCTTTGAAGGGCGTACTCACTGATGATCACGTCTGGACCGGACACAACCGCATGTGCCTCTGTGCGTACTTTAGCGCCTTTTTGTGGTTAAATACATCCACGGCGCATACATGTTGCTTCAGACAAGCACGTGCAGGTCGCGGTTTCTGTTTGCGTCATCACAACATTTCGGCCGTATTGTTTCGGTGATAAAAGTCTTTCGGCCGAAATTTTCAGTGGCCGAATATTCGGTGCATCCCTAGTTTATATACGATTGTTGGTGCATTGCTATTTTGTGGCAACTAAAAATGATTGCGCCATTGACCAATTAAAGCCTTGAGCTCTATTTTAACTATGTAAACGCATGGTCTGAAGCGTATAGCGTAGGTGCACTTAGGGCATGTTCATGTCCACTTCTGTTAGTTAACGATGGAAAGAGCAGCTTCATTTATAAAGCGTGCATTCACACAGATTTGATCGTAAAGTGTGCGTATGCAAAAATCCACGGCAAAGTCCAAACTGTCTTTGACGTGGAAAAGTACTTAGCGCCACGTCAGGGTCTGAGGAGACGTACGCACTTTTGCTTGTCCGATTGCTGCAGGTTTTTGGAAATATAAGTCTGTCTTGATGCTCGTAAAGGATTTAAACATTGATATGTCCTCTTTTATATGTCAATGACATTAATTATGCATCGCTTTAAATAAGTCATAGGTGTTTTTTGGTGTAACGTGCATTAAGAATATTGTCTTATGTAGAATATGTGCATAGATTGTTAAAATGGGGCCCTTTGACTTCAAAAGTTGATAAAACTATGTATTAATGATTACAAGCACAGAGATGGTAGCACAATATATGAATGCATTACACAGAGTCTTCAAAATAAAAATGTTCACCTTTTCAGTCAGTTTCACTAGATTGTGTATTGATCATGTATTGCGCAAAATAAGTCTTAAATGTAATTTTTTATTTAAAGTGCTGTGAGCCGAAGTATACAGTAGGCTACACAGTAACACAAATTTGATTGTCCAAGATTTCAAAGTTTTCATGTAGAGATATCATGTTTACACTCTAAAATGGCTGGGTTATTTTTGACACATAATAGGTAAATATTGGACAGAGCACACCGCTGGGTTAACATTTACCAAAGCTGGGTTGTTTTAACTCAACCGTTGGGTTACTATAATCCATGGTTTCATAAAAACATCCTAACATTGGGTTATTTTTAACCCAGTATGGCGTAAGTTTTAAACCAGCATGTGTTCTGTCCAATATTTACCTATTTTGTGTCAAAAATAACCCAGACATTTTTAGAGTGTAGTTTTTGTGAAGCACCTCAGGCTTTTGTCTAACTGTGACTCTCTTGCACAATAATACACAGCTGTGTCCTCAGCCTTTAGGCTTTTTATCTGCAGGTAGAGTGTGTTTTTGCTGGTGTCTTTAGTAATGGAGAATTGACCCTGAAGAGACTGAGCAAAATAAGTGCCAGTGCCACCATCAATTCCTCCGATACATTCCAGTCCTCTCTGTGGTTTCTGACGGATCCAGTGCGTCCAGTAGCTGCTCATAGAGAATCCAGACACAGTACAGGACAGAGTGACTGATTCTCCAGGTTTCTTCATCACAGATTCAGAAGATGTCAATGACTGACCACTAACATCTGAGAAAACATGCCAAAATGAATGTTAGATAATATATTGTACAACACTGACATCACAATAATAATACAATAATGTGGGAATTTCTCACATGAAATAATCATCAGCAGAATACCATACTGTAGTATTTCCATTACTGCAACAAGATTGTCAAAATTAACAGTCTACACAGTAAAACAGATCAAATTACACTGTATTGAAAAAGATTCAGTCACTAAGGACAAACCTCAAATGAGGGATCAGTTTATTATCTTTTGAGAGTAGGTGAGATACTGACACTCCCTAAAATTTGCATCTGCGTTGTACAGTAAGCCATTAGTATGCAGTACAACCACCAAATGACAGTAGACACAAAAAAACACAGTGTCAAATATTTTATTTACGAGCAAAGTTACCATATTTTCAGTGATATTCATCTTTCTTCTGTATATTTATTCATGGTCTAATTCTTGAAAGCATAATCAGTTTTCATACTACAGAACATTTGTATAATCCCGCCTCTAAATATCGACTTGAGTAATGACTTTGATGCCCTCTTCTGCATCAACATTGGTGAAGAATTATTAATTTTATTATATTTTGTATAATCGTTCAAATCTCAAAAACTGCAAAATATAACAGTATTGTGTTATTGTGAGTCGAGTTAATTAAGGAATTTATTACTCTGTCACAACGCCCGTTTCTTCCCATAAGGTAAAATTTGCATCATTGTGCTCATTTAGGTGATCAAAGACGTTTGACAGAGTTGTTAATCCATACATTGGTGGTTTAAGGTGGTTTTCTAACTGGTCAAATTGATTGTATCAAGTTGGGTTTATACACATGGTCAAAGAAAAGATAAGGGAAAGTTGAATATGCTCTGTCTATTTTCTTCCTTTGGGCTGAGCTCTGGGGTTCTGGCCATCAGAAATTATTTACATATGTGTTCGACTTCATGCTATAACACAGGAACTGACAGGCGGATGACATCAAAGTTTTTCGAAAGCAAACTCTTCCGATGACTTCTTGACTCACCCTTTCGATACTTTGATGTCATCAGCCTGTCGTTCTTGCAGCGCAGCTTGAAGTCGAACACAATCTATAATAGTGGGGTTCCCTCTGCAGGAGGTCTCATGATGACCGCTGCTGTTATAATCTTTATTTTTCGCAAGTATAAAATCCTTTTTTGTTTTAACATTCAAGCAGACTCGGTTCTCCCCCACACTCGAGATATGCATAGTGCATACATTATTCCAGAAGTAGTATGATTTGTTCTCTGTTGAATAAATTAACATGTTCTGTTCCACTGGGAATTTGTAGCGCAGTCAAAGTGAATTGTTTTAATTATTTGAGCACTTTTTTGAATATGGCAATAAAAACTACATGACCAAAAAATTACACTTTTGCATTTAGCCCTGTTTATATAGGAGTTTTATTTAGTGTTTTTGTCTTAGTTGGAGTTGTGCTCTGTCACATCATTTCAAAGTCTTTATTGTGTATTTATTAAGTGTTTATTGGCGGTTGTCATGACAAGATTTCTGAAGGAAGGTCACAGTATGTTTTGTTTTGATATTATCTTGTTTTAGTTTATCTTTTGCTGGAGTTGCACTAAGTTAAGAATTACAACATTTTAAAAGCATTATTAAACAACCATGATTTTGTTTTTCATTTGTTGCTTCCGTATTTTTGTCTGTAAGTGTACATCCGTGCAATCTTAGTATGATTTTGTACAGGTTGGTGAAGTACATATAATGTGGGTTCATAAATTCGTTATTTGAGAATGGCCTTCTTGTACGATGGAATTTCGCCATACCCTAAGTTTTTGTGAAAGGCCACCACTGAGCAGAAGGGTGGTAATTGATGAGAAATACACAGTTTTACAGCAATCATTTTAGGATTCCCACAGCCTGAACCACTGTAGTGAATCCTCCCATATAATCAAATCAACGAATTGTCACTGTGATGAAGTCCCACTTCAAGAGTGCATATACAGTAAATCCCAAATGTAATGTACAGTACAAAAACAACCTCTGTTAGAAAACAGAAAGCAGTCCATTCATTATTAGTTGAATGTATATTGTACTGTAAAGAAGGCTATTAAATGCAAATGTGCAATGAAGTAATGGGTCTGAACTTTACAGAGTAATATGATTTTATTGCATTTCATGTAAACTATGCAAGCTTTATTTACATTTAATTCCTTACATCACTTTTGTGGCCTGACCCCTTCTCGGGATGCAGCTCCAGCGTACGAAACTATCTGCACTGCCAGAAAAAATTTTCAGGCTGTCACCCAGGGCCGTGCACAGACCTTTTGAGGGGCATGTGCTGAAACTGAAAAAGGGCACCCCCTCCAAATAAATATCACTTAATAATCATCTTAATAGCTTTATATTTATTCGCTATTAATGATTGAAAAAAATCACTATTAATGAATAAAAAATGACATTTTATGATAGCTTGGCATTATACAGTGCAAACGATATCTGCCCTTTTAAGTTGGCTTTAACAATTTACATCCTGGGTGGTTGTCTGTATTAGGCCTATTTGTAGTCATGTGTTTGTGAAGTGCTCTTGTGAACTCGCTCTTATTTAATTGTAGAATATATAAATTTTAATTTTTTCCTCTGCTTACATAAAGTTACATTAAAATATGTTTGAAGAAAAAAAAGGTATTCTGTTTGTTTTATAAGCTCATTTTTATTATTTGGTTAACATGTTTGTGTGATTGATATGTGATTGAGAAGAGGGGAAATAGGAGATTAAAGATCAAAATAGGAGATTATACTACACTTTAGCCATACCATTAGCATATTCAACATGTATCTCTGCCTGCCTGGCAAAAACCTGGCAGAACCTTGGTCTTTTGAAGGTGCAAATAACTGCATTACTAAAAAATATACTAAATACTAAGTAGACTTAACTCTATGCAGTTGATTTCAGAATAAAAAGTTATGAACCAAATAATCATACAACAATCATACAACTCCCTTGACTAATTCAATGCATAAGATACATGCATATACAATAAATTATATCCAGATTGCATACTATAATGAGTGACAGGGCAATATAATGTACATACTTGTATCCTTTACACGTTTTTCGTTTCTATCCAGTTTTCCCAACTGGGCATCTGATGTCTAAGACCTTTCTAATCTGATATGTTTTTGGTGTTAATGTAGGCTAGACATTTTAACGATTTTAACGATTGAGACGCGTCATGCAAAAAAAGCGGTAAAAACCCTGCTCGCGCTTTGTCAAAAACTCAATTTGGTCGCAGTTTGGAGCTCTTAGTGCCCCCTGATTGCCCACTCGACCAATCCCGTCTATGGATAATTCGGCTCTGCTCAAATTTATAAAACATGCGCCGTTATATACATACTAGTGTTTCTTTCGTAATGACACAGCATTGTACTCAAACAACAAGATACTTATTTACCGTTGCAAGACGTTCAGCTGCCTCTGACTGCTGTGGAACTTCAGCTTGCTGCACTCAGGGGGCGGAGTTAAGATGTTTGACAGACAGTTTGAGCGGATCCAAAAATATTTAGTTTTTTAATAATTTTACTTGATAAATATATTTGTAAAACACACAGACAGAGGTAAATGTTTAACAATAGCATTAATTTATATATATAAAATAAAAATAATAAAACACCTCCAAAAAAGGGCACTTCAGAGTGTAAGGACAAAAAGGGCATGTGTTCTGCACAGGTTGAGCCCTATCTGTGCACGTGCCTGCTGTCACCCTTTAAAATAGTAATAAGCACAATTTAGATACTGTATGTATACATACCAATATGTATTGTTGAGTAACTAATATGCACCTTTTAGGTGCAAATATGTAATGATACCACCACATTGCCAGCTAGCGACCATTGTTTGACATTTTTTCTGACAGTATGGTGACTCCTCCTCATTGTTGATGGTTTTGGAACAGCTGTCTGTATTAAAGTTTTCACAGTGAGTCTCTTGCACAATAATAAACTGCAGTGTCTTCTGTCTTCAGTTGATTCATATGCAGATAGAAATTCGAGCTGTCTTTAGATGCTGTGAATCTGCCCTGAACTGTTTGAGCTGAGCTCTTATTTGAATCTGAATAATAATAAATGATCCATTCAAGTCCTTTCCCAGGTGCCTGACGGATCCAGAACATGTAATAGTCACTCACACTGAATCCACTGCAGGCACAGGTCAGTTTATGTGATCCGCCTGGAGACACAACTACTGACTGTTCAGACTGTGTGAGCACAACCTGAGAGTAAAGGCCTAAACACAGAGACAAAAATATCACTGCTTTAAAAATCTATTCAATTGCCATATACAACATGCAATATACTGTAAATAAACTTACTGTTTACAGCTACCAAAAGCAAAAAAAGCTTTATGAAAACCATTGCTCCTCCTTTCCTATTTTCTAATTTAGATTAAACAATTATTTATATAGAGAAGGAAGATGAGATTTGCATTGATGCATTTGCTTATGTAGATGTGTTCAAACAAAAGTGGTTCACCTCAGTAGTTATTTAAATAGAAAGGGAGCCCTCTGGTGTCTGCAATAATTAAGTTTTACTAAGGTTCACACCAGATATAAATGTCATTAAGTAGATAGTCTTAACATGAATTAATTTAAAGTAAACTGATTTACAAAGACGACAAGTAAAGAAAAGTCAGAAGTATTCAGTGCTCAAGAGATTTTCTGAACAATGCATTAATGTAAACATATATTTCTATATTTTGTCATATATGTTTTACTTTTAATATATAATCAAAAGTTCAAAAACGTGTGTCAAATAAAATAAATTATGTCAACAAATAAAACTTTTTTACAAATTGTCAAAAAGTGTTGTCCTGTTAAGGACACTGTGTTGCTGGAGGATTCAGCTGAGAAACTGATCTTAATCTTCAATGAATCTTTGACACCATTTCTACTAGAAGAATAAAACCATCCGATCCGCTTGAGTGTTGTATCCAGTTTGTGTAGCCACCACCTGAGGCTGAATATCCAGTAATCTTACAGGGGATGGAAAATGTTTCCCCAGGTTTATTTACAATGACTGCAGGTTGATCCATGAATGCACTCAACAGCTGTGAACAAACAGAATTATCACTGAAATTAAATTTATCACACCTTAGTCATGATGTGTATATTATGTTGAGTTTTATACTCACAGAATAGAGCTGCCAGAATCAGCAATACTGATAAACAGCACATGATTATGGATGTGTTTGTATTTTTCTCTACTGACTCAGACAGCCTTTTATTATGACTGTACAGTATGTTTTTTGTTACCAATGAAGGGGTGGAAATTTGCAGTGCATTTGCAGTGCAAAAAGTATTGTTATATGAAAAATGTATTTTCACACCCTTTCAGTAAAATAAGAATAACTTTTGAATTCGACATGCTAAAGAGACCTTTTTTTGAGGGGTGATTCCTGCCTACTGCTGGTAACAACCAGAATTGTCTGCAGTCTTCTAGAGCACACAGAACCAGAGTATCCACTTTCAAAGATAGTGTTTATAACACACAAATAAGAAAATTTGGTGGTTCATCAAATGAAAAACAACATAAATAACAATATTTGTCACAAACAGCATGCTTTTTATGTAACTTCAAAGGGTTTTCTGTAAAATGATATAAAGACATTGCATTTATTCCACTGTATGTTATAGGGACAATTCAAATATTTTAGGCGAATATTAAATACAAAAGGGTATTTTTCCCCCCTTGAGTTGGAATAGAATAACTTTTGAACAAATTATGATAGAGAAAAACTTCATTTTCCCTCTGTAAGCTGACATTTGCTGGAATCAAACAAAGAGAGTTAACTTATAATTCAGATAAAGGGTTTCCTGTATAATGATACCAAAATTTTGTATGTACACCTCTGCATGTGGGTTTTATCTTTAGATGCACACCAGTAATGTTTATTGTAAGGTTTGTTTGTAGAAACAACCTAAATGTAGTTAGAGATTTAAGGCCTAGTCCTGGAGTAATCTAAACACTTTCCAGGAATTTAACTGCTGTATTATGTCCCAACTTTTAAGTAGTAAATATGAGCAAAGTTTTCCAGAGGTTAAGCACAGGTTGAGACCAGAAGAGCATTGCAGTTATCTAGTCTAAACATGACAAAAGTCAGAACATAAAGCTGTGTCAGTGCTTTTCCAGCTGGTTGTCTTATCCAGTGAATGCAGTAGCTTGATACTGAAATCGTGCAGGAGATGGAGAAAGATTCTTGAGGTTTAACAACCATAGCTGGAGGTTGAGTGAGCTCAACACATCAAACCCCAGCTGAGGAAAACAATGAATGAATTAATATAAATTGAGTAAAGCTTACAGGAATCAGCTGCTGCCAGCAGTAGTAGAGCCGATGAGAAGATCATGTTTGTTATTAGGCTGAATTTGTTTTTCTTTTACAGATCCACAGACTTCGCTTCTGTTCAAAGAGCAAGTGGTGAATTTGCATACAGCCATAACAATTTTACAGGATGTTCAACACAAGTACATTTGCTTTCAATTGTATTTATTTTATTTGTTATTTTTTGTTGTTAGAGAGATGAAAGCATTTTAGATAAGATAATTTGAGAAGACGTTTTCATTTGACTATCAAAATTTTGGATAAAACAATATATCTGTGGACTGACATCAGATTAATTGTGACTTTTTCAGCTGGTATAGTGACATTGATAATGATGACAAACATTTTAAACAAGTAAACATTGAATGTCATCATCTGTAATATGAATTGGGTTTGAAGCATATATAACAATACTATATAAGTTAAATATGTCTGTTTAGCAGTAACTATCAAACATGAATGAGGAACTGTTTTTGTATTATACTGACACTGGACTGATTCACAGTGACTCTCTGGTACAGTAATACACAGCTGTGTCTTCAGTCTTTAGACTGTTCATCTGTAGATACAGTTGACTGCTGGAGTCGTCTCTGGTCACTGTGAATCTTCCCTGAACTGACTGGGAATAGTAGATATGAGAACTGCCTGTATGGATGAATGCAATCCACTCCAGTCCTTTACCAGGAGCCTGTCTAACCACAGCTGCATAGTAGCTGCTGAATGTAAATCCAGAGGCGGTGCAGATCAGTTTAAAAGATTCATCAGGTTTTTTAACCACAGCTTGAGACTGAGTGAAGGTTTGACAATCAATCTCTGTTTGAAAAGATAAATGAATTAAAACAGAATAAAAAAAATAAAAAATAAAAGTAAACAGATAAACAGATAAACAGATTTAAAACATTGATTTCATTTTAAGCAAATATAAATACATGCAAAGCAAACATTTTTAGTAAGCAAATTGCTCAACAAATGGCATTTTTACTGACCATGTAAAAGAAATGTTAGCAAGAATGCCTTTATTATTGCTGTCATTGTTGATAAGTGCAAACACAAATCGACTTTTGTGGCTTATGAAGAAGATCCATCCCAGTTTTGCATTTATCTCTCCTCCCATCTGCATGAGCTAATTGTCTTTTATAAACACACAGCAAGTGAGGCGTCACTTCCATTACTCAGACACAGATAGAAACAGATGTCTGTGGAAAATATGGCTTCTCATACATTGATTACAAGAGGGTTTATCAGCTGCATTTAAGTAAATCATGTTGCCTAAATTCCAAAGCAGAGCACAAAGTGAAAAGAAAACGTTTAGCACATTAATTCATCAGATCAGCAGCCTTTAACATGTTGAAAAATTTAGGGCCCATCAAACACTGGGCGCATGTGACTCCAGGCACGAATCAAGTGTTTTTTAGGCTAGTTTCAGCCTGACGCAGTTATGATTTTCACATCCAGCAGCACATTGTTTGAGTACTGTAGCAAATGCACTTGCACCCATCAGTTTGCCTATGGGTGTGCTGGTCTGAGAACGAGGTGTGTTTATATACGATTGTTGGTGCATTGCTATTTTTAGACAACTAATAATTATTGTGCCATTGCCCAACTAAAACCTGGTTAAAAGTAAATGGGCTTTATTATAAATACAGGTTCTGAAGCGTATGGCGCAGATGCACTTAGGGCATGTTCATATCCACTCCTGTTAGTTTAATGATGGAAAGAGCAGCTGGTGCACCAGATGCATGGTCCAAAAGGGTTGCACTTACTGTATTCTTTTAGGTCATAGGTGTTTTTTGGTGTAATGTGCATTAAGAATATTGTCTTATATCAAATATGTGCATAGATTGTTAAAATGGAGCCCTTTGAATTTAAAAGTTGATGAAAATATGTATTAATGATTACAAGCACAGAGATGGTAGTACAGTATATGTATAGTATGCATTTAGCCAGAGATCCGTGACTTTGCTTTTCTCAAAAGTTTTGTAGGCTACGTTTTTGGTACATTACACAGAGTAAGTGCTGTTAGCTGAAGTATACAGTACACTGCAACACAAATTTGATTGTCTGAGATTTGAGAGTTTTCATGTAGAGATACTGTAGCATGATCAGTTTTTGTGCAGCACTTCAGTCTTCTGTATTACTGTGAGTCTCTTGCACAATAATACACAGCTGTGTCCTCAGCCTTTAGGCTTTTTATCTGCAGGTACAGTGTGTTTTTGCTGGTGTCTTTAGTTATGGAGAATTGACCCTGAAGAGACTGAGCAAAAATAGTGCCAGTGCCACCATCAATTCGGCCGATCCATTCAAGTCCTCTCTGTGGTTTCTGACGGATCCAGTGCATGGCGTAGCCCATAGAGAATCCAGACACAGTACAGGACAGAGTGACTGATTCTCCAGGTTTCTTCATCACAGATTCAGAAGATGTCAATGACTGACCACTAACATCTGAAAAACATGAATGTTATGAATGTTAGATAATATACTGTACAACACTGACATCACAATAATAATACAATAATGTGGGAATTTCTCACATGAAATAATCATCAGCAGAATACCATACTGTAGTATTTCCATTACTGCAAACAAGATTGTCAAAATGAACAGTCTACACAGTAAAACAGATCAAATTACACTGTATTGAAAAAGGTTCAGTCACTAAGGACAAACCTCAAATGAGGGATCAGTTTATTATCTTTTGAGAGTAGGTGAGATACTGACCCTCCCTAAAATTTGCATCTGCGTTGTACAGTAAGCCATTAGTATGTAGTACAGCCACCAAATGAAAGTAGACGCAAGAAAAACACAGGGCCAAATATTTGATGTACGAGCAAAGTGACCGTATTTTTAGTGATATACATCTTTCTTCTGTATATTTATTCATGGTTTAATTCTTGAAAGCATAATCAGTTATCATACTACTGTACATGTGTGTCAAGTTGAGTTAACGGGAGGGTAATAAACTTCAATAACATAATCCATCATCAGCCAGATGTTATATAAACTGAACTGAGTAAAAGTGCCAATAATAAATTTTCAGGCTCAGTAGTTACAGTACACAATTTCTTGTGAAAGTTTATTTATACTGTCTGGACTGTTTTTTGCACAACACTGCAGTCTCTTTTGTCACTGTGGCTCTCTGGCACAGTAATACACAGCAGTGTCTTCCTTCTTTAAACTGCCCATATGCAGATACACCTGCTTCTTACTGTTGTCTCTGGAGATGGTGAACCTTCCTTCAACAGCACTGGAGTAATATTTAGTATGGGAGCTGCTGATTGCTGCAACCCATTCCAGCCCTTTTCCTGATGTTTGTTTGTTCCAGCCCAACCAGCGGCCATCAAAATCTAACCCAGAAGCTGTACAGGTCAATGTGTGTGATTTTCCAGGTTCAATGATCACTGATTCTGACTGAATCAATGATTGACACCAACAATCTGCAAAATAAAACAAATAAACAAGATAAAATACAATTAACTGATTCACTTGTGTAGATTTATATGCAAAGCCTTAAAGCTCACGTAACACACGCTGTTTCTGCATTTCTGATATTAATCTGGAGTACCTATGGAGTAGTATGACATCCTTTATATCTCTGAAGAGTCTTTAGTTTAATCAGATTTATAAAAGAAAGATTAGCTTTACCGAATCTTTCCGATAACGTACGAAAAAATGAACAAGGAGGAGTTATAACACGGGAGGAGCGAGTACGAGTCATGCAACACTATACAACACTGTTTTAACTTATGATTCACTACATGTTCGTGTCATTTATATAATATACACGCGCCTATTTCCAACATAAGACAGAAGTCTTACTTACCACGTGTAACTCGTCATGAAAATCCACCGCATCAAACACACACGCAAAACTCCGCTGCTAATCCGGATAATAAACTATATCCATTGTTTCCATAAGGCTGGATGTCTTCTCCTTACATCCAAAAACACACTTCTTGTTGTGCCATTGTTGACTTTTGAAATTAAACAAAGCTGAGTGGCGTGATAAGCTGTTAGCAAGCTCTAGCGTCTCCCGCTGACTGACGGCTGGGCGGGGTTTTCCGGGGGAAGTTTTCCGGCGGAAGCCCATATAAAGAAGTGATACGTATCGAAAACCCCTGAAACGTCAGTTAGAACCGTAATCGAAAAAAATTAGCCGAAACTTGTACGAACCCTGGCGAAGTGCATTCGGCACAGAAATACTCTGAAACACGCCCAACTGCATTTTTGACACTTTGCCTACGTTTAGCATGAGGAAACAACTCTATAACTGTGTTAATAAGTCAGAATGCTTGAAATACCATTAAACCCCCCCTTTAAAACTCAAAACGTACTTTGAGCAACCAGTAACATTATTGTAAATCCCAAAATATCATGCTCCATATTGCTAGTCTTAATTATTGTGGAGATGTTGATCTGTGCAGAGATTCATCACTGCTAATAGGACTATAAGCATTTGAAGGAAAATTAATTTGTATAATCCCGCCTCTAAATATTAACTTGAATAATGACTTGGATGCCCTCTTGTGCATCAGCACTGGTTAAGAAATATTAATTTTATTATATTTTGTATGATCTTTTAAAACTCAAAAACTGCAAAAGATAACAGTATATAAGTATATAAGTAGTATGTAAAATTTTCTGTGTCATAATTCGTAACATTGCCATATTAAGAAATTAAATAATTGCATCTTTTAGAGTCAAGTAAATTAAGGAATTTATTACTCTGTCACAACACCCGCTTCCTTCCCATAAGGTATAATTTGCATTATTGTGCTCATTTAGGTGATCAATGTCTTTTGAAAGAGTTGTTTATCCACACAGTGGTGGTTCAAGGTGGTTTTCTAACTGGTCAAATTGATTGTATCAAGTTGGGTTTAGTCACATGGTCAAGGAAAAGATAAGGGAAAGTTGAATGTGCTCTGTCTATTTTCTTCCTTTGGGCTGAGCTCTGGGGTTCTGGCCATCCGGCCAAGCGTCCCGTCGCCTCTCTTTCTTCTCCACTTTCGTTCTTTCTTTGTTCGTTATTCACTATCACTTATTGTATGGACATTTTTTGTATGTTTTTAATTTACAATTTAATGCATTTATAGTGAAACCATTTTAATTGTAAACTTTAGTCAGTACTGTTATTAAAAGATTTCATTAGAAATTCAGTATCCAGGCGCTACCTTTCACTGTAAAAAAAATCCATAGAAATTTGCAGCTGGGTTGCCGGTAACTTACTGTAGATTTAAATTTATGTTATTGCTGGCAACATTTGTTCAAAGTTAAATAAACATTAAACATTTACAAGTCTTTTTCTTTACAGAATAAAACTAGAAAAACAGCATCAAGCAAAACATTCTGGGAAACAAAATCTGAAGCAAAAAACAGAAAAAGTTTGATGATGATTTCTGGTTCCCAGAATGCTTTGCATGAGGCTGTTATTCTGTAAACATAAAGACTTGTTAATATTTAAAATGTATTCAACTTTGAACAAACTCTTTCCAGTAAATAACATAAATTTAAATCTACGGTAATTTACCGTCAACCCAGCTGCAATACCATTGTAATTTCTACTGATTTTTTTTTTTTTTACAGTGTAGAATATAATATTTATATTCTAGCAATGTTCTTCCACATATTTTGTTATCATGCACTTATTTCCAATGTGGGGTGGTACTGTAATTGATGAGAAATACACAGTCTTGTTAGAAAGAAGAGAGCTCAGTCCATTATTACTTGAATGTTTAATGTAAAAAAGACTATAAAAACCAATTGTGCAATGAAATTTTGGATCTCAACTTAAAATAGTGAAATGCTTTTCTGCAGTATGTACAGTGCACCGCATAAATGAGTACACCCCCTTTGAAAATTAAGATTTTTCTCCATATGTTAGTAAATATGAGACCATTTTGCTGTATTTTTACACACCAGTTTTATAAAACATTTGTGTTTCTTAATATAAGAGTGAAAGTCACTTACCACCTTAAGGATACGAAAAATAACACATTTAAATCAAATGAGGTGATGCAAAAAAGAGTACACCCTACAAAAATTCTTTTAAAAAAGCAATCTAGTATTTTGTATGGCCTCCATTCTTTAAAAAAAAAACAGCACAAATTTTTCTAGACATTGAATAAAGAAGTTGACAACATACAGTCACATCTTTTATTCTCCGAACAATAACCTCTTTCAGATCCTGGATGGAAAATAACGTTCTGCTTGTCTTTTTAGAACTCCCCATATCTCAACCTGGATTGAGGTCTGCTTCTTCTAAAATGAATAAGTGACCTTAGATGTGTGTTTTGGGTCACAATCATGTTAAAAGATTGCCCGGTGACCAACGGCACAGAGTGATTGTAGCATCTTCTCTTTAAATATTTCACAGTACATTTGTGTATTCATGATGCCGTCTATAAAATTCAACTCTCAGACACCTGCAGCACTCATGCAAGCCCACAGAAGAACACTGCCAACACCATGCTTTACTTTTGGTACCATGCATTTTTTTATTGTACTCCTCACCTTTGCCACACCATACAGTTTGGAACACCTCAGAACCACAAAGATTCATCTTTGTCTCATTACTCCAAAGTGTAGAGAGCTAGAGATCCAATAGTCTTTACCTTTCTCAATATGAGCTCTAAAAGGCTTTTTGTGCATTGGCTCTAGTGGCTTTCTCTATGAATGACAGCCATGCATGGCTGTCCTTTGCACTATACCTCCGTCGTGTGGTGTCACAGGAAACACTCCAGATTGACTTTCTATTGATTTAGCCAACTGTGCTGAACTTGCATGATGATTTTTTTCAACATCCCTTATCACAGAACACTCTTGACAAGGTGTTAACTTCAGTAAACGTCCTGGAGATTGCAGAGAGCTTCTCACAAGTCCATCCTTTTTTAATTTTTGGAACTCTTTGGTGACAGTATTCAAACTTATTAGCAATGCTTAACTAATTATCTTGAAACATTGACCATTTTGTGCAAAGAAATTATTTTATTTCTCATGTCTTGAGACATTTATTTACCATATCGTGCTATTCTGTCACTATTACATGAAAGTGGATTTTCTCTCTTAAATACCACCCTCAATTGCCAGTTATCCTGTGGCCACCTGTGTGATGATTAATTATATTCATAATTTTCTAGTGAATTCCTGTTAATTACACTTTATTTAATTTTTTTGCTAACATATTCATCAGGGTGTACTCATTTTTGCATCACCCCATTTGATTTAAATTAGTTATTTTTTGTGTCGTAAAGATGGTCAGTGACTTTTACTCTTTAGTTAAAGGTATAGCGGAGGATTTTCTCGAATTTTAGAAAAGAACCGCTTTCTCCACTTTAAAAAAAATGCAATTGCACAACACTCCTGATTGACAACTAGGAGGACCAATAGTCTTGATGATCTACCCGGAAAAAGAAAATCCTCCGCAATACCTTTAATAAAAGTAAATGTTTAATAAAACTGTTTTGTAAAATATAAAGCATATTGGTCTCATATTTACTAACAAATGGCGAAAAATCTTAATTTTCAAAGGGGGTGTACTCATTTATGCTGTGCACTGTATATGGTATGTATACATGGTTTTCTTTCTTTTTTTGAGATACTAATATGAACTCGTTAGATGCAAATGTGTATTTTTGAAATGGTACCTCCCCAATGACAGCTTTTGGAACAGCTGTCTGTATTAAAGTTTTCACAGTGCATATCTTGCACAATAATAAACTGCAGTGTCTTCTTTCTTCAGTTGATTCATATGCAGATAGAAATTTGAGCTGTCTTTAGATGCTGTGAATCTGCCCTGAACTGTCTGAGCTGAGCTCTTATCTGAATCTGAATAATAATAAATGATCCATTCAAGTCCTTTCCCAGGTGCCTGACGGATCCAGTACATGTTAGTGCTCTGAACAGTAAATCCACTGCAGGCACAGGTCAGTTTAAGTGATCCGCCTGGAGACACAACTACTGGCTGTTCAGATTGTGTGAGCACAACCTGAGAGTAAATGCCTAAACACAGAGACAAAAATATCACTGCTTTAAAAATCTATTAAATTGCCATATACAACATGCAATATAATGTAAATAAACTTACTGTTTACAGCTACCAAAAGCAAAAAAAGCTTTATGAAAACCATTGCTCCCCTTTCCTCTTTTCTAATTTAGATTAAACAATTATTTATATAGGGGAGAAGGAAGATGAGCTTTGCATTGATGCATTTGCTTATGTAGATGTGTTTAAACAAAAGTGGTTCACCTCTATTTAAATAGGGATAAAGGGAGCCCTCTGCTGTCTGCAATATTTTGGTTTGCTTAGGTTCACACCAGATCTAAATGTCATTTAGCAGATGGTCTTAAGATAAATTCATTCAAAGTAAATTGATTTACAAAGTATTCAGTGCTCAAGAGATTTTCTGAATAATGCATTAATGTAAACATACTTCTATATTTTGATATGTTTTAATACATATGTGTTTGTGGCACTGTACTTTTGATCATGTCAGCTGGGACGAAAGTAACACACAGGTGGGTCAAAAATAATACAACAGAACAAGGTTGATTTTTGTGTTACATGTGTTTTTAGTAAATATACATGACTATGACCTTGTTAATATGCAACTGCAAACATTGATGTTTATCTTCTTTGCAAAAAATAATTAAATTACATTTTTATTTTAAATTCCAGTTTCATAAAATTTTCAAAGGCAACATGATAGTACAAACTAACATTTTTGAGCATAAAACATTTTTCAACCGTATGAACACTATAAAAAATAAATTAAATCAAATTAGAATAATATACATTTTCAACATGCAACAGTGTTAGCAGGGGGACAAAAGTAACAAGTGACTAAGACCAAAAGCCCCACTGTCGCTGTTAATGCAGGTTTAGTGGCAAACAGTTCTGTATGGCATACTATTTGCCCTATACACAAGACCACAAAAAAAACGCCAAAATCTCACCGCAACCCGACCATGCACGCCAACCCGTTTGACTAAGGCCAGAGGCCCCACTGTCGTCGTCCTGGGTGTTTCGCTGATAGGCCCATGACACCTCCAAAGGGTTCAGCAGTGAATCCCAGTGTCCCAGGTTAAATCCCTAGGTGCCATCAACTCACTTGAAGACCCAGGCAACGTCTTTTCTCTTTACCCACAGCCACTGGCTTCCCTCTTCCGTAGCCACAGAGAGGTCTTTGACCGCCTGCAGGTGGGCCTTTCCTCACACTCCCATCTCCCTGAGTAGCGTGGATGTTGAGGTGGCTACGAACCCTCTGCAGCCTACTTCCACTTCCTTTTCCATTCATAGGCCTACTCCACCGCACCCTCCTATGGCACGGTGAGCTCGATGATGTAGACAATCTTGAGTGAGGCTTACCACAGAACAAGGTCTGGTCGCAGGTTGGTTGCTGCAATTTTAGCTGGGAAGCAGAATTTCTTGTTCAAGTCTGCCATCAGTTTCCAGTCCCGTGCTCTGCCCAGCTGACCAGAGCCTGATCTTATGGTGGTGAGGTTGGCTTGACCCTCACCCTCCTGAACAAATGGTGTTGGCTGCCACTGGGATGATGGGGGAGGAAGGGAATTCACACTTCTCCATTGACTTTCCAACACTGCAGGAAGACACTTCAGCACCTGGTTGTGCCGCCAGTTGTAACTGCCTTGGGTGAGGCTGATCTTGCATCCCACTAAGATGTGCTTCAGTGTTGCTAGACTTGGGCATAGAGGCACGCAGGGTCCTTGGCATACCATTGGCTTTAGTTTTGCGGGAGAAGGCAGGACATCGTAGGCAGTCCTGATGGTAAAGTTTGCCCTGAATGCCTCCATCTCCCACAGCTCTTTCCAGGAGATCTTCCTCTTCTCCACTCCTTTCCATGCCATCCACCTTGCTTTGCCTGTGCCACAGCTTGGGTGCACCTTCTTGCTTCCTCCTCCTGATGTACCTCCTGGACCACCATCTTGCATCTCTGAGAGGAGAGGCCTTGCTCAACACTGGTGTACTGGCCCCAAGACCACTCATCCCATCCTGCGCTCGGCCCACGATGTCCTTTTGTCTGAGTGCTGCTTTTGCCAGCTGTTTTCATGGCTGTGTCTCTGATCCCTTCCAGTATGTTGCAGAGATCGTGTTGGCCTCCTTCCACATTGTCTTGTTGCAGGCTTTTCGCCACTCGACTAATGGCCTTCGCCCCTGAATCTACTTTTCTGCAGTTGGTCATGATGGGTTGGGTTTAGGGGCAGGGGTGTTGATGTCCTGCAGACTGTGGTGTGTGTCCTGTTGCTGAACTTCTGTCGACTTACTCGGCCCGCTTCTCAGAAAGTAGTTGTCGATGCGGCTTCCCTGTTGACCTATCTTTAGGCACCCTGGTGTATTTTCAGGCTTGTAGTCTTGCCAGAAAGACATTGCAGTTATTCAGTTTAAAAATGACAAAAGCCAAAACATGAAGCTGTGTCGCATGCGCTGCTAGGAAAGGTCTGATATTCCTGGTGTCATGTAATTTAAACCTGTATGATTGTGCTGTTTTTAAAGGTCAGCTGATCATTTCTGATCAGCCTAAGATTTCTGACCAATTCAAAACTATGGTTTTATGAGTGGCTGGGAAAATGAGAAATTCAGTCGTGACAGATTAAATTGTAGGTGATATCTTTTATCCATGTAGAGATTTCTGAAGGGCAGTCTGAGATTCATGTAGCTACTTTGGGGGTCATCTGGTTGGAGAGACAAAAACAATTGGGGAGAAATTTCTCTCAGTGTTTAAGTTTGTCAAACTTGCTAAAAGAGCAAACTGACTAATGTTTTTTAGGTAAATGTTTTTAGGTAAATGTATCTATAACACAACTATGAAAATCTACATTTAATCTATAGATAAGCATGTGGGATGTGTGTGTGAATTAACAGATAGACAGAGTGATAGGTGATCATGAGATGTTTTTGCACTGAGCTGTGGTTTGTTTTGTCACTGTGATTGTCTTGCACAGTAATACACAGCTGTGTCATCGGGCTGAAAATTTCTTCCTTGTAAAAACACTGTGTTTTTTGAAGTGTCCTGTGTAAAACTGATCTTGTTTTTTATTGAATCTTTTATATTAGTGCTACCACCACTACAAAGATATCCAAGCCACTCCAGTGCTTTTCCAGCTGGTTGTCTTATCCAGTGAATGCAGTAGCTTGATACTGAAATCATGCAGGAGATGGAGAAAGATTCTTGGGGTTTAACAACCATAGCTGGAGGTTGAGTGAGCTCAACACAGAAAACCCCACCTGAGAAAAACAATGAATGAATGTGTTATTAATAATAATCTCTGTTAACAGTTATGAAATTAATCTTATGTTAGTGTTATAAAAGCGTAAGTAAAGCTTACAGGAAGCAGCTGCTGCCAGCAGTAGTAGAGCCGATGAGAAGATCATGTTTGTTATTAGGCTGAATTCGTCTTTCTCCTACAGATCCACAGACTTCACTTTTGTACAAAGAGCAGGTGGAGAATTTGCATACAGCTATAAAACTTTTCTAGGATGTTCAACACAAGTACTTTTGCTTTTTAGTTTGATTTGTTTTATTTGTTATATGTTTTTGTTTGAGAGATGATAGCCTTTTAGATAAGATAATTTGAGAAGACAGTATTATTTGTAATCATACATTTTGTTTTCATATTGTCTTAAGTCGGCTAACCAGTGTCTGATGAACCTATACACAATATGACATATGTTTGTATTTATTGTTGCCTTCTGCAGTTATCTTTATGTTTTCCATGCATTCATGAATTATACTGGTTTGAAAGTAGATTAAGAACACTTTACATTGGGATGCATTAATACAAAAGTGAAAATTTGAATATATGCATATGCTATTTGATGTTTGACTTTTAAATATGCCAAGATATTTGTTATCTGTTGTTGTTAGTAAAGAAGAGGACAGTACCCTTTTAGATAAGATATTTTTTTACATTGTGATGATATACATGCATTAACACCTAAATTAGGTGAATATTTAATGAATTGCTTATGTTATGTGATGTTTGACTTAACTAGTTTATGTAGGCCAAGAATGGACATGTGTGTTCATTTGAGTTCCACCTTTTGGAAATAAAACAATATATCTGTGAACCGACTGCAAATAAATTATGGCATTTTCAGCTGGTAGTGATAATGAAGAGAAATATATTAAACAAGAAGAAATTGCATGTAAGATGAATTGAAATTTTTTTCAATTAAGCATATATAACAATATATATGTTAAATGTATTTGTTTAGAAGTAACTATCGAAAATGAATGGGGAACTGTTTTTGTATTATACTGACATTGGACTGATTCACTGTGACGCTCTCGTACAGTAATACACAGCTGTGTCTTCAGTCTTTAGACTGTTCATCTGTAGATACAGTTGACTGCTGGAGTCGTCTCTGGTCACTGTGAATCTTCCCTGAACTGACTGGGAATAAGAGATTGGAGAGCTGGATGTACCGATGTATGCAATCCACTCCAGTCCTTTACCAGGAGCCTGTCGAACCACAGCTACATAGTAGCTGCTGAATGTAAATCCAGAGGCGGTGCAGATCAGTTTAAAAGATTCATCAGGTCTTTTAACCACAGCTTGAGACTGAGTGAAGGTTTGACAATTAATCTCTGTGTGGAAAAAGAAAAATAATTAAACAAATGGAACAGAATAAAAATAAAAATAAACAGATAAACCCATTTAATACATTGCATTTTCAAAGCAAATATAAATAAATGCAAAGCAAAAGTAAACTAATTGCTCAACAAATTCTTACTGACCATGTAAAAGTAATGTTAGCAAGAATGCCTTTATTATTGCTGTCATTGTTGATAGTCAGTAAGCGCAAACACAAATCAACGTCTTTTTTTGTGGCTTATGAAGAAAATACATCACAGTTTTGCATTTATTTCTCCTCCCATCAGCATGAGCTAATTGTCTTTTATAAACACACTCCAAGTGAGATGTCACTTTCATTGAAAATATGGCTTTACATACAATGATAACAAGAGTGTTTATCATTTATTTAAACATGTGGCCTTCTCACTTCTCACTCAGTTACAGGCACAGATATATTAGTACAGTATACAGTATGAATTTATTTTAGACTGAAGCCCCAGATTTGTGACTTATTGACTTTTCCCAAGTTAAGTAGGCCATGTTTTTGGTACATTGCACAAAAGAGGATTCTATTCCTGTGAGGCTTCTGAATGTCATGTTTCACCTTTTCAGTCAGTTTCTTTAGATTGTGTGTTGATCATGTCTCTTTTGTCACTGTGACTCTCTGGCACAGTAATACACAGCAGTGTCTTCACTCTTTAAACAGCTCACGATACACCTGCTTCTTACTGTTGTCTCTGGAGATGGTGAACCTTCCTACAACGGCACTAAAGTGATATTTCGTCTGGGAGCTACTGATTGCTGCAACCCATTCCAGCCCTTTTCCTGATGTTTGTTTGTTCCAGCCCAACCAGCGGTCATCAAAGTCTAACCCAGAGGCTGTACAGGTCAATGTGTGTGATTTTCCAGGTTCAATGATCACAGATTGACACCAATAATCTGCAAAATATTTTTTTTTCAAACCAGATAAAATACAATAACTTATTTACTTGTGTAGATTTATATGCTAAAGCCTTAAAACTCAAAACGTACTTTGAGTAACCAGTAACAAATACCAAGATATTATGTTCCATATTGCTAGTCTTAATTATTGTGGAGATGTTGATTTGTGCAGAGATACATCACTGATGATAGGACTACAGTATAAGCATTTGAAGGAAAATTAATTTGTAAAATCCCGCATTTATATTGAAATATTGGGCAACGACTTGGATGCTCTCTTGTGGATTGTGCAATTGGTAAGGAGATATGAATTTTATTATATTTTGTATGATCTTTCAAAACTCAAAAACTTTAGATATCCTATATCAAAATGTCTGTTTGTCTATAATAATCTGTGTCCTTATACTTAACTTTGCCATACTAACAAATCAAATAATTGCATTTTTAATCAAATAAATGAACATGACTGTGATGAAGCCCTAATTTATTATTTATATAAAGTATAATAAAATCACAAATAGGCAGTAGAAAGACCTCAATTAGAAAGATGAGGTACTCAGTCCATTACTTGAATGTTTAATATATAGAATGCTATAAAGAGCAACAAATGATGGATCTGACATTTACATACAGTAGTGGCATGTTTATTGCATTTCTTTGCATGTTCAAAGCCTTATATGCATTTATGTCCTTACATCACGTGGCATTGATCTCTTTTCTGCATCTAAACAGCTGATCCATCTAAGGAAACTCCTCTCGTTGTTGATGGTTTTGGAACATCTGTCTGTATTAAAGTTTTCACAGTGCATCTCTTGCACAATAATAAACTGCAGTGTCTTCTGTCTTCAGTTGATTCATATGCAGATAGAAATTCGAGCTGTCTTTAGATGCTGTGAATCTGCCCTGAACTGACTGAGCTGAGCTCTTAGTTGAATCTGAATAGTAATAAATGATCCATTCAAGTCCTTTTCCAGGTGCCTGACGGATCCAGTGCATGTTAGTGCCACTCACACTGAATCCACTGCAGGCACAGGTCAGTTTAAGTGATCCACCTGGAGTCACAACTACTGACTGTTCAGACTGTGTGAGCACAACCTGCGAGTCAATACCTATGAATAGACATAAATTATTTAATAAATCACTTAGATTTTATTTGTTTACACTATAAGAGAAGATACTTACAAGAGATGACAGCCATCAATAGCAAAAGATATGAAGTGACCATGACTTAAATTAAGGCTGATCTAGTGATTCTGCTCATAAAAACGGACTAAAAATGAGTCCAATTTAAGTAGTTGTGCTAATATGACAAGGAAGTCAGGTTCATTTGCATAGAAAGCCTGCCTTTTTGAGAGACCAGCTTAAACTTGCCTAAATGTTAATGGTGGCCCAGTCTGGTTTTTGCACATTGAATTGGTTTTCTTCTGGTTTAGCTGGTAAACCATGAAAACTAAAGCTGGTTGACCAGCATGATCTGTAACAGATTGATGCCAATGATATTTTAACTGTGACAAATGTCACATGTAGCACATTTAAAGTGAACATTTTTGTCAGTGTCAAATGATGTATACCATATCAATTATAATAGAGCGTTCTTATGTCAGTATTTCTTGTTTTTGCAGGACAAAGCGATGGAAAGCTGTTTCAGTCTACAGACTCTTTGTCTGCAATGTTTTATTCAGAAAGAGGTCTCTAGAGAAGGTATTATTAATCTGTTTGCCTGTCTGCAAATGTGGCCTGTTTTTGTCCATTGATGTACCCTACAACTGAATTGAGATTTATTTTTCCTTTTAGATTTTAATACCAAAAGGGACTGTGTGACTTAGTATCAGTGCCGGCGCCAGCCGAGCGCTGATGAGGGGGCGTCTAAAATACCAGAGGGGGCGATCACATGAATGCATATAATTCCCCCAGCTAGAAAATACATAGGTTTGGTACATTAAGTTTTAAAGTGTTATAAACAAACATCTCTGTAATACAACCACAAAAACTACAGCTATAGTGAGCAACGTACAGAGCTCTGAACAATACAACAACAACAAAAAAACGCATACCTAACGTTACATATTAGCACAACACTACTCATTTGAAGTTCAGACCCAGAGGTAGAAATACATTTTACGTAATGGTGGGGGGCAGTGTTGGCAAATAGAGTTGATGGTTTTCAGCCCAAAAACGGTCCATTTTGGTTCAATTTGATCATATAACGTAGTTATTTTAACTGCCACAAGTAATGCACCATAAGCTAGCGATTAAGCAGCTAGAGAACCACAATAGCAAAATGACAATAACTCGTTTACATATACAGCTATGCTGTAGGATAGGCTAATTCAAATTCGTTAATTATAAATTTAACAATGTCTGTTTTTTTATCTATTTACTCCTGATAAACAGGTGCGTGAGAGAGAGAGATCGTACAGGCTTACCTTTAACGTTAAATGCAGAACAATAATAGGCTGTTGGTTGTACGTTGACTTGCAAGGATGCTGAAGAACATGAACATCTGAACTTTTCAAAACTATGTACAGTCTGGCTGAAGTTCATGGTGCCAGAATTGACTTAATGACAGCCGAACATTTGGATCTTTGCACCTGAAATGCTCCGATAATTCATCCACGCCACAGCATTAATTGATGTGTGACAATCCGGAGTCCGGTTTGTAGAACTTCCAATGCTATTTTCCATATATCCATTGCTACAGGGCAGGCCCAGGTCACTCTCACACTCCTGTGTGTAAATTTTTATATAATTTCCCACTTCGACATCTTGATTTCCCTCTGAGACTCAGAACGCGGGCTCATTGTCGGCGTGCCTCAAGCCGTCAACACAAACTTGTTCAACTTCAGGTGCGGCTGCAAGAACCAACAACCACATGACGTCAAAGTACCGCGAGAACGATTCGAGAAATCATACTAAGTGTCGTTTCGTCTCGCTCTCGCGGCATTTTGACGTCTTCGCCTGATGAATTCGAACAAGCCTATAGGCTACACATGAGTGGGCGTGTGTCACGGTAGAATACATGCACACTTGTTTTTTTGTTTTGTTAAATAATAAGACTTTAAAATTCACTTTAGGAAGACAATACACAAGGCAAACGTGATTTTTAAATAGCGCATTTTATCATTAAAATCCCATTCAACATTAATGGTGATCTGAGGGGGTGGGATAGTGCCAGTGAGGGGGCGACGCCCCCTCACGCCCCCTCGTGGTGCCGGCCCTGCTTAGTATTTGACTATTAAAGCATTACATTTAAAAAAAAAAATACAAACATATTTTATGTTATAAAATGCAGACTAACTAAAGTTAGTTAATGTTAATACAATTGTTCATGTTAGTTCATGGTGCATTAATTAATGTCAACAGTTACAATGCTTGATTTTAATAATTTTTTTGTAAATGTTAAAATTAACATGAACTAAGATAAATGCAGTAGTATTGTTCATTGTTACTTCATGTTAGCTTGTAAAGTGTTACATTTATTAGGATTAGGTTAGTATTTATTTGGGGAAATGATTGTTAGTATGACTTTAACTTCAACATTATTATGGATGATTGATGTTTTTTCAAACAAGGAAATTATTATACTAATCATATTATATTATACAATAATAAATCACTGTACAAATAAAAATTATTTATTTAATCATTAAAATGTAGTTAAAAATACATTAATAAATTAATTTAATACAATGATGCATAATTGTTTCTTCATTAAAAAAAATGTATTAGGATTTTAAATTCCAACATTTGTTTTTTATTTATTCCGGTCTAATTCATCATCTGTATGGAAAAAATCAGCACAAGAAATCCAAATATATTTAACACTTAATATAAAAAGAAATACAAAGAAAGCAGATTTACAATCTAATGCATTAAATAAAATAAAACTTCAAAAATACAATTATACCAAATTTTAAACACAATGACATTTGCTCCTTTATCTCACGGCAGGTTTTTGTTAGAATGGCTGTAAGACATCAAGCACAGTGAGTGTCTTGCACAATAATAAACTGCAGTGTCTTCTGTCTTCAGTTGATTCATATGCAGATAAAAATTCGAGCTGTCTTTAGATGCTGTGAATCTGCCTTGAACTGACTGAGCTGAGCCTTTGTCAGAGTCTGTATAATGATGCATAATCCATTCAAGTCCTTTTCCAGGGGCCTGCCGGATCCAGTGCATCCTATAGCTACTCACACTGAATCCACTGCAGGCACAGGTCAGTTTATGTGATCCACCTGGAGTCACAACTACTGACTGTTCAGATTGTGTGAGCACCTGAGAGTAAATGCCTAAACACAGAGACATAAAATATCACTGCTTTATCTGATTAACCACATTTACATCAGCATGATTATATGTTACATAACATTTTAGTAATTTTAACATAATAACAAACCCATTCTCTGGTGATTTTTAAATATACAAAAATATAAATACACTCACAGTTTACAGTTACCGAAAGCAGACACAACTTTATGAATAACATGGCTTCTCCCTTTCTCTTATCTAAACTAGATTGAACAATCATTCATAAGTCATTTATATAGAAGAGTGAAATGAGTTTTGCATTGAGTATGCATTTGCTCGTGTGGGTGTGTTCAACAAAACTGGTTCATCTCAAAGAGAAAGGGAGCCCTCTTTTGGTGTTTATAAATCATCCACCTTGTATGTTCACCCCAGATCATGAAATCCATAAATATTTCAAACTTATAGTTTATTGATTTACAAAGTCTACAGGAATAACAAAAAGTACTCAATGCCATTTTTACAATGCAATGATACAAACATCTAGGCTTTTATATATTTATAGATAGTAGAGTATGTTTTGATATAGTTTAATAGTAAAAAATGCCTGTCTTTTATTATGTCAACAAATATGTTTTTCACTAACAGAAAGTTTGCTTGTGTAACAGAGAGATTAATGTATGGGTTCTGTGTGTGTTTGTGGCACTGTGTGTGTCGAGCACAATAATACACAGCTGTGTCCTCAGTGTTGAAGTTTTTTCCTGTTAAGGACACTGTGTTGCTGGAGGATTCAGCTGAGAAACTGATCTTAATCTTCAATTAATCTTTGACACCATTGCTACTAGAAGTATGAAACCATCCGATCCATTCCATCGCTTTGCCGCTTGAGTGTCATATCCAGTTTGTGTAGCCACCACCTGAGGCTGAATATCCAGTAATCTTACAGGGGATGGAAAATGTTTCCCCAGGTTTAATTACAATGACTGCAGGTTGATCCAGTTAAATGCACTCAACAGCTGTGAACAAACAGAATTATCACTGAAATGAAATTTATCACACCTTAGTCATGATGTGTATATTATGTTAAGTTTTATACTCACAGAATAGAGCTGCCAGAATCAGCAATACTGATAAACAGCACATGATTATGGATGTGTTTGTTATTTCTCTTCTGACTCAGAGAGCCTTTTAATATGACCGTGTGTTCATGTTTACTTGAGAAAGGGTGGAGATTAGCAGAGATGCAAAACAATGTTTTTTGCACGCAGATTTTCTTTTGTTATCCCTCTTACACTCTGAGGCTATTTTGGGGATTTCCGTGAATCCCCAAAATGGACTCATTGCTGTGAATGGACTCATTGTTTAGAGTAGGACCTAAGATAAAAGATGGTGTATCATTTGTGGCTATATGTGCTATCTGAGGCAGTCCACACTCAAGTTTCCCATGTTTACAAAAGACCATTTTTTACCTTATTATTCATTCAACGATTGTTGGATATGTGTAGCCTTATTCCTGAGAATGAGAGCTTTCATTTGATATAAGACTTGCCCATGTTTGTCATACTTGAAAAATATAAAATATGTGAATATTAAATCATATAATAAATTGTCGGGGGGGGGGGGGGTGATAGTGTCAATTAAGTGTCAATAACTTTCTTACAGTAAAACATATCTCAAAGTGATGCATATCTGCAGAAAGAAGAGAGTCTAAGCTTTCAAACAGTATCTCATATGTGGTACTGGGTCCATGACAGACCATTAAAAATTAAAGGAATATTTTATATTAAGTCAAAATAAGATAATTCTGGACCCGGTACAGGGTCCACAGAGTCAAACAAGAATGGTAAAATATGATATTTTTAGATGCGTTGTCACGTTGTTGCTGTCTTTTGTGAGTAATGCCATATTTGGCTAGGGAATTTAGTGACTGCAGTACTGGAAGATTCCAGTAGGGGGCGTGGACAGGTGACTAGGGTCAAGCACGCGTTCCTTTAGTATCATAGAACAATACACTGATCGAGGGAAACTCAGCGTGTTTGTTTGTCTCTAATGCTGCATTTACACCAACCGCGGTAAGGGCGTGAAGCACGAGTGATTTCAATGTTAATTCAATGTGAATTGTGCTTTTTGTGCATCTTGCGGTTCACGCGAATTTGCGGCTGATGCCCGAGTTGAAAAATTTGAACTTTGGCGGAATTTCGCGCCGCGTTAACCAATCAGGAGCCTGCTTGCTGCTGTGGTGGCAGCCCCGCCCGGAGTCACTCACTCAAGCAGTCACTCAAAGCTATATGACACAAGTTGTTATTTCTATAGTGGAGACAGGAATAAAAAGGACCTCGCTTGGAAGAGTGTCAGTAAGGACTTTGGGCAACTTGGTAAGTTGTAATACACGCTTCACTTTTGAGTCACGTGACGTTTATCTACCCGCGCCGTTTATTTTTCCCCATAGTAAGGTTACCCAATACAAAACTGGTAACTCTCTTGATAAATGCACAAGTAACATCAGTCATCTTGCAAACAGACACTCGCACAGCAGTTGCCCCTCCCACAAGAAGCGGATTTTGCTTCGGACGCGCGTCAAATGCTTGCTTTTTCCGCGCGTCTACTCCGCTCTACACGCGCGAATGCATCCAAATTGTTCAAGCGGCAAACCACGCACGGTAGACGCGATTTTGACGCCCAAACCGCGTTTGGTGTAAACTCAGCATAATGCTGCATTTACACCAACCGCGGTAAGGGCGTGAAGCGCGAGTGATTTCAATGTTAAGTCAATGTGAAGACGCGTTGACGCGCGTCAGGAGGTCCCGCGGCACGGAAGAGGCGTTCGGCGCGGCGCGGAAGACGCGTTTCCGCCTCTTTCGCGCGTGAAGCTCGGGCGAAAGGCGCGAATTGAGCGTTGTGCGCGGTACGCGCGAATTGTGCTTTTTGTGCATCTTGCGGTTCACGCGAATTTGCGGCTAACGCCCGAGTTGAAAAATTTGAACGTTGGCGGAATTTCGCGCCGCGTTAACCAATCAGGAGCCTGCTTGCTGCTGTGGTGGCAGCCCCGCCCGGAGTCACACACTCAAGCAGTCACTCGAAGCTATATGACACAAGTTGTTATTTCTATAGTGGAGACAGGAATAAAAAGGACCTCGCTTGGAAGAGTGTCAGTAAGGACTTTGGGCAACTTGGTAAGTTGTAATACACGCTTCACTTTTGAGTCACGTGACGTTTATCTACCCGCGCCGTTTATTTTTCCCCATAGTAAGGTTACCCAATACAAAACTGGTAACTCTCTTGATAAATGCACAAGTAACATCAGTCATCTTGCAAACAGACACTCGCACAGCAGTTGCCCCTCCCACAAGAAGCGGATTTTGCTTCGGACGCGCGTCAAATGCATGCTTTTTCCGCGCGTCTACTCCGCTCTACACGCGCGAATGCATCCAAATTGTTCAAGCGGCAAACCACGCGCGGTAGACGCGATTTTGACGCCCAAACCGCGTTTGGTGTAAACTCAGCATAATACCTGTTCCCTTATTGCAGGTAAAACCCCTAGAAAACCTATTATTTATTGCTTTAATGCTTCAGTGACTGTTGTGGGAATTATTATGAGTTTGTTTTATGCACTTTATTAGTTAAAAAGTAGCTAAACTGTGTTTAATGAAAAGTAGGTCACGCGTGGTGCACATGAATCACCCCCCCCCCAATGTGACGATAACTTGAGAGTAATGGTTGTGGTCTAAATGATTATTTCTAATGATGTGTATATTAAGGTTATGGCAATGCAAGTGTTATATGTATTGATCAGGATTTTTAGTTTTTGTTTATACTATTAGTCGATGTGTTAAGTGACTGGTCTAAAAGTAATAAACAGTGGTTAATGTGAATCATTGTGCACATGGCTGTTAAAGTGATTAACTGAATAATGAGACACATATGTATACTATTAATAAAGCAATAAACCCCGAGAAGCAGTGGGTTACCAGTGCATTTTATAACAGCTAAGGGGCGTTGTTAGGCACGACGCGAAGCGGAGTGCCTAAAACCCCCTTAGCTGTTATAAAATGCACTGGTAACCCAACGCTTCAAGGGGTTTATTGCGTTTATAAAACGGTTACTTCATATGCATAACGTTAGCGGGATTTTATAAAATAAAACACAAATAAGTTGTAATTATATTAGTACAAATATTACTCTTCCGCCAAACAAAGTAGTTCCTCAGAATCAAGTGTGACTGAAACAGAGCGCAGTTCCCAACCAACAGAGATGCAGCAAAGACACAATAAAAATATTAATTAAGACTGTGGTGTTTATTTTATAAATCACCATTTATCTAATTTATACATTAACATTGATATTGTGCTGTTGAAGTGATGATCAAATATGTGACCCGTCACGGAAACCAGGGACTCAAGTCGGCAGCACAAGTTTCGAGAAAATGAGAAACAAAGTTTTTTTTTCGAAATTTGTGATTTTCGTTTTATTGCAGAATCTGTTAGTTGAGATCACGAAGAAGCCTCTCCATGTTTGAGATAGCAGTTTTTGTATATTTAAAAGCGTACATTTTGCGGTTAAAATAGGCTTGTTTTTCCGGAGATTCTAGCGTGCAGCGGGGGGCGTCATTGTCTGTGTGTATATTTACATACTGTATAAGCTTGTGTTTTCGCCTCCGCCCCCAAAGGGAACAGCGTGACTACTAAATAAGGATAGTTCGCCCAAAAATGAAAATAATGTAAGTAATGACTCACCCTTATGTCGTTCTAAACTCGGAAGACCTCCGTTCATCTTCGGAACACAGTTTAAGATGTTTTATCGTTAGATTTAGTCCGAGAGCTTTCCCCTTCATTGAAAATCTATGTATGGTTTCCATGTCCAGAAAGTTAATAAAAACATCATCAAAGTAGTCCATGTGACATCAGTGGGTCAGTAAGATTGTGTTGATGCATCGAAAATACAGTTTGGTCCAAAAATAGCAGAATTACGACTTTATTCAGCATTGTCTTCTCTTCCGGCTCGAGCGTGAAGTCACGTGACTGTAGTGACGCGCTGCCCTGTTCCTCAGATATGTTTGCTAAGTTTTTTTTTTTTTCAAACTTATAGCCTGCGTCTCCCCAGACTGTAAAGCTCGGGCGCACAAAACAAAAGAAAAATAAAAGAAGCTGGGGCGGAACAAATAACAGTCA
Organism: Paramisgurnus dabryanus; assembly: GCF_030506205.2. Classification (NCBI taxonomy): domain Eukaryota; kingdom Metazoa; phylum Chordata; class Actinopteri; order Cypriniformes; family Cobitidae; genus Paramisgurnus; species Paramisgurnus dabryanus. Next base: position 29,915,344 of record NC_133339.1, read on the forward strand.
GCCGGATCGTACGTCAGCCGCGTCACTCACTTTATGCGGCGCCGCAGTCGGATGACGTCAAAGTACCGCGAGAGCTCTTCAAGAAATCTTACGGAGTAGTTTAATTTCGACTCGCTCTCGCGGTACTTTGACGTCATCTGTATGTCAGTTCTTGCAGCGCAGCATGAGTCCAAACACACAGAAGTTACACAGATATCGTTGTATTCTTCATATAATTGGCTACATGTTTTGTCTATCAATATTTTCCATGAAGTCATTGGCTGATGGAGGAACGAGGGAGCCATTGGTAACCTCTCTAAAGGATGTCACGTTTTCGACGGCGCTGTTTGGATGATCTATTATACTACTTCCCTATTTTAAATACAAACTTTGAAAGCGGGTTTATGTGTTTAACGGAGTGTAAACTCATATACCCTTACATGTTACGATTTAAATAGTCTTCAGATTATATATTATATTGTATTACCAGACATTCATGCGAAATCTGATGTAAACAATCTATATTTCACGGATTATACGCATTTGTGGACAAATATGGTCATTGGATAATCTGAAACAGACTGGATTCGACTTGTGATCCCCACAAAGGTAAAAGAGTCATGTTTATTTTTGCGGGTTGTCATTTGGTCATAAAATACTACATATGATGCTAGAACATCTCAAAAAGGGTTTTACAGGGGGCATGGCTTAGCTAAATGAGATGTAAATGAGCCCTATTGTCTCCCCCAGCTGAAAAGAAGAGTCCCTTTCGTCTCGATTTTCTCGGTTTGAGTATTTCTGAGTTCCTATATTCAAATGGCCACAACTTCTCCAAATCTTATCAGATTTCCATGTGTTACACATCGTTGGAAAGCTTAGAAACTGCACTTTCAGAATCTGTGAATAACTCAAAATGCCCAGATCCGACTTGTGTCTCTACTTTCCGTGACTGGTCACATATGTTTGGAAGCATGCTTTCCCCGTCAGCGTTTTTTTTTTTTAAGTTGCCACCCAGTTTTAGTTTAATGCCTTGCAGAAAAATTTTCTTCTTTAAATAAACATAAAATATCAAATGAAAGAATAGACCACCCGCTTTCAAACAAAAACAAACAAAAAAACTTTCATTCATCCTACCTTCATTGTTCTCTTATCACCTCTCAATTTTTTTAGCTAAAAGCGGAGATAATTCCATATTTGTGAATAACTTTTGTAAGAGATCAGATTGAGCCATCAGAATTTACACGCTGTGTTTTTAGTGTTGAGTGAATGCGTCAGTGTTTAAGTTGGGTAAGATCGCCACCCAGTGGATAATAGCGGACGTATGAACTTGACTTATAAACTCTTCAGACAACGTTTTCTCTTTATCGACGAGATGACTCAACAATATTTATTGACATTTATCTCGCCATTAATTGTGCAATTGTAGACAAATAAAAAATATGATTATAGACTGTGGTGTTTATTTTCATAAATCAGTACGCAGCAACAGTGGCGCAGTGATACTTATGTAATGTGGTCTGAACCGTGAGGTTACCAGTGTATTTTATCACGGCTTAGAACGCGTTTCAACCAATCAGAATGAAGAACCAGAACTGCCCGTTTTATAATATGCATTATATTACATTTGTCAATATATGTGTTTTAATGAGAGAGAATTGTTGCGTTTGCTACCTGTTTATTTTTAGATCCTGCTTGCTATTACTGTTTGAATCATAATGTTTAACCATGTAAATGTTTCTTTTCAGATTTCAAATAAGATGATAGACTGGGAGTGCAGGGTGTAAAAAGATGAATCGTTCAAGACTCCACCTCCTCAGACACCACAGACTAGAACATAGACACTGCTCAAAAATAAGTCCACTTCCATGTATGTATCATGATTGCCCCTGCATGTTTCACACATTCGGTGAACTCAAAAGTCACCTGTGTAGAAGCCATGTAACGGATAATTCCTAATAAGTGATGTACTAAATTCTGGCAGCATCATTTTCATGTTCTTAATCTTTTTTGTTCCTTATTTTTTAGCTTCTGAAGATTCTGAAGTGCACATTGAGAGAGAGCCACTGGAGCAATATATGGTTGTGCGTTACAGCTCTAATGGCCAAATGCATAGTGACCCAGTGAATGTCTCTGTTGTTCTTGAGGACGAATTGGTCACCACCCACAACCAACTTCCAGAAGCCTTTCTTGTCCTGTTTGGATTCCTGTATGCTTTTCACATACATATTCCTAAAGGACCTGCAAAAACATTTGTATTTGTGCAAAAAACTTTTGCTTGGCATGGAAGATGGGAAACTGTCTCCTAGCCCGCAAACCTTAAAGAATGAGTTGATGTGAAGCATAACTTGTACTACCTCAGCACACACAAAAGACAAAAAGAGTTACTTAAATGTTATCTAACTGATGTTACTTTGATTTTTTTACTTGTATCTACTTAGTTCTTATTGACAAGTTATGGTATTAACAAACCGGTTCAGTTTAAGAAATTGTCATGTTTAATGCAACTGTGTGGTGTTAATATATGAAGTTGGCTGTTAAGCATTCCTTGCTCATTTCTCATTTTATAAAATGCTGTTAAACAGTTTGAGCCTGTTAAAAGGTATGTTGTGTTGCTAAGAGAATTTAAATTTTGTCTGGAAAATATTAAATGCTGTTAAACAGTTATGTTACCTTGAACCCATTAAAAGGGTAACTTTACTTATGTGGGTTGCTAAACAGACTTTAATTTTTGACTGCAGATTGTATCACATTTGTCAATTTAAGAGAGATGTTTAATGCAACTGTCTCATGCTAGTTTAAATGTATGAAATTTGCTGTGGAGCAATCCTTTTGTGAAATAAATTGCCAACATTTTATTACACATGTCATGTGTTTCTGTGAAATTGCTGAAGCATTTTGATAAAGATTTTAGAAGTTGATTTAACTTGATATAGAAAAAAAACAATTTGCTTAGCAAGAACTCAAATAGAAAAGTATAGTAAATGACACATTTGATTTGCAAGCACTCAAAATACACAAGTTTAGATAATGAAATATTTCAGGTGCAAGAACTCAAAATACACAAGTTTAGTAAATTAAATGTTTGAGTTGCAAGAACTTAAAATATAACTGTGTAGTAATTAAAATGTTTATGTTAACTTACTTAGTACTTTCAGTTAGGTCCAATTAACATAAATGAGAACCAGAAACTCAAAACTCAAAAGTTCTGCATAATTAAAATCAGGATCATCAAAACTCAAACGATTTGAGGCAACTGATTACCTCAAATTTTTTAAGTAATCCCAACTTATTCGGGTTTACAGTGTAAATTAAACTGTACAGTAAATGGAAATGGGAATTTCTTTCAAGTTATTAGATTGGCGAAAGAGCCAGTGGATTCATTTTATTTTACAAAATAAAAAACATGTTTGGTTTATAGGAGATTTCTCATTAACTCATGCAAACAACAAAATGAATTGTGTAAATTCCTTCAGAAATATGTATTCAAACGCAATGATGAGAATAAATCCACAGGATTTTAATCTTAGATAAGCATTGTTTGAGTGAATGAACAGATGGACAGAGTGATAGGTGATCATGAGATGTTTTTGCACTGAGCTGTGGTTTGTTATGTCACTGTGTTTCTCTGGCACAGTAATAAACAGCTGTGTCTTCAGTCTTTAGTCCGTTCATCTGTAGATACAGTTGACTGCTGGAGTCGTCTCTGGTCACTGTGAATCTTCCCTGAACTGACTGGGAATAGTAGATATGAGAACTGCCTGTATGGATGAATGCAATCCACTCCAGTCCTTTACCAGGAGCCTGTCTAACCACATTTGCAGCATAACTACTGAATGTAAATCCTGAGGCGGTGCAGATCAATCTGAAGGATTCACCGGGTTTTTTAACCACAGTTTGAGACTGAGTGAAGGTTTGACAATCAATATCTGTGTGAAAAGATAAAAAAACAGTGAGCAACAAAATTAAAACACTGAAGTATAAAGCAAAGCAAGAATTATTCCAAAAGACAATCTGATCAGCATATGGCATTGTTAGCCTACTGACCATGTAAAAGTAATGTTAGCAAGAATGCCTTTATTATTGCTGTCATTGTTGATTGTTAAACCTTGTACAGTAACCACAAGTCAGTAGCACAAACACATTTGGTGACTTTTATGAAAAAAATACATTACAGTTTTGCATGAAACCCTCCTCCCATCTGCATAATCTAACTGTCTTTTATAAACACCTAAGCATCACATCTTTTAGTATTCAGACACAGATAGAAACACATTTATTTGGAAAATATTGCTTCATATACAATGATAACAAAATGGTTTATCATCTGCATTTATGAAACACGCTGCCTCCTCACTAATTTATAAAAACAATAAAACAGAGCACGTAAAATATGTAAAAAGTCAGTATTTTGGATAATTTATCAGATCACCAGCTTTTAAAATGTTAAAAGATTAGAATTTTAAAGAGAATGAAAATATTTATAAATGTCATTTTCACATATAGTACAAGTTTAAAAGTGATTTGTGAGCTATTACATATTTCACAGGATTTATAGAAATATAATTGTCCAAAATTATTTTTATGTTCAGTAGGGATAGCATGTTTAGTTTCTTCAATGTGTTTATTTAAGTTTGTGCACTTCTAAATTGTCAGTGCAGATAATGTATGGATTATTGTATAGGTCCCTTGGCAATGTGGCACTGTGTGTTACGAGCGCAATAATATACAGCTGTGTCCTCAGTCTGAAAATGTTTGCCTTGTAGGATCACTGTATTACTTGAAACATCAGCAGTGAAACTGATTTTATTCTTCATTGTGTCACTGGTGCCTCTATCGCCAGAGCTACAGAACCAGCCAATCCATTCCAATGCTTTTCCAGTTGAATGTCGAATCCAATTGGTACAACCACCTGATGCAGAATATCCAGTTATCTTGTAGGAGATAGAAAACGATTCCCCAGGTTTTTCCACCATGCCAGCAGGCTGATTCAACTCAATACAATTAGCACCTACAATAATTAAAAACTTGTCATTAATAAAATAAGTTATGAAAGTGAAAGGAATTATACATTGTTGCTTCAAAACCCTGTTTATATTAAGTGGAACAGCAGTATTATTGATTATACAATATATATATATATATATATATATATATATATATATATATATATATATATATATATATATATATATATATATATATATATATATATATATATATATATATATATATGTATATATATATATATATATACAGACGTGTGTGTTTATATACTCACTGGGTGCAATAGCTAATATCAGCAGTAACACAATAATATACATGATCCTTATACTGTAGTAGTCTCTCCAGTGGGTCCTGTGACTCTGAACAGTATACTGTTGTGTTAAGACCTCTTTATTATACTGTAGCTTTGTGCCTCAATTTACATGACAGAATGAAGGACATTTGCATAGTTGTGTAGTTTTATATTAGCTAATTAAAGTTTCCCGTAAAGGTCAATAATGCAGCCTATTTTTCAAGCCTTTGATGTATTAATGGGCTTGAGATAAACAGCACCTATTTGATTTTTTCAAATTCTGTTATTTTACCAAAGGCATCCAGAAACACAAACATTGACTTGTAAATGACAGAAGCTAAATTATGTGTAAAAATAAAAACATATTTTATAAGCTGATCTGAGAACAGACACTCGAAAGTGTCTAAAGATGGATAGACATTTATTTAAATATGCAGATTGGAAAGTCACTGTGCACTGTAAACATTTTGCTCAAGAAAGACAAAATTAATTCGCAGATACTCTTCAGAGAGCCAAAATTTCATCTTTTTGACAAGAGTGACACCTCATGGATATCTAGCAGTATATGGAGAATGAAGATCAAAGATTAAAAATGTTTAGCTCATAGTGACTATAAAAGTTTAATTAAAAACAGACACAAGCTGTGAAGTCCAAAAGTGATAGATTGTTTTCCAATAATTGTATTGTACAAAGACTTTTATTAAACAAATAGTATTTCAGCATTATTTTTCGGGAAAGAGGAAGTTGTTTTTGTATTGCTTTGACCTTAAACTCATTCACAGTGACTCTCTGGTACAGTAATACACAGCTGTGTCTTCAGTCTTTAGACTGTTCATTTGTAGATGTCACAAGCCAGGTGCTGGCTGCTAGTGGTTAAGCCACGCCCCTTCTAAACTTCCACCTCGAGGAGGTCCCCAAGACCAACCCAATGACCAGACAACAACGAGTACAGGGAAGTATAAAATATTCTTTATTTATTTAAATAGTTAAAAAATACGGGGACTTTGGGGAAGGGGAATTAAAACTAAAATCAGGATCCGCCCTCCAGGGGGCCACGGCCAAATGAATGACTGAGGGTAGGGGGGGTTTTACGTCGGGGAACTGGCTCCCGCCTCTGGTTCCCTCTGCCCGTGGCGCGCTCCTCTTCCTTCCTGGAGGCAGAATAAACCACAATGAGTGCTGGTATAGACTTTTCCTGTCAGATGTACCTTTACAAAGCGCACGGCGGTTCGCCGCCTATTTCCCACAGCTCCTTGCTCGTTGACTCACTCTCCTTCCTTATTCTCGCTCTCTCCACAGACTCCAGCTGGGACACGAGGACACAGTGAATCGGTTTCGAGGGTTTTTCTCACCTCCGCGCTGGTTACAACTCCCGGATAGGTATGGTTCTCTTCACAGCTCAGTACCTCGGCACTCACTCTGACTCTCTTTCTCTCCACAGACGGCTGCTGGGATACAGGGGCACAGTGAATCGATTTCAAGACTTTCTCTCACCTCTGTGCTGGTTACAGCTTCTAGGTAGGTATGGCTCTCTCCACAGCTCAATATCTCAGTGTTCACGCTGGCTCTCTTTCTCTCCACAGACGGCTGCTGGGACACAGGGACACAGTGAATTGATTTCAAGGCGTTCGCTCACCTCTGCGCTGGTTACAGCTTCTAGGTAGGTATGGCTCTCTCCACAGCTCTCACGCTGGCTCTCTCACTTTCCTGTCAATCAGCAGACATAACAGGTTATATGGAAGCTTACAGGGTGACGGGCTTACGCTGGCTGGTTCTGCAATGCGTCGATTTCGCAATGATTTGTAATAGGACGCCGGGGGCCAAGACCCTCTCGGCGAACTCGTTGGTTGACAGAGGGGCGAGAAAGCCACGACGGCACACCGGGTCGAGCGCTACCCTTTCCTCGAGACCCGTTGGTCAATCGAAAACTGGACCGGGGCGCCCTTTCGTCGAGACCTCGGGCCGGCAGATCTCTTTCGCCTCTACTCTGTGATGATGAAAGAGACACAAGTAAGGTAACAATAGTAGATGTAGTACTCACACACACTGCCACTCGCACAGTTCTTCGCCGCCACTCTGTAATTCTGTGAAACTGAAAACACACTACAGCATTATTGTACAGGTATTCTCTAGCGCCGTTCTTTCCTCTTCGTCGTCCCGGGACGAGTGACTGAAGGCGGGGTTACGTCAAACAAGACACAGCACTCGCACTGCAATACACAGCATTACACAGCACCACTTCAAGTGAAAATTTCCAAAGACTCACCCACCACGCTCAGTGCACACAATAGACACCCGTCCTCTTCCACTTCGCTCTGGGCGAGAATAGGGAGATGGTAGACGGCCTAGTGTTTGTTTGTTGTCGTCACTGTAGCTGCTTTCACACGAGAAGCCTTCGGCTCACCCACCACGCTGGTACAGGGGTAGGGCCACTCAATCTCTCTTAAAAACACTCAAACGATGTATAGGTCAAATATGTACAAACACCTACTTCAAGGGATTTGGTTACTCACAATCTCTGTCTTTCTTCGTCCTAGGTTGACTTCACGCTATAATAACTCCAGGTACCTAGACAGGGCGCTTTCCAGCCACCAACACCACTTTTCCACAGATGTATACTCACAACGGTAAGTTTTTTTCCTCTTCTTCCGTTTCTCTCATCCAATGTCAGTGTCCGTCTAGTACTTCACCTATAAGGTCTTCGATATCCTCATTTACATCGATCTACGATCCAAACATAGAGAGAGAGAGCAATACAACGATCCAAATATAGCGTATCCGGCGAGCCCAACTCGGCGCTACAATACACACCAACACAACAGCGGATAACATCACCCAAGACTGTGGTTTAAGTTGTCTTTAAATACTCCCCTGGGTGTTGCTCTCCTCCAATCACCCGGCGCTCCTCTTAATAACTCCCAGCTGTGTGTAGTTTGGCTGATTACAGCGTTCGCGACGCCACCGGATGTCCGGTGTTTTCTCTTACCCTTCCCAATTTTTGGTTCCGCCTAAAAGATTGTCACTCCTGTGACATAGATACAGTTGACTGCTGGAGTCGTCTCTGGTCACTGTGAATCTTCCCTGAACTGACTGGGAATAAGAGATTGGAGAGCTGGATGTACCAATGTATGCAATCCACTCCAGTCCTTTACCAGGAGCCTGTCGAACCACAGCTACATAGTAGCTGCTGAATGTAAATCCAGAAGCAGTGCAGATCAGTTAAAAAGATTCATCAGGTCTTTTAACCACAGCTTGAGACTGAGTGTAGGTTTGACAATTAATCTTTGTGTGGAAAAAAAAAGAATTAAACAAATGGAAACAGAATGAAAATAAAAATAAACAGATAAACCCATTTAATACATTGCATTTTCAAAGCAAATATAAATAAATGCAAAGCAAAAGTAAACTAATTGCTCAACAAATTCTTACTGACCATGTAAAAGTAATGTTAGCAAGAATGCCTTTATTATTGCTGTCATTGTTGATAGTCAGTAAGCGCAAACACAAATCAACGTCTTTTTTTGTGGCTTATGAAGAAAAAACATCACAGTTTTGCATTTATTTCTCCTCCCATCAGCATGAGCTAATTGGCTTTTATAAACACACACCAAGTGAGGCATCACTTTCATTGAAAATATGGCTTTACATACAATGATAACAAGAGTGTTTATCATTTATTTAAACATGTGGCCTTCTCACTTCTCACTCAGTTACAGGCACAGATATATTAGTACAGTATATTAATTTATTTTAGACTGAAGCCACAGATTTGTGACTTATTGACTTTTCCCAAGTTAAGTAGGCCATGTTTTTGGTACATTACACAAAAGAGGATTCTATTCCTGTTAGGCTTCTGAATGTCATGTTTCACCTTTTCAGTCAGTTTCTTTAGATTGTGTGTTGATCATGTCTCTTTTGTCACTGTGGCTCTCTGGCACAGTAATACACAGCAGTGTCTTCACTCTTATGCAGATACACCTGCTTCTTACTGTTGTCTCTGGAGACGGTGAACCTTCCTACAATGGCACTAAAGTGATATTTCGTCTGGGAGCTACTGATTGCTGCATCCCATTCCAGCCATTTTCCTGATGTTTGTTTGTTCCAGCCCAACCAGCGGTCATCAAAGTCTAACCCAGAGGCTGTACAGGTCAATGTGTGTGATTTTCCAGGTTCAGTGATCACAGATTGACACCAATAATCTGCAAAATATTTTTTTTAAACCAGATAAAATACAATAACTTATTTACTTGTGTAGATTTATATGCTAAAGCCTTAAAACTCAAAAAGTACTTTGAGTAACCAGTAACAAATACCAAGATATTATGTTCCATATTGCTAGTCTTAATTATTGTGGAGATGTTGATTTGTGCAGAGATACATCACTGATGATAGGACTACAGTATAAGCATTTGAAGGAAAATTAATTTGTATAATCCCGCATTTATATTGAAATATTGGGCAACGACTTGGATGCTCTCTTGTGGATTGTGTAATTGGTAAAGAGATATGAATTTTATTATATTTTGTATGATCTTTCAAAACTCAAAAACTATAGATATCATACATCAAAATGTCTGTTTGTCTATCCTTATCCTTAACTTTGCCATACTAACAAATCAAATAATTGCATTTTTAATCAAATAAATGAACATGACTGTGATGAAGCCCTAATTTATTATTTATATAAAGTATAATAAAATCACAAATAGGCAGTAGAAAGACCTCTGTTAGAAAGAAGAGAACTCAGTCCATGGCTTGAATGTTTAATATATAGAATGTTATAAAGAGCAACAAATAATAGATCTGACATTTACATACAGTAGTGGCATGTTTATTGCATTTCTTTGCATGTTCATATATACATTTAGGTCCTTACATCACGTGGCATTGATCTCTTTTCTGCATCTAAACAGTTGACCCATCTAAGGAAACTCCTCTTGATGTTGATGGTTTTGGAACAGCTGTCTGTATTAAAGTTTTCACAGTGCATCTCTTGCACAATAATAAACTGCAGTGTCTTCTGTCTTCAGTTGATTCATATGCAGATAGAAATTCGAGCTGTCTTTAGATGCTGTGAATCTGCCCTGAACTGACTGAGCTGAGCTCTTAGTTGAATCTGAATAGTAATAAATGATCCATTCAAGTCCTTTTCCAGGTGCCTGACGGATCCAGTGCATGTAATAGTCACTCACACTGAATCCACTGCAGGCACAGGTCAGTTTATGTGATCCGCCTGGAGTCACAACTACTGACTGTTCAGACTGTGTGAGCACAACCTGAGAGTCAATACCTATGAATAGACATAAATTATTTAATAAATCACTTAGATTTTATTTGTTTACACTAAAAGAGAAGATACTTACAAGAGATGACAGCCATCAATAGCAGGAGATATGAAGTGACCATGACTTAAATTAAGGCTGATCTAGTGATTCTGCTCATAAAAACTGACTAAAAATGAGTCAAATTTAAGTAGTTGTGCTAATATGACAAGGAAGTCAGGTTCATTTGCATAGAAAGCCTGCCTTTTTGAGAGACCAGCTTAAACCTGCCTAAATGTTAATGGTGGCCCAGTCTGGTTTTTGCACATTGAATTGGTTTTCTTCTGGTTTAGCTGGTAAACCATGAAAACTAAAGCTGGTTGACCAGCATGATCTGTAACAGATTGATGCCAATGATATTTTAACTGTGACAAATGTCACATGTAGCACATTTAAAGTGAACATTTTTGTCAGTGTCAAATGATGTATACCATATCAATTATAAGAGCGTTATATGTCAGTATTTCTTGTTTTTGCAGGACAAAGCGATGGAAAGCTGTTTCAGTCTACAAACTCTTTGTCTGCAATGTTTTGTTCAGAAAGTGGTCTCTACAGAAGGTATTATTAAGCTGTTTGCCTGTCTGCCAATGTGACCTGTTGGTCCATTGATGTACCCTACAACTGAATTGAGATTTATTTTTCCTTTTAGATTTTAATACCAAAAGGGACTGTGTGACTTAGTATTTGACTATTAAAGCATTTAATTTTTTTTGTTTTTAAATACAAACATATTTTATGTTATAAAATGCAGACTAACTAAAGTTAGTTAATTTTAATACAATTGTTCATGTTAGTTCATGGTGCATTAATTAATGTCAACAGTTACAATGCTTGATTTTAATAATTTTTTGTAAATGTTAAAATTAACATGAACTAAGATAAATGCAGTAGTATTGTTCATTGTTACTTCATGTTAGCTTGTAAAGTGTTACATTTATTAGGAATAGGTTAGTATTTATTTGGGGAAATGATTGTTAGTATGACTTTAACTTCAACATTATTATGGATGATTGATGTTTTTTCAAACAAGGAATTATTATACTAATCATATTATATTATACAATAATAAATCCCTGTAAAAATAAAAATTATTTATTTAATCATTAAAATGTAGTTAAAAATACATTAATAAATTAATTTAATACAATGATGCATAATTGTTTCTTCATTAAAAAAAAATGTATTAGGATTTTAAATTCCAACATTTGTTTTTTATTTATTCCGGTCTAATTCATCATCTGTATGGAAAAAATCTGCACAAGAAATCCAAATATATTTAACACTTAATATAAAAAGAAATACAAAGAAAGCAGATTTACAATCTAATGCATTAAATAAAATAAAACTAAAAAAATATCATTATACCAAATTTTAAACACAATGACATTTGCTCCTTTATCTCACTGCAGGTTTTTGTTAGAATGGCTGTAAGACATCAAGCACAGTGAGTCTCTTGCACAATAATAAACTGCAGTGTCTTCTGTCTTCAGTTGATTCATTTGCAGATAGAAATTGGAGCCGTCTTTAGATGCTGTGAATCTGCCTTGAACTGACTGAGCTGAGCCTTTGTCAGAGTCTGTATAATGATGCATAATCCATTCAAGTCCTTTTCCAGGGGCCTGCCGGATCCAGTGCATCCTATAGCTACTCACACTGAATCCACTGCAGGCACAGGTCAGTTTATGTGATCCGCCTGGAGTCACAACTACTGACTGTTCAGATTGTGTGAGCACCTGAGAGTAAATGCCTAAACACAGAGACATAAAATATCACTGCTTTATCTGATTAACCACATTTACATCAGCATGATTATATGTTACATAACATTTTAGTAATTTCAACATAATAACAAACCCATTCTCTGGTGATTTTTAAATATACAAAAATATAAATACACTCACAGTTTACAGTTACCGAAAGCAGACACAACTTTATGAATAACATGGCTTCCCCCTTTCTCTTATCTAAACTAGATTGAACAATCATTCATAAGTCATTTATATAGAAGAGTGAAATGAGTTTTGCATTGAGTATGCATTTGCTCGTGTGGGTGTGTTCAACAAAACTGGTTCATCTCAAAGAGAAAGGGAGCCCTCTTTTGGTGTTTATAAATCATCCACCTTGTATGACGTTCAACCCAGATCATGAAATCCATAAATATTTCAAACTTATAGTTTATTGATTTACAAAGTCTATAGGAATAACAAAAAGTACTCAATGCCATTTTTACAATGCAATGATACAAACATCTAGGCTTTTATATATTTATAGATAGTAGAGTATGTTTTGATATAGTTTAATAGTAAAAAAAATGCATGTCTTTTATTATGTCAACAAATATGTTTTTCACTAACAGAAAGTTTGCTTGTGTAACAGAGAGATTAATGTATGGGTTCTGTGTGTGTTTGTGGCACTGTGTGTGTCGAGCACAATAATACACAGCTGTGTCCTCAGTGTTGAAGTTTTTTCCTGTTAAGGACACTGTGTTGCTGGAGGATTCAGCTGAGAAACTGATCTTATTCTTCAATGAATCTTTGACACCATTGTTACTAGAAGTATAAAACCATCCGATCCATTTCATCGATCTGCCGCTTGAGTGTCATATCCAGTTTGTGTAGCCACCACCTGAGGCTGAATATCCAGTAATCTTACAGGGGATGGAAAATGTTTCCCCAGGTTTAATTACAATGACTGCAGGTTGATCCAGTTAAATGCACTCAACAGCTGTGAACAAACAGAAATATCACTGAAATTAAATGAATCACACCTCAGTCATGATGTGTATATTATGTTCAGTTTTATACTCACAGAATAGAGCTGCCAGAATCAGCAATACTGATAAACAGCACATGATTATGGTTGTGTTTGTATTATTTCTCTTCTGACTCAGAGAGCCTTTTAATATGACCGTGTGTTCATGTTTGAGAAAGGGTGGAGATTAGCAGAGATGCAAAACAATGTTTTTTGCACGCAGATTTTCTTTTGTTACCCCTAAAAGAATTGTTAAATATACAGTACATGCAAATATACAATACATTTTAAATGATAAATTAAACTGTAAATGGAAATGGGAATTTCTCTCAAGTTTTTAGTTTGTCATGCTTGCCGAAAGAGCCAATGGACTCATTTTATTTTACAAAATAAAAAACAATTTTGGATTATTAGAGATTTCTCATTAACTCCTATAACCAAACAACATCATTAATTGTGTAAATTCTTTCAGAGATATGTATGCAAACGCAATGATAAAAATTATATCCACAAGACTTTAATCTCTAGGTAAGCATTGTTTGAGTGAATAAACAGATGGACAGAGTGATAGGTGATCATGTATTTGCACTGAGCTTTGGTTTGTTTTGTCACTGTGAATATCTTGCACAGTAATACACAGCTGTGTCCTCAGGCTGAAAATTTCTTCCTTGTAAAAACACTGTGTTTTTTGAAGTGTCCTGTGTAAAACTGATCTTGTTTTTCACTGAATCTTTAATTTTAATGTCACCACCACTACAGATCCATCCAAGCCACTCCAGTGCTTTTCCAGCTGGTTGTCTTATCCAGTTAATGCAGTAGCTTGATTCTGTTATCGTGCAGGAGATGGAGAAAGATTCTTGAGGTTTAACAACCATAGCTGGAGGTTGAGTGAGCTCAACACAGAAAACCCCACCTGTGAAAAACAATGAATGAATGTGTTATTAATAATAATCTCTGTTAACAGTTATGAAATTAATATTATGTTAAAAGCACAAATGAAGCTCACAGGAAGTAGCTGCTGCCAGCAGTAGTAGAGCCGATGAGATGAACATGTTTGAAGTTTTTCTTTCTCCTACTGACCCATAGACTTTGCTTTTGTACAAAGAGCCGGTGGAGAATTTGCATACAAACCATATTCGCTGTCCAGGACGTTGAACACAAGTATTCACAACTACTTTAGCTATTTAATTGTATTTGATAATTTTATTGATTATCAGTTATTGTTGGCATAGAAGAGGGCATTGGCATTATTTTAAATAGAGGATTATTTAAGAAGACATAGTATTAATAAGACCAGATTGTCATAGGTCATGTGGTCTCTGATTGACATATTCACAACAGATTTTATTTGTATATTTGTATTTATCGTTGCCTTGTGCAGTTAAGTTTCTATATTCACTGCATTCATGAATTTTACTGGCTTTATTGAGACAAATTTTCAATAAGGTCCTATACATGCATTAATGCGTTAATCTGGTAAAGTTTATGTTGTGTGTGTTTTATTAGACTTAACTATTTTGACAACTGGTGTGGTTTGACTAACAAGAGGGTCACCATATGGGAAAATAACAGTATTTCCCTTTCAGTCGGTCACTACGACGTCACGTCGTGACCGACGAATTGGGAACCGCTTCGCGGGTGACCTATCTGCTTCGAGAAACCTTTAAAACGCCAATGAACTTGGCATGCAGATAATTGCATCTGCCGGCGCCGCCCCGCCGCACAGGTATTTAATGAGCGGCAGGTGCAGTTATCAAATCAGCTTTTTAGCTTCGAAAGCTGGCAGACTAACACTGCTCACGAGAAGCTGCTCTTACCTCTCTCGGATAGATCTCTGCGTGCTTAGTTGATTGGGCGAAGGCACCACAGCGAGGTTCGCGGAGTGTTCCACCTTTGATCTACGTGATCACCTTTTTCACTCTCTTTTATTTGAGTGTGTGCGTTCTCCTCCCTGTGTGCTTCATCAACTACACAGCTAAAAGAGTGATTTCCCCTAAAAGAGCTGCAGTTGAACTTGTGTCTTTTTAAAGACAGCCGTTCACTGCTCACGGGCGTTAAAGCGTCTTTTTAAAGATGTCTTTTCGTCCGTGTTCGACTTCTGGATGCGGCAAATACATGGGTCCTCGCGATGGACACGATCGCTGTCTCTCATGTCTGGGTCTCCAGCATGCTGAGGCTGCTTTCGTGGGAGGGACATGCTCCGCTTGCGAGAGCCTGACTCTTGCGGATCTGCGGGGTCGTGTGGCGTTTCTCCGGGAACGCCGCCCTCCGTTGCTGATCACCGCTAAGAAGGCGGCTGTGAAGCTACGGAGAGACGACCTCCGCCTCACGGTGCTGAATCGGCAAGCTGGTTCGTCCAGCGGCTCTCAGCCACCGGATCCGCAACCATCTGAGGTTCCGATGGAGACGGAGAGCGCGCGTTCTGTGTCGCTTTCTGCCTCTGTCGGACCTCCCGAGGATTCGGTATCGGTCGTAACATCGGAGGGGGGGCCGTCATTTTCGGACGTGGATCCGGATCCTCTCCCTCCTTCGGGAAGGGCTGCGGTTCCCGATCTCGACCCGGAGATGACGGCCATGCTCGCTCGGGCTGCGGAGGCGGTCGGGTTGGAGTGGAGAGCTCCTCCCCCTCCCGTACCGTCCCGCCTAGACGATTGGTACTTTGGGGCTGCACGGGCTTCACAGTCTTCCCCACCAGTGCCTTTCTTTCCCGAGGTGCATGATGAGCTGACTCGGACGTGGAAAACCCCGTTTTCCTCCCGGAACCGTCCGCATCAGCCATCACCCCTCACCTCCCTCGATGGGGGGGCCGCTAAAGGGTATGCCGGTATCCCGACAGTGGAGCGTTCGGTAGCGATGCAGTTGTGTCCTGCCGGCGTCTCCTACTGGAAGGACCGTCCTACCCTTCCCTCACAGGCCTGCAGGCATTCGTCAGCTCTGACGGAGTCTGCATACCGGGCTTGTGGGGAGGCGGCCTCAGCCATACATGCCATGGCTTTGTTGCAGGTCCATCAGGCTAAGGCTCTGAAGGACCTGCACGAGGGAGGTCACGATTCGGCGGTCTTTAAAGACCTACGTGCGGCTACGGATCTGGCGCTACGTGCGACCAAGACCACCGCACAAGCCGTCGGTCGTGCTATGTCCACCTTGGTGGTCCAGGAGCGCCACCTCTGGCTGTGCCTTGCGGACATGCGGGATGCCGATAAAACCCGGCTTTTAAATGCCCCGGTGTCCCAGGCCGGCCTGTTCGGCGAGGCGGTGGAAGACTTCGCGCAACAGGTCTCCGCCACCCAGAAACAGACTGAGGCCCTTGCCAACATCATGCCACGTCGGAAGAAACGAACACCTGCCCCGTCGACGTCGGCACCTCAGTCTGCCCCTCGCCGAGGGCGTCCTGCAGCGACGGCCGCCTCCGTTCCTCATCGGGGCCGTCCTAGGAAGCGAGGAACCGGCCGTCAGCAGCCCGCCCCGCCCGCTCAGCCCGCTAAGCCTGGTGGAAAGCATAAATCTAAGCGGCCCTGAGACGGGCGACCTGGAGGTGGAGGGGATCGCTCTTCGGGAGATGGTGAACGCACCACTCCCCCCCCCGGAGGAGGACCGGGTGGGGAATCCTTGGTTTTCTTTAATTTCCGTTCCGCCGGCTTTTCAGCCGGCACCCACAGAACCATAAAAAGAGCGAATTCCTTTTCCTCCTCCAGGTCTTCAGAGGCAGTCGGGTGTGACGGATGGGCTCATAACCCTACGTCCTCCCTCTCCTCTCTCGCCAGCGGATGTGTCGAGCGCACCGAGACATCTTCATCAGAGTCTTCCCCGCGCAGCCATCCATCAGCGGACTCAGGTGAGTGCTCATTCACACAATACACATATCAACGCAGCCCAAGAGAGCGCGTCATCGAGCACCGCTGTTCCGCTCGCCGCGGGTACTACGATTGTGCCGTTAATTCCCCTCGCTCGGTATCTGGAAGCTTGGCAGCAACTTCCCAGTCCGTCGCGTTGGCTTTTACGCACGATCCGTCTCGGCTATGCGATACAATTCGCCCGGCGACCTCCCAAATTTATGAGCATTCGTTTCACTGTAGTGAAACCCGCAGATGCGCACGTATTACGTGCAGAGATTGCTGTCTTATTGGCGAAAGACGCGATCGAGCCGGTTCCTCCAGCCGAGATGAGGGCAGGTTTTTACAGCCCTTACTTTATTGTACCCAAGAAAAGCGGCGGGTTGCGACCGATCCTGGATCTGCGCGTTCTGAATCGAGCACTTCACAAGATGCCGTTCAAAATGCTTACGCAGAAGAGCATATTTCAATGCATTCGCCCACAGGATTGGTTTGCAGCCATCGACCTGAAGGACGCGTACTTTCATGTCTCAATACTTCCCCGACACAGGCCGTTTCTCCGCTTTGCTTTCGAGGGTCGAGCATATCAGTACAAAGTCTTACCGTTCGGGCTCTCTCTCTCTCCCCGCGTCTTCACGAAAGTCGCAGAAGGGGCTTTGAAGCCCCTCAGAGAGAGCGGTGTTCGCATTTTGGCATATCTCGACGATTGGCTCATTATAGCACAGTCGCGTCAAATGCTTTGCACTCATCTAGATCGGGTGCTCAAACACCTCGTCCGTCTCGGTCTTCAGGTCAACCGAGAAAAGAGCAAACTGTGCCCTACACAGAAGATTTCTTTTCTCGGCATGGAATTGGATTCGGTCAATCTTACAGCACGTCTCACGGAGGCGCGCGTCCAGTCGATTCTGGCTTGCTTGAATACGTTCTCGGGCAAGACTGCGGTCCCTCTGAAACAATTTCAGAAATTACTGGGGCATATGGCAGCAGCCGCAGCTGTAACACCGCTCGGTTTGCTGCGTATGAGACCGCTTCAGCATTGGCTTCACGACCGAGTCCCGAGGAGAGCGTGGCTCACCGGCTTTCACCGTGTCACGATCACACCGAAATGCCGTCTCACTTTCTCCCCGTTGTCAGACCCAACTTTTCTCAGGGCGGGGGTGCCACTGAGACAGGTCTCCAGACATGCAATAGTATGCACAGATGCCTCCAACACGGGGTGGGGAGCCACGTACGGCGAGCTTGCAGCTTCAGGAGTGTGGACATCACCCCAGCTGCATTGGCACATAAATTGCCGAGAACTGTGGGCTGTATATCTTGCGCTTGTCCGCTTCAGCAGCGAGTTGAGAGGCAAAGATGTGTTAGTTCGCACAGACAACATTGCGACTGTTGCGTATATCAATCGCCAAGGCGGAGTGCGCTCTCGTCACATGTCGCATCTCGCCCGCCATCTCCTCTTTTGGAGTCAGAAGAATCTGAGGTCTCTTCGTGCCATTCACATCCCGGGGTCGCTCAACGCAGCGGCAGACGCGCTTTCTCGAGCAGCGCGCCCCGGCGAGTGGCGACTCCACCCTCAGTCGGTCCAGCTGATTTGGAGACGTTTCGGCAGAGCGCAGATAGATCTGTTTGCATCTCCAGAAACAACCCACTGTCGCCTATTCTATTCACTGAACGAGGGAACACTCGGCGTGGATGCATTGGCACACAGCTGGCCGAGAGGTCTTCGCAAATACGCATTTCCCCCAGTGAGCCTCATTGCGCAAACATTGTGCAAAGTCAGGGAGGACGAGGAGAAAATTTTTTTAGTTGCTCCATATTGGGCCACCAGGAGTTGGTTTCCAGAGCTCACTCTCCTCGCGACAGCCCCTCCCTGGAGGATTCCCCTGAAGAGGGACCTTCTGTCTCAAGAAGGGGGCACATTATGGCACCCCCGTTCCGATCTGTGGAACCTCCATGTGTGGTCTCTGGACGGGGCGCGGAGGTTCTAGGTGATTTACCCCAGGCGGTATCTAACACCATAGCTGCAGCGCGAGCGCCGTCTACGAGACAGGCGTATATGCTGAAATGGAACCTGTTTGTTGTGTGGTGTACCTCTCAACGAGAGGACCCCCGAGAATGCTCGATCAGTATTGTGCTTTCATATCTCCAGCACCGCTTGGAGAAGAGGCTGTCACCATCTACTATTAAAGTAGATATCGCGGCAATATCCGCGCATCACGCACCCATAGACGGTAGATCTGTAGGTCAGCACGATCTTGTCATTAGGTTTTTAAGAGGTGCGCGGAGGCTGAATCCTTCGCGCCCTCCCTCTATTCCTCCGTGGGACTTGTCCATGGTGCTGAAAGCCCTTCAGCACTGCCCTTTCGAGCCTCTGCTGACGGTGAGCGTCAAGTTTCTCACTATGAAAACTTTGACGCTCCTCGCATTGGCTTCTATTAAAAGGGTAGGGGATCTTCATGCATTTTCGGTCAACGATTCGTGCCTTCAGTTCGGGCCGGCTGAATCCAGCGTTACACTGAGACCCCGGCCGGGCTACGTGCCTAAAATTCCCACCACTCCCTTTAGAGATCAGGTGGTGAATTTACAAGCGCTGCCTTCGCAGGCAGACCCAGCCATGGCTTTGTTATGTCCTGTTCGTGCACTATGTGTGTATGTGGATCGTACTCAAAGCTTTCGGACCTCAGAACAGCTCTTTGTCTGCTATGGTGGTCAGCAGAAAGGGAAAGCTGTCACTAAACAGAGGATGTCTCATTGGATTGTAGACACAATCGCCCTGGCGTATGAGAAACAGGGCATTTCTTGCCCTTTTGGTTTGAGAGCCCATTCAACCAGAAGCGTGGCTTCATCTTGGGCTTTGGCTCGTGGTTCCTCACTTTCAGATATTTGTAGAGCTGCTGGCTGGGCGACACCTAATACGTTCACTAGATTTTACAGTGTTCGTGTTGAGCCGGTATCCTCTCGAGTTCTCTCGTCAGATCAGTGAGAACATCGAGGAACGGCTCCTGTGTCGGCTTGGTGCCTTTCTTTTTGGTGCTGCGCAAAAACCGCACCATTATGGAAGGCCATCAAGGCAAAAACGTTACAAAAAATGTTTTTTGTCTTCTCCACCGCTTGGTGGCCGATGTTGCGGAGCATCGGCTGCCAGCCTCTCACTAGATGTATCCTTGACTATCTGGGTGAGGCTAGCGCCCACATTGCGCCCCCTAGTGGTTTCTTTGTGAAGTATTTCCGTGGAAAGTTTCTGATTTACCATGTTTCCCTTAGCGGAGTTCGTCCCGCGCCTCTCTAGTGTTGCTAAGAGAGTGTATTTTTTATAGACCTCGTGTCTTTTTATCCATCACCTTAGTGGTAGACCCCTAGAGGGTTTTCTTTCCGCAGCGATCTTAGTCCCGCCCGACGAGTGCGCTTCCCAGTTCGCCTAGTCACTATCGTGGGTTAAGGAACAAGTAGTGACCGGCCTCTGCTTCAACCCCTTTTCCGTTCCCTTAAAGAGGAGAGTCGGAGGGTTTACGCAGGCACTGGAAGGGTCAGCTTCAGTGGCGCTTTGGTAGGGATTCCCAATTCGTCGGTCACGACGTGACGTCGTAGTGACCGACTGAAAGGGAACGTCTCGGTTACATATGTAACCCTCGTTCCCTGAAGGAAGGGAACGGAGACGTCACGTCCCGTCGCCACAGTTTGCTGTTCCACTGCTGATATCGGCCGGACATTTTTCCTTCTGGCCAGCTTTCTCAGCAAAAAATAGCTGATTTGATAACTGCACCTGCCGCTCATTAAATACCTGTGCGGCGGGGCGGCGCCGGCAGATGCAATTATCTGCATCCCAAGTTCATTGGCGTTTTAAAGGTTTCTCGAAGCAGATAGGTCACCCGCGAAGCGGTTCCCAATTCGTCGGTCACGACGTGACGTCTCCGTTCCCTTCCTTCAGGGAACGAGGGTTACATATGTAACCGAGACGATCCCTCTGTATATAAATGATGGCATTTTAACTGGTACTGACCATGATACTGATAGGAAACATTTAAGCACACATACAAAATGTAATCTGTAATAAAATAAAATGGTTTTTTTATTTCTATTTAAGCCATGTTACAATATTATATAAGTTATATATTAGTCTTGCAGTATCTGCATCATGAATGGGGAACTGTTTTTGTATTATACTGACATTGGACTGATTCACTGTGACTCACAGTACAGTAATACACAGCTGTGTCTTCAGTCTTTAGTCTGTTCATCTGTAGATACAGTTGACTGCTGGAGTCGTCTCTGGTCACTGTGAATCTTCCCTGAACTGACTGGGAATAGTAGATTGAAGTGCTGCCTGTATGGATGAATGCAATCCACTCCAGTCCTTTACCAGGAGCCTGTCGAACCACATTTGCGGGATAATCTCTGAATGTAAATCCTGAGGCAGTGCAGATCAATCTGAAGGATTCACTGGGTTTTTTAACCACAGCTTGAGACTGAGTGAAGGTTTGACAATCAATATCTGTGTGGAAAGATAAAAAGAACAGTGAGCAACAAAATTAAAACACTGAAGTATAAAGCAAAGCAAGAATTATTCCAAAAGACAATCTGATCAGCATATGGCATTTTTACTGACCATGTAAAAGTAATGTTAGCAAGAATGCCTTTATTATTGCTGTCATTGTTGATTGTTAAACCTTGTACAGTAACCACAAGTCAGTAGCACAAACACATTTGGTGACTTTTATGAAGAAAATACATTACAGTTTTGCATTAAACCCTCCTCCCATCTGCATGATCTAACTGTCCTTTATAAACACCCAAGCATCACATCTTTTAGTATTCAGACACAGATAGAAACACATTTATTTGGAAAATATTGCTTCATGATAAGAAAAAATGGTTTATCTTCTGCATTTATGAAACACGCTGCCTCCTCACTAATTTATAAAAACAATAAAACAGAGCACGTAAAATATGTAAAAAGTCAGTATTTTGGATAATTTATCAGATCACCAGCTTTTAAAATGTTAAAAGATTAGAATTTTAAAGAGAATGAAAATATTTATAAATGGTCATTTTCACATATAGTACAAGTTTAAAAGATCCTCTGCAAATGTAAAAGTGATTTGTGAGCTTTTACATATTACACGGGATTTATAGAAATATAATCAGTGCCGCTGCTAGCCAGTTTGGTGCCCTAAGCATAATTCCTTTAAAATGCCCCCCACCCCGACCTTGAGAAATTGTTTTGTTTGTTTTTGCCAGTTTGACTTTTTATTACCAAACATATAACTTAATAGCAGAAAGTAAAATCTTCACAGCTTTAGTCAACAAACACTACACATTTGAAAGTGCAAACTTTTATAGAATAGCAAAATAGAAAATACCAAACTTAAATAGAATAGCAAAATAAAAAATATCAAAATAATCCATACATGTTTTTCCCAAGTACAATGTCACTTTAAATAAATTACATTAAATAAACATCAATAAGTAAACAAGAATGCTCAATATTCTTAAATACAAAGATTTAGAGAACTAAGTGTCAAGGTAATGTTTGCTTCATATCATACATGGTGACATTTTATATTTTTATATATTTAACAGTCAGGAATTGTTAGCCTACCATGTGCACTGACTGCTAACATTAACTTATACTGAGAAAGTATTAACCACCGTCACGTCAAAATAAACCACAAAATAAACTACTGCTCAATATCTAAAGAAACGTATAAAGAAAGTGACAGCTGGCGTCAGTTATTTGTAAAATGCATATGCATAGGTAATATTTTACAGTAAAATCTCAATTTAGCTTGTACTGAAGTTATAAATTATAACAACATAGTTTGCTAACATTAATGTCAGCACAGCAAGTTCGAGGCGCATTATGATTAGCAGCAGCTGCAGCCCATGCACATTTCCCTTATTTAGGAATGATTAAACATGATGGACTTACCTGCAAGTGATGCACGGGCATCATCCCGCAGTTTCATCTTTTTTCTTTTTTCCGATCATGACTCCTGCTGTCTTTTCGGGGCCATTTCCAATAGTTTACTGTCTGGCCGTTTCTCAATCTGAAGGCTGCAGCCTACGCGAGGTCGCATATGCAGGCTGCATACGTCATCAAGCCTGGTTTATTTCCGTTAACTGAACATTACATTAGCAGGTCATAAGCATATTACAACAATTTACGATGAACTAAGAATAATAGTCAATTTTATAATCGTTAATATTACGAAATAAGAACGTTTTGATGACGTATGCAGCCTGGAAATGCGACCTCTGGAGGCTGCAGCCTTCGGATTGAGAAACGGTCTCTGTCAAACTTCGTCAGGTGCCCGCGCGATCAACCTGCACCGACCATCAAAGGCTGGGGGGCATACTTTCTATAGTAGAGCAATTCAATTATCTCGTTCCCCCTTTTTTGTAACATATACATGGATAAAAAGTGCCTAATAATATTTCTATAGGCTAATGAAATTCTATCAGCATTATATATTTTTTTCATTAGGCTATTATTTTGGTGCCCTCTCAGCACCTGGTGCCCTACGCACAGCGCGTGATGCGCGTTATGGGAGCGGCGGGGCTGAATATAATTGTCCAAAATTAGTTTTTATTTTCAGTAGGGATAGCATCTTTAGTTTCTTCAATGGGTTTATTTAAGTTTGTGCACTTCTAAATTGTCAGTGCAGATAATGTATGGATTATTGTATAGGTCCTTTGACAGTCTGTGGCACTGTGTGTTACGAGCACAATAATATACAGCTGTGTCCTCAGTCTGAAAATGTTTGCCTTGTAGGATCACTGTATTACTTGAAACATCAGCAGTGAAACTGATTTTATTCTTCATTGTGTCACTGGTGCCTGTGTTGCCAGAGCTACAGAACCAGCCAATCCATTCCAATGCTTTTCCAGTTGAATGTCGAATCCAATTGGTACAGCCACCTCCTGATGCAGAATATCCAGTTATCTTACAGAAGATAGAAAACGATTCCCCAGGCTTTACCACCATGCCAGCAGGCTGATTCAACTCAATACAATTAGCACCTACAATAATTAAAAACTTGTCATTAATAAAATAAGTTATGAAAGTGAAAGGAACTTTGCTTCAAAACCCTGTTTATATTAAGTGGAACTGCAGTATTATTGATTAAACAATATATATATATATATATATATATATATATATATATATATATATATATATATATATATATATATATATATATATATATATATATATATGTCACGGATTTGCCAGGTCCTTCCACATACACTCCTCATCAACACCGATCACAATCACCTGAATACTAATCAGCTGCACCTGTCACCTCTCATCAAGACTTCCCTTTATATACCACTCACAATCACACAGTCATCGTCCGGTCTCGTCACAAGTACTACTGTTCATGTGATTACCAGACTTACTAATTTCTGTGTCTTTTCAGAACTTCTCATCATCATCATCATCATCATCATCATCATCATCATCATCATCATCATCATCATCATCATCATCATCATCATCATCATCATCATCGTCTTGTGGATTACTTCTTCCCCAGTGTGTCTGTGTGTCTGTTATTACCTTCTGAGGATCTACGTCATCCATTTCAACTTTGCATGTTCCATACATCATTCAATAAACTCTGTTATATTTTATATCTCTGCCTCCGTAGTCTTCTGTCAGTGACAGAAGACCGGACCATACAAAACTAACACCATGTCTCAACAGGACGCTTTCCAGAGCCTTGTGGACACCATACGCAACGAATTGCGACAGACACACCAGACCACTGCTACTCCTCAGGCTACCGCTAACACAGTTCCCATGGCCCATCCAAATCCATATTCTGGTGAAGCGAGTGAGTGCAAAGGATTTATTTTGCAATGTGAGCTTATCTTTGAGATGCAACCTAACCGTTTTCCCACAGACAGCAGTAAGATCGCTTTCATCATGTCTCTACTTACCGGAAAAGCGTTGCATTGGGCAGTCTCCATCAGAGAGCAAAACGGATCCGTTCTCCAATCCTACCGAGCCTTTAGTGCACATTTTCGGGAAGTTTTCGGATTTCCAGTAGGTGACAATTCCATCTGTGATGAACTGTATAATATGAAACAAGGTAATGAATCGGCAGCAGAGTTTTCTTTGCGTTTTCGCACACTAGCGGCTGCTAGTGGTTGGGATGAACGAGCACTCATCACTACCTATCGTAATGGTTTAAAAGCCCATCTTCGACTACAATTAGCCACTTTTGATGACAACATTGGGCTCGAAAGTTTCATTCAAAGAGCAATCCGAACTGAAAACCGCATGCTGGCATGTAATCCATCTCAATTTGCACTCTACCGCTCACCAGAACCATCCCCTCCAGGACCAGAACCTATGCAGTTGGATTCCACTCGTATCCCACTGTCAGAGAGACAACGGCGTATCAAAGAAGGTTTGTGCTTATACTGTGCCAGTAAAGGACATCTCATCTCCGAATGTCCCATCCGTCCACCAAGAGCATTGGTGAGTACTGTCCAACCAGAAAAGCACATTTACACTCCTCTTACTACACAAGTGAAACTGTCCTACCGTAATGTCTCTATTATAGTATCTGCACTCCTTGATTCAGGGTCGGCCGGGAACTTCATCTCTTCTCAGTTATGCAGACAGTACCACATCAAGAAAGAATCCATCGAGCAAAAATTAAAGGTACAGTCAATCACCGGAAAACCTCTTAACCGCTCTGATATCCGTCAACGATCTGGGGAAATCACTCTGACAGTGGGAATCTTACATCAGGAGAGAATTAAATTTCTGGTCCTGGAGAATTCCACCGCGGATGTGATTCTTGGAAGACCATGGTTGATGGAACACCATCCGGAGCTCTCTTGGGACACAGGAGAAATTAAACGTTGGAGTGATCATTGCTTTCCAAGATGTTTTCCAAACCTTCCAAAACCTCCTCATCATCGTGAAAAACTTCAGGTATGCAGCAAATCCATTGAAAGCCCTAACAAGAATGTTTCGGTATCTATTCCTCCAGAGTACAAAGAATTTGAGGATGTCTTTTGTCCCAAGAGAGCTTCTAAATTACCACCTCACCGGCCATGGGACTGTGCGATTGACCTCCTCCCGGGTGAACCAGTACCTAAAGGTAAAATTTATTCATTATCCATACCTGAACAAGAAGCCATGGAAAAATACATCGCGGAGGCGTTAGAACAAGGGTACATACAACCGTCTAACTCCCCTGCTGCTTCTCCCTTTTTCTTCGTTACCAAGAAGGACGGCGGTCTCCGACCCTGTATTGATTACCGTGGTCTTAATAACATCACTCGGAAGTTTCGCTACCCTCTTCCTCTTGTTCCTACTGCATTAGAACAGCTCCGTGGGGCAACCATCTTCACCAAACTCGATCTCAGAAGTGCATATAATCTGGTCAGAATTCGAGCTGGTGATGAATGGAAGACCGCTTTTGTGACCCCTACTGGTCACTGGGAATATTTAGTGATGCCATATGGTCTAGTAAACGTTCCTTCCGTATTCCAAGACTTCATGCATACAATTTTCAGAGATCTTCTTCATCGGTTTGTGATTGTCTATATTGATGACATTCTGATTTATTCCAGTGATCCCAAGATTCATGTACAACATGTCAAGGAGGTACTACAAAGACTTCGCCAACACTCACTCTTCGTCAAAGCGGAGAAATGTGAATTCCATCAGTCACAGATACAATTCCTGGGATATGATGTCTCATCTAACGGAGTGAGTATGGACAACGGAAAGGTAGCAGCAATCACAACATGGCCCCAACCCAAGACGGTAAAGGAATTACAAAGATTTCTAGGCTTTGCAAACTTTTACCGTCGATTCATTAAAAACTTCAGCCAAATTGTTACTCCCTTGACATCTGCGTTAAAAGGTAAACCCAAAGTTTTGCCTTGGAATGATGATACTGCCAAAGCTTTCCAACTACTGAAGAAAACCTTTTGTGAAGCACCCATTCTTGTTCATCCAAACCCTAATAAACCTTTCATTGTAGAAGTGGATGCATCATCAACAGGGGTCGGAGCCGTTTTATCTCAGCAGCAGGGGAAAACATCTGACGTTCGTCCTTGTGCGTACTACTCTCACAAGTTCAGCCCGGCGGAGAAGAATTACGACATCGGAGATCGGGAATTGTTGGCCATCAAGCTGGCTCTTGAAGAGTGGCGCCACTGGCTAGAAGGTGCGCGTTGTAAGACGCCACCCACAAGCCCAACGACAGATACAAGTGGAGTGGGTGAAGGGGTCTCGTATTCGTTCCTTCCGTAGCGCTTCTAGAAGAGTAATTCCATTTATTTAATTGGTTTCTTTGACCTCTGTGGTTAAATTATAATCTGACTCCAATTTCTTAGTTACCAATACTATTCTGATGCTGATCATAATTTATAAAATTATTATTATATTTATTTAGAATGAATTATATTCACATAGGGAATAAGGTGTAATTCTGAAGGTGCTAAGGCAGTTCCATACAGCTGGGCATAGAGGCATTCTCCTTCTAACTTAAGTTAAAGTTAGAGGTTTCTCCAAACACATTGAAAATAAGAGGATCCATCTATGTTTTAGGTTGAGGTTACTCCATCTAACCTTAAAACGGGGAGGCAATTACTCCAGTAATATTTTCAATAGAGGCAATTCTCCTAATCTATGCCCCCTTCAATACATCTAACTTAACCCCTGAAAATATAATAAAGATTTGACAAGTTTTTAGAATGAATAAAGATTAACAATTTATTTTGCCAGGCAGGTTACACTTAAATCAATAATTTGGTTATTCAAATCCATCAAAAATATATCAAAACATTCACTTAAAGATCAGCATAGAAAAATGAACATTTCACAAAATACAAAGCATACCTGGCAATTAAAGACACACAAAGTGGTCTAGGAAGATTCTTGTTAAAGATTTCTTCCATAAGGTTTGAATACACACAAAGTGTGGGAGCTTCTGAGTACAGAATGGCTCCCAGAACATCTAGCCAGGCCACCTTTTATACACAGCGTGAGACAAAGACATCGTAAAACTACAAAGTCCAGTTTGACCTGCACCAAATGTTCCTAAAGAACATCTGGTCAAAATAGCCAGAGGTGTCCTGGCAAAAACCCCACCTCTTAAAGAAATGCATCTTCTATCTAACCCCTTGAACCATCTTATTTTAGATATATAGAAATGAGACCTTTTTACTCATCGCACCATGACCTTTAAAATAATATTACACATGAATATGTATGTAAAACACAATCTTAGAACCCCATAATATGTATACATTACATTTCAGCAGATACTCAGTGATGTGAGCCAAAAGGCTAACAGTTCAAAAACCTTTGTGATGAATAGATTAACACATCAAAGAGTTGTATATCTGAAGACCTCTTTCATCTACGGGTCACATTTGGGTTCCCAACACCCCCTGAGGTTTAATTGTTTTACAGTGTCTTTTCATAAATAAACTTAGTTTATTGTGTTAACAACACCACCTGTTTACAGTGTCTCTTCATGAATAAACTTAAAGTTGATGAATTATAATCCAGTACTACAGTCCTTCCCTGGCCCTTTTGGGGCAATCTCAGAATCGTCCCTAGGGGCCATTTACTGGTCATTCAACTCCTCATGCGTTTTTAATTATTGTAACAGTCTCTGTATGGCGGGCACTTGTAGGGGACTTAGGGTGATAGCAGCATTGGCAGATGTCCATAAAGAGCGAATTGTCGATCTGAAATACCAGCATTGAAGCAAAGAGAACATAAACACAAGTCCACTGCCAATCACACACCCACGAAACATCCAGTCCCACCAAGTGTACACATACTGTGCAAAGCGAATAGATGAAACTTGACAAAATCTTTGCTGTTCCTTTGGCCAGGTTTGTTTCTACCTTAGCCTGGTTGAGATGATACACAGTCTGTAGAATCGTCTGTTGCACCAAATTCATGGTGTCAGTCAATGACTGTGTGCTGTGTTCGTTGAAAGTGTCTCCCCACCACGGAGAGACGTGTGTCTAGCGGGATCCTTCCCTGGATATTTATCTGACATTTTGAAAAGTCCTCTGTTACCTATTGGCAGAAGGTTTGTCAGACCTCCATAGGTGAAGGAATTCCTCACACTGACAATGCACCACTGTATGTGGGACATCTGAAGAACATCATACACATGATCATGCAATGACTGAACACTGAAGAACTTGACTTTCATTGGAAGAAAATGGTTGTGAAAGATTACAAAAACAAATGACATTATTAGAGGTTTCATAATAGTAGGTGCAAATTGTAAAAAGGTCTTATTTCTCTTTTCAAAGTAATTTCCCATAAGATGATCCCATTTAAATATCAATTTCTTCTCTGTTATGCATCTCTTGTATAGAGTGGAATTTTGATATAATCTGTGTATTTTAAAGGAAGAGTGGCAAAATTGAATTTAACTGGCATATTTACCAGTGGTATACATCATTAAAACATTTAATAACAATACCATTCAAATATAATACAAATACATGCAATTATATGTATATAAAATACAGATATTTATACTAAGGTATATATAATATGATATATTTATAATTTTAATAATCCTAGAATTATTCAGAACTTTTAAATGCAAGTTAACCAAGTAGATCCAAGATTTCAATTAAGTAACTTAAAACATACCCAGAGAACTTAAACCTAAGTCAAATAATTTCTGAATTTCTTATTTATCCATTGTCAACAATTCTTTGCATGTTATCAAATAATTCTGTACATATATGTTGGTTTAGTCACATTCAATGGTTATGAGTCTGATTGGGATTTATGTGATTGATCTCTAGAAGTGCCAGCACTTCAAATATAACCATTTTGTAAAGTTTGAAATGTTTAGACATGTCTGCAGCCATGCTAGCCATTTCATTCTTCACTTACTTATTTTAATCTGAAATAGGTCTTATGTAATCAATTAATAGTTTATATTTTACCTGTATTTGTACAATCAGAGACAAAACAATGGATGTGTGACTATAACCATACATATGTTCTATGTACCCTGAAATGTTTCACATAATTCAATAGAAAATTGACCCAATAGTTTATATTACCATGAAATTAAAATCATGAGTAGACCTTTAATTTTCTCTCCTATGTGTGAGATGCTGTTGTATGTATGACAAACTCTAGTGATTGGTTTCTCCATCAAT
This sequence comes from Paramisgurnus dabryanus, assembly GCF_030506205.2. Lineage (NCBI taxonomy): Eukaryota > Metazoa > Chordata > Actinopteri > Cypriniformes > Cobitidae > Paramisgurnus > Paramisgurnus dabryanus. Next base: position 29,945,700 of record NC_133339.1, read on the forward strand.
TATCATACATATGTGTGGTGTTTTAAGCCTGGATAGTTTTAAAACTTATACCAGGTCACAGTGTTATGATGTTTTAGTGGTGAAAATGTGTGCACTATATGTTCAAATCTGGGAGACAGGTGGATTCTAATCTATAAGAATTTGTGTTGCACAATTTTAATCCGATGCTACATCGGGAGGTCATATAACTAGTTAACTGCCATCATAGTTTATTACTGTGAGATGTGTATGACCCCTTACATCATTATCACACCCATCTCCTGTATTTCAGGTTTGTGCCTGAATTTAGGCTCAGACACCCCTCTGGCATCTGGACTCTTAAGGAGTCACAGTGGTCCACCTGAAAGGAAAGATGTTAAGATAACAGAGAGAAACATTCATTTCTAAAATGTTGGCCAATTTGCATTAAGACATGATATCATTTTTTGTTTCCACTGATGATAAAACCAATAAGTTGTCAATGGTAGCATTAGTAATCTAACAGGGTTAATGACATCAGTAAATTCTTCATGTTAAGAAGATATGTATTATTACTTTTTGCAAATTCATTTTCTGAGGCCAGATTAAGTTTGAAATAGTTTGTCAAACCAGATTAAATTGGGGAATTTTTGGCAGTCTATATGTCTCAGTAAAGGGAAGGGTTATTTGGTCTGCTATCTTGTGGCATAATTTTCAGTGTTCCTGCAAAGCAAAAAACAAAGCAACATGCAAAAGCACACACAATCATAGACATACACATACCCCCGTTTGGCACTAGGTAGTTGACCAATTAAATTTGAATCTAAATATTCTCAATGTCTTTTGGTGGGTCTGAATCATTTACGTTTAAAATGCATGTAGTGTTATCACTTTTCACCATCTGAGGCCTGTCTGGCCATTACAATATAATGTATATCATAATGTGATTATAATATAAATTACATTATCTTAAAATAATATTTATTAAAATAACAATTTTATAACTGGTCTCAAGGGCTTCTAGTAGGACTTTTTAAAATCTGCAAAATTAAGAACACTTTTCTCTACATTGACCCTAAGGTATCAGCTACATTAACATGTTCACTAACAACAACAGCTCTCTGTTGTTTTAAACCACATGCTGAGGGGCTCAACTCTTTCCTCAGTTGGAATTTTTGAAATTGGGCACAATTGTCTCCATGTTTTTAGCTGAGATCTCACTAAGTGTTCTTTAGATGTTATTCAATTTGAATATGGAAAAGGAATAAAGGAATTTTAAGCAGAGAAGGCACAAATGCTGTTTTCTATTTTAAAGGCTTTAACTTTATTCTAGGTAAAGACATACAGAGGTGTAAAAGACTTTTATTTGCTCCACTGATTCACTTTAATCAGGAGTTCTGTATTCCTGTGATGATTTCAGGATTAGACTATACACTTTATTTTTATAAATTCTACTATCTTAAAACAACTGGACAACAAATTGCTATTTAAATAATTCCTACAGTTTTATAGAGAAACTACAAAGACTTAGCTTCGACAATTTACAGAAAACTGGGTTACATTGTTTATTTAACAATTAACATGTCATCATAAAGAAAGGACTAAGCCTAGCACTTTTAACAGTGCTGACTACACAGTACTGTATATCATGATGTTAGATATGACATTAAATTTCAGTTTGATTGATTTACAGAATATAATGATGCATTTTATTTGTTACAACTTAGCTAAACATCTCACTTGAAACAAGGAGAAACAGCACATATTTTCTGAGAGGGGGTTAAACCCTTTTAATCTCGGTGATTCTTTCTCTGTGAGATAAGATCACATGTGTTTTATTGACCATTGTAAAAACAGTTTCATCATCATCTTTATGTACATCAGTCACAGCTTTAGCTTAATTTGCCTCATATCACCATTAGGGAATCCTGCAATAATTTAGGAGTTTTAAGATGTACTTTTTTCATTCTACACTTATCCAATCCTGAGTGTTCTTTAGGAGATTCACTCACAATCATTATTAAATCCCTACTTGCTTAATATCCAACATTTAGTTCCACTCTGCATGCACTGAACCTCTAACTCTAACAATGCTGCCTTCAATCATTTATAAACTTTCGATTATCTTTCATTCCCATAATTACACTTATCTCCTTAACTCATCAGGTATAGTTAATACACTGATGTTTGCAACATTTAATGATTCAAAAAGGACTTATATGAACCTTTGCTTTATTTGTGCTATTGCCCTATCAATCTGCTTTCCCAAATTCACTTCTCATATACAAATACATTAATTGCACTGTAATTTACATTTATCTAACATCCTTTATTTAATTGTTAATTCTTGCTCAGAGGAGCTTGTTATTTATGTGTTGCACATGTGATGTGACAACATGAATAATCATATAAAGGATTTACATTTAGTCTCTAATGTTTACCCTTAGCTGAGAACCAGAATAAAATTTGGATGTTACTCCATTTTAAGTTTATCTTTAGTTGCTTTAACAAACAAAAGATCTTTGATTTGCTATCAAAAGGAATTTATCCTTATCTACACTGCTGTTGTAATGCTGTGTATTTCCATTAACAGAGTTATTATCGCCTGTTTTGCGCAGGTTTGTTTACATACATGGACGCATCGACTTGGGCACGGAGTTTTCTAATCTCATCCGACACGACTTTATTATTCACGGATATTTGCTAATACTTTACGGGTTTCCGATAAAGTTGCGAGATCGTTCCACGGAGCAAATAGATAATCGCCACGGCGATGCTTTTACTTTTAGACTCAAATTTACGACTTTTCGTAATGTACCGCGATAACATTTAGTCATTAGTCCATGTAATATTCACTCCTTCTGAGTTTAACGCATGAGAAGATGTTTGATTCGGAGCGCGAGTGAATATATTATTTCAATTTCTGCACTGCCACAATTATATCACTGACAGCGGTGTTGTTGTTTTAATGTTCATGCCTATACGGATTTCTCCGGACTTTCACTGAGTTTACCGTTACCGCCCAGTCTACAACATACGGGTGCATTTATGCTCACTTTGAACATTTCTAATAGGCAAATAAAATCAACTTACCAACACAACTGAAGATAGAAAAGTAGACGTTTAAACCTCCTATTTTGCGATGAATGGAATCCTCTGTTATGGTTGAATTGTCGCGCTGGAAAGCTTCCTGGAGTACCACGTCACTTTTTCGGGTGTACTACGTCACCAGAAATACGTCACCTGTGGTATACGTCATCACGTCGGGGTCACCAAGCTGTAAGACGCCACCCACAAGCCCAACGACAGATACAAGTGGAGTGGGTGAAGGGGTCTCGTATTCGTTCCTTCCGTAGCGCTTCTAGAAGAGTAATTCCATTTATTTAATTGGTTTCTTTGACCTCTGTGGTTAAATTATAATCTGACTCCAATTTCTTAGTTACCAATACTATTCTGATGCTGATCATAATTTATAAAATTATTATTATATTTATTTAGAATGAATTATATTCACATAGGGAATAAGGTGTAATTCTGAAGGTGCTAAGGCAGTTCCATACAGCTGGGCATAGAGGCATTCTCCTTCTAACTTAAGTTAAAGTTAGAGGTTTCTCCAAACACATTGAAAATAAGAGGATCCATCTATGTTTTAGGTTGAGGTTACTCCATCTAACCTTAAAACGGGGAGGCAATTACTCCAGTAATATTTTCAATAGAGGCAATTCTCCTAATCTATGCCCCCTTCAATACATCTAACTTAACCCCTGAAAATATAATAAAGATTTGACAAGTTTTTAGAATGAATAAAGATTAACAATTTATTTTGCCAGGCAGGTTACACTTAAATCAATAATTTGGTTATTCAAATCCATCAAAAATATATCAAAACATTCACTTAAAGATCAGCATAGAAAAATGAACATTTCACAAAATACAAAGCATACCTGGCAATTAAAGACACACAAAGTGGTCTAGGAAGATTCTTGTTAAAGATTTCTTCCATAAGGTTTGAATACACACAAAGTGTGGGAGCTTCTGAGTACAGAATGGCTCCCAGAACATCTAGCCAGGCCACCTTTTATACACAGCGTGAGACAAAGACATCGTAAAACTACAAAGTCCAGTTTGACCTGCACCAAATGTTCCTAAAGAACATCTGGTCAAAATAGCCAGAGGTGTCCTGGCAAAAACCCCACCTCTTAAAGAAATGCATCTTCTATCTAACCCCTTGAACCATCTTATTTTAGATATATAGAAATGAGACCTTTTTACTCATCGCACCATGACCTTTAAAATAATATTACACATGAATATGTATGTAAAACACAATCTTAGAACCCCATAATATGTATACATTACATTTCAGCAGATACTCAGTGATGTGAGCCAAAAGGCTAACAGTTCAAAAACCTTTGTGATGAATAGATTAACACATCAAAGAGTTGTATATCTGAAGACCTCTTTCATCTACGGGTCACATTTGGGTTCCCAACACCCCCTGAGGTTTAATTGTTTTACAGTGTCTTTTCATAAATAAACTTAGTTTATTGTGTTAACAACACCACCTGTTTACAGTGTCTCTTCATGAATAAACTTAAAGTTGATGAATTATAATCCAGTACTACAGCGTCATCCTTTCACCGTGTTAACAGACCACAAGAATCTTCAGTATCTACGTGAGGCAAAAAGATTGAATCCAAGACAAGCAAGGTGGGCTCTTTTCTTCACTCGTTTCCGTTTTGTCATCTCCTATCGTCCAGGTACTAAGAATTGTAAAGCAGATGCATTGTCAAGGATGTTCGTTGCAGATGAAGATCTCTCACCTCCAGAGACTATTCTCCCTGAGAAAATCTTCGTGTGTCCAATTGACTGGAGTCAGGAAGACGAGATCCCCGAAACCACAAATGTTCCGCCGGGCTGTCCCCCAGGAATGAAGTATGTACCCTTGCAACATCGAACACCTATCATCACAAAAGCTCATACCTCCGCTGGTACTGGTCATCCGGGTGCTCAACAAACCCTCTCGCTGCTTAAACATCGCTTCTGGTGGTCTAATATGGCAGAAGATATCAGAAGGTTCGTGAGAGGATGTAAGGAGTGCGCCATGGCTAAGACCCCCAGGCATTTACCCCATGGTAAATTACGTCCTCTTCCTGTCCCTCATCGTCCATGGTCACATCTAGGAGTGGATTTCGCCACCAATCTTCCTCCATCCAAAGGTAACACCTGTATCTTTGTTGTGGTAGATCGCTTTTCAAAGATGCTGCGATTAATCCCTCTAAAAGGTCTACCTACAGCGATGGAGTCTGCAGAAATTCTTTTCCAGCACGTCTTCAGATATTTCGGCCTCCCAGAAGACATCGTCTCGGACAGAGGTCCCCAGTTTATATCTAGAGTCTGGAAAGAATTCTTTAAACTATTAGATGTGACTGTAAGTCTCTCCTCAGGGTATCACCCTCAAACAAATGGTCAAACGGAACGCAAGATCCAGGAAGTTAGCCGTTTCCTCCGAACCTTCTGCCATAACCACCAGAACTCTTGGAGCCAGTTTCTACCCTGGGCCGAGTACGCACAGAATTCTCTACATCAGCAGGCTACAGGTCTCACGCCTTTCCAGTGCGTACTCGGTTACCAGCCACCCATGTTTCCTTGGACTGAAGAACCCTGCGACGTACCATCAGTGCAGCACTGGTTCCAAGAGAGCGAGAGGGTCTGGGACTCAGCTCACCATCACCTTCAATCCGCTATCCGTCGTCATCAGCAGCAGGCAGATACCAGAAGGGCTCCAACTCCGAACTTTCAAGTTGGAGATAAGGTTTGGTTGTCTACTCAAAATATCCGTCTCAAACTACCCTGCAAAAAGCTGAGTCCCAGGTACATTGGTCCATTTACCATCATCAAGGAGGTCAATCCGGTAGCCTTTCAACTCCGTCTCCCTGCACACTACCGGATTCACCCTGTTTTCCATGATTCTCAATTGAAACCATTTCACTCACCTGTCACTTCTGTTCCTCCCACAGGACCTGGTGAAGAAGCCCCCCCTCTTGATGAAGATGAGACCATCTACACCGTCAGGCAGCTCCTGGACTCCAGACGGCGAGGTGGGCGGCTTGAATACCTGGTGGACTGGGAGGGATATGGACCAGAAGAGAGATCCTGGGTTCCTCGTGATGACATTCTGGACCCAGAACTCCTCAGTGATTACCATCAAGCTCATCCAGACAAACCAGCTCCCAGACCCAGAGGCCGTCCTCCTCGGCGTCCTAGAGCTCAAGGGTCCTCAGGAGTGGACCCTCAGGGGGGGGGTACTGTCACGGATTTGCCAGGTCCTTCCACATACACTCCTCATCAACACCGATCACAATCACCTGAATACTAATCAGCTGCACCTGTCACCTCTCATCAAGACTTCCCTTTATATACCACTCACAATCACACAGTCATCGTCCGGTCTCGTCACAAGTACTACTGTTCATGTGATTACCAGACTTACTAATTTCTGTGTCTTTTCAGAACTTCTCATCATCATCATCATCATCATCGTCTTGTGGATTACTTCTTCCCCAGTGTGTCTGTGTGTCTGTTATTACCTTCTGAGGATCTACGTCATCCATTTCAACTTTGCATGTTCCATTCATCATTCAATAAACTCTGTTATATTTTATATCTCTGCCTCCGTAGTCTTCTGTCAGTGACAATATATATATATATATATATATATATATATATATATATATATATATATATATATATATATATATATATATATATATATATATATATATATATATATACAGACATGTGTGTTTATATACTCACTGGGTGCAATAGCTAATATCAGCAGTAGCACGATAATATACATGATCCTTATAGTAGTCTCTCCAGTGGGTCCTGTGACTCTGAACAGTAAACTGTTGTGTTAAGACCTCTTTATTATACTGTAGCTTTGTGCCTCAATTTACATGACAGAATGAAGGACATTTGCATAGTTGTGTAGTTTTATATTAGATAATTAAAGTTTCCTGTAGAGGTCAATAATGCAGCCTTTTCTTGCAGAGAAAACATCAAGAAATGATTTTCTCTTTGTTTATCTTTGACACCTTTTAAAGAACATAAAGAATTCCATTGTTTGTTATTTACAGTTTAGCATATATGAATCATTTACAGATCACAGTGCAGAAACAAATAATTATTTTAAAAATACACAAATAAAGCCTATGATGTATTAATGGCCTTCACTGTAAAAAAATTCCGTAGAAATCGCAGCTGGGTTGCCGGTAATTTACCGTAGATTTACATTTATGTTATTTACTGGCAAGAGTTTGTTCAAAGTTAAATGAACATTAAACATTTACAAGTCTTTGTCTTTACAGAGTAAAACTAAAAAAACAGCATCAAGCAAAACATTCTGGGAAACAAAATCTGAAGCAAAAAACAGAAAAAGGTTGATGATGATTTCTGATTCCCAGAATGCTTTGCATGAGGCTGTTATTGTATAGTTTTATTTTGTGAAGATAAAGACTTGTTAATATTTAAAATTTATTTAACTTTAAACAAACTCTTGCCAGTAAATAACATACATGTAAATCTACGGTAAATTACCGGCAACCCAGCTGCAATAACATTGAAATTTCTACGGATTTTTTTTACAGTGTTGAGATAAACAACACCTATTTGATCTTTCAAATTCTGGCATTTTACCAAAGGCATCCAGAAACACAAACATTGACTTGTAAATGACAGAAGCTAAATTATGCGTAAAAATAAGAGCATATTTTATAAGCTGATCTGAGAACGTCTCGGTTACGGATGTAACCCTCGTTCCCTGAAGGAGGGAACGGAGACGTCACGTCGTGACCGACGAATTGGGAACTCGCTTAGAGAGACCAATCTGCTTCGAATACTACTAAAACGCCAATGAACTTGGCATTGAGATATTTGCATAATGCTGGCGCCGCCCCGCCAGGTGCGTATATAAGCAGCAGGTGCAAATAAGGAAATTAGCTTCTTTTTCGCTGAGAAAGCCGGAAAGTGTGACCGGCCGTAACAGCAGGTGGCAGCACCTGTGGCGACGGGACGTGACGTCTCCGTTCCCTCCTTCAGGGAACGAGGGTTACATCCGTAACCGAGACGTTCCCTTTCAGTCGGTCACTACGACGTCACGTCGTGACCGACGAATTGGGAATCCCTATCAAAACGCCACTAGGGGCTGACCTCTTCCAGTGACTGCGTAAAAAGCCCTCCGGTTCCACTTAAGGAGGAGGAGGTAGGTTTTAAGGCAGAAGGCCGGGCACTAGATGTTCCTTTAACCCCACAGAAGTGCCAGCGACTGGGAAGCGCCCTACCTGAGCGGGATAGGAACGCTGCGGAAGCCACCACCCGTCTTAAGGGTTAATGGTGGGCGAAAGTCAACCGTAGTTGAGAAATAAAGACAGCCGTGGCTGTGTAAGCAAAGCAGTGCTCTGCTAAGGGAAACGTGGGCTGGTAGGATTAACCCCACGGAAAAATACTCACAAAGGAACCCGGTGGGACACAGTGTGGAGCCCGAGCCAGACACGTAGGTTCGCGAGGATACAGCTAGTGAAAGGCTGACAGCCAATGCTCCGCAACAAAGGCTGCCAAGGCAGCGGAGGAAGAACAATTCAAACCATTACGCATTTTTGTTCTGAAGGCCTTCCATACTGACACAGTTATGAAGCATCAGTTGGAGGCTGCAAGCCGACCTGCGAGCCTGCTCTCCGTGCTCCCCCTGGTGAGGAAAGAACACGAGAGGATACAGGCTCAATACGAACACTGTAAAATCTAATGAACGTATTAGGTGTCGCCCAACCAGCAGCTCTACAGATGTCTGTTAGCGAGGAACCACGAGCTAGAGCCCAAGATGAGGCAACGCTCCGTGTGGAGTGCGCTCTCAAATTAAAGGGGCAAGGAATACCCTGAAGATTATAAGCCAGGGCGATAGTATCAACTATCCAATGAGACATCCTCTGCTTAGTGACAGCTTTCCCTTTCTGCTGGCCACCATAACAAACAAAGAGCTGGTCTGAGGTCCTGAGGCTTTGCGTGCGATCCACGTAGAGTCGCAGTGCGCGTACGGGGCACAACAAAGCCATGGTTGGGTCTGCGTCCTCCGGGGGCAGCGCTTGCAAGCTCACCACTTGATCTCTGAAAGGAGTAGTGGGAACTTTGGGCACGTAGCCTGGTCTGGGCCTCAATGTTACGCTTGAGGCAGCAGGACCAAACTGAAGGCACGAGTCGTCAACAGAGAATGCATGTAAATCCCCTACTCTCTTCACTGAGGCCAATGCTAGCAGGGTCAGAGCTTTCATTGATAAAAGCTTCAGACTCACAGACTGCAAAGGCTCGAACGGGGGGGCCTGAAGGGCTTTCAGCACCATGGACAGGTCCCAGGGAGGAATAGAAGGAGGGCGCGAGGGGTTTAGCCTACGAGCGCCTCTTAGAAATCTAACAACCAAATCATGCTGGCCAACTGTTCTGCCGTTAATAAGTGAGTGATGAGCAGAAATAGCAGCGATATCAACTTTAATGGTGGAGGGTGACAGCCTACCGTCTAACCTATGTTGAAGATATAAAAGCACGGTGTTAATAGGGCATTCTCTGGGGTCCTCGCGTTGCGAAGAGCACCAGGTGACGAAAAGGTTCCATTTAAACGCGTAAGCCCGTCTCGTAGACGGAGCTCGTGCCGCGTTGATTGTGTTAGATACCGCTTGCGGTAAATCACCTAAACCTTGCGCGCGCTCAACGACCACACATGGAGATCCCACAGGTCGGGGCGCGGGTGCCATAATGTGCCCCCTCCTTGAGAAAGAAGGTCCTTCCTCAGGGGAATCCGCCAGGGAGGGGCTGTCGCGAGGAGCATTAACTCTGGAAACCAATTCTTGCTCGTCCAATATGGGGCGATCAGTAAAAGGCTCTCCTCATCCTGCCTGACCTTGCACAGTGTCTGTGCGATTAAGCTCACTGGGGGGAATGCGTATTTGCGCATCCCCCGAGGCCAGCTGTGTGCCAATGCGTCCACGCCGAGGCTGCCCTCGGTTAGTGAATAAAATAGGCGACAGTGGGTATCGTCCGGCGACGCAAACAGATCTATCTGCGCACGACCGAACTTCTTCCAAATTAGCTGGACCGTCTGGGGGTGGAGTCGCCATTCGCCGGGGCGCGCAGCTCGAGAAAGCGCGTCCGCTGCTGTATTGAGCGAGCCCGGAATGTGAATGGCACGAAGGGACCTCAGATGCTTCTGACTCCAAAGGAGGAGATGACGAGCGAGATGCGACAGGTGACGGGAGCGCAAACCGCCTTGACGGTTGATATACGCAACGGTCGCAGTGTTGTCGGTGCGTACTAGTACATCCTTCCCTCGCAGCTCCGTAGCGAAGCGTACAAGTCCCAGATATACTGCCCACAACTCTCGGCAATTGATATGCCAGTGCAACTGGGGTGCTGTCCACACCCCTGAAGCCGTAAGCTCGTCGTACGTGGCACCCCAGCCCGTGTCGGACGCATCTGTGTGTACAACAGCATGCTGAGCGATCTGTCTCATGGACACACCGGACCTGAGAAACGCGGGGTCCGACCACGGGGGGAATGTTAGGCGACACGCAGGTGTAATGGTTACACGATGGATGCCGGCGCGCCACGCTCTCCTCGGGACTCGATCGTGAAGCCAACGCTGAAGCGGTCTCATATGGAGCAGTCCGAGCGGTGTCACGGCCGCTGCTGCAGCCATATGCCCCAGGAGCTTTTGAAATTGTTTCAGCGGGACCGCATTCTTCCCTCGGAATGAACCGAGGCAAGTCAGAATTGACTGGACGCGCTCTTCTGTCAAACGCGCCGATAAATCGATCGAGTCCAGTTCCATCCCGAGAAAAGAGATCCTCTGCGTGGGGCAGAGTTTGCTCTTTTCCCAGTTGACCCGAAGACCCAAACGGGCGAGATGCCGAAGCGTTAAATCTCTGTGCTCGCACAGCGTCCGTCGAGAATGCGCTATTATAAGCCAATCGTCGAGGTAAGCCAATATGCGAACGCCGCTCTCTCTGAGGGGTTTTAACGCCGCCTCCACTACTTTCGTGAACACACGGGGAGATAGGGATAGCCCGAACGGTAAAACTTTGTACTGGTATGCCCGTCCCTCGAATGCAAACCGGAGAAACGGTCTGTGACGAGGGATTATGGACACATGAAAGTACGCGTCTTTCAGGTCTATTGCCGCAAACCAATCTTGGGGGCGAATTGAATTGAATATTTGCTTCGGTGTTATCATCCTGAAGGACCTCTTCTGCAGAGATTTGTTCAGAACGCGCAAATCCAAGATCGGTCGCAACCCACCGCCTTTTTTGGGTACTATAAAATACGGGCTGTAGAAGCCCGATCTCATCTCGGTTGGAGGGACCGGCTCGATCGCGTCCTTCGCCAGCAGGACTTCGACCTCTGCACGCAGTACGTGTGCATCGGACGCTTTCACCGTGGTGAAACGAATGCCCGAGAATTTGGGTGTGTGCCGGATGAATTGAATTTCGTAACCGAGGCGAACAGTGCGTAAAACCCAACGAGACGGGCTGGGAAGCTGAAGCCACGCCCCCAGGGACCGTACGAGGGGAATTAACGGCACTGTCGGGGTACCCGCGGTGGGGCGGCTGAGCGGGACAGGTGGTACTGCCGGTACGTCTGCTGGGACAGCATAAGTATCTACAGTATGTGTGTGTGTGACACTGACCTGAGCCCGCTGAGGGTGACGGTCGTCTGGTCTCCTCAGCGGAGAGCACAGACTCCGAGGAGGGTGCTGGTGGTCCCGTCTCCTCAGCGGAGAGCTGGAACTCCTCAGAACACCCGCTGGCGATAGAGGAGAGGGAGGAAGAGCATGTAAATGCCCGCTCACATCTCTCTCGATCCTCTGGAGACCTGGAGAAGGAATAGGAATGCACTCTTTTTGTGGTTTTGTGGGTGCCGGCTGAGAAGCCGGCGGAACAGAAACAAAACGAAACCAAAGATTCTCCACCCGGCCCTCTACCGGTGGAGGGAGCGATGCCATCACCGTCTCCCGTAGAGTGATCCCATCCAAATCCAGGTCGCCCGTCTCAGGGCCGCTTCGATTTCCGTTTACCACGGGAAGCGGGTGGGGCGGGCGGGGCGGGCTGTCGACGGCTGTTCCCCTTCCGTGGCCTGGAAGATGTTCTAGTGGGGGGGGCGGAGGCAGCCGCCGCAGGGCGCCCTCGGCGAGGAGCAGACGGGCCCGCCGGCGCTGGAGGGCGAGATGCAGGTCGCTTGCGCCGGGGCATGATCTGTGCGATCGCCTCTGTCTGCTTCTGGGCGGCGGAGAACTGCTGGGCAAAAGACTCCACCGACTCACCGAAGAGGCCAGCCTGCGACACTGGAGCGTCCAAGAACTTATTCTTCTCCGCATCCGACATGTCAGCCAGACATAGCCATAAGTGGCGTTCCTGGACCACCATCGTGGACATGGCACGACCAATCGCCTGCGCTGTCACCTTCGTAGCGCGAAGAGCCAGGTCAGTGGCAGCCCGGAGCTCCGAAAGGACAGGCGAGTCGTGTCCTCCCTCGTGCAGATCCCTCAAGGCTTTGGCTTGGTGAACCTGCAGCAACGCCATTGCGTGCAGGGCTGAGGCCGCCTCTCCACATGCCTGGTGGGCAGCGCCCGTTAAACCGGAGGACTGTCTGCAGGCACGAGAGGGGAGGGTTGGGCGGTCCTTCCAAGAGGGAGCGTGTGCCGGACACAGCTGCATCGCGACAGCACGCTCCACGGGAGGGATCCCCGTATAACCCTTAGCGGCTCCGCTGGTGAGGGAGGTGAGGGGGGAGGGCTGAAACGGCCGTAATCTCGTGGAAAACGGCGACTTCCAGGTTCTAGTCAGCTCCTCGTGCACCTCGGGGAAGAAAGGCACCGGTGGAGAGGGTTGTGAAACCCGGGCAGCTCCAAAGAACCAATCATCCAGGCGGGACGGTTCGGGCTGAGGGGGGGGAACCCACTCTAACCCTACGGTCTCCGCCGCTCGAGCGAGCACGGCCACCATCTCTGGATCGAACTCCGGCGTCCCAACCCGACCAGAGGGAGGAAGGGCGTCGGGGTCCACGTCAGGGGGAGGAGGCCCACCCTCGGATGCTGCGGCGTCGGTGGACCCGGAGGGCGGCACGATGGATTCTAGAGACATCGTAGAACACGACGCTGAAGTCTCCATCGGCACATCAACCGGCTGTGGATGAGGAGGCTGAGAGCCTGAGGACGAATCCCCCGCTCGGCTCAGCACAGTGATGCGCAGGTCGTCCTTAGAGAGCTTCACAGCCGCACCGTGGCGGCGTTCAGCACTCGTATGACGAGGGTTGCGTTTTTCCCGGAGGAAAGACAACCGTCTGCGCAAATCCACAAGGGACATGTTCTCGCAGTGAGAACACTTACCCCCAGCGAACGCTGCCTCTGCGTGCTCGATGCCCAAACACGAAAGACAACGCTCGTGACCGTCCTTCGGACCCATGTATTTGCCGCACCCAAGATCGCACGGACGAAAAGCCATCCTGAAAAGGACGCTGATGTCCGGATATACGAGAGAGTGGCTGCCTTTAACAAGGCACAAAGCTCTCTCGTATCACTCTTTTAGGGAAATTCACTCAGATGCTTAGTTGATGAGCGCACAGGAAGGCAACGCACACACTAAACTCAAAACAAAATAAAGATGTAGAGTCGTGGAATTAAGCGAAGCGTCCGCTGTGGTACTGCTAGTCCAACCAACTTCAGCAATCGAATCCCACCAGAGTAGAGTAGCTTCTCAGTAGCAGATACTGCCGGCTTTCGAAGCGATAAAAAGCTAATTTCCTTATTTGCACCTGCTGCTTATATACGCACCTGGCGGGGCGGCGCCAGCATTATGCAAATATCTCAATGCCAAGTTCATTGGCGTTTTAGTAGTATTCGAAGCAGATTGGTCTCTCTAAGCGAGTTCCCAATTCGTCGGTCACGACGTGACGTCGTAGTGACCGACTGAAAGGGAACAGACACTCTAAAGTGTCTTAAAGGGATAGTTCGGCCAAAAACGATATTAAACCCATGATTTACTCACCCCCAAGCTGTCCGAGTTGCATATGTCCATCGTTTTTCAGACAAACACATTTTCGGATATTTTAGAAAATATTTTATATCTATCAGTTGATTAAATGTAATGTTACGGGGTCCAGCAATAGTCCACGACCTTCAAGTCCAAAAAAAGTGCGTCCATCCTTCACAAATTAAATCCAAACGGCTCCAGGATGATAAACAAAGGTCTTCTGTGGGTAATCCGTGCGGTGTTGTTGTAGAAATATCCATATTTAAAATGTTATTAACGTTATAAACTACCTTCCGGTAGCGCCGCCATCTTAGACTCAGGAGAGAGTATTAGCGTAGTGTACGCACTTTTCTTAGTGACGTATGACAAATTCGGAGGGCGGGGGCACAGAGCAGCAGCAGAGAAACTCTGTACGCTGCGTAAGCTCTCATCCTGAATGCGCATCACTCTAAGATGGCGGCGCTACCGGAAGGTAGTTTATAACGTTAATAACATTTTAAATATGGATATTTCTACAACAACACCGCACGGATTACCCACAGAAGACCTTTGTTTATCATCCTGGAGCCGTTTGGATTTAATTTGTGAAGGATGGACGCACTTTTTTTGTACTTGAAGGTCGTGGGCTATTGCTGGACCCCGTAACATTACATTTAATCAACTGAAAGATATAAAATATTTTCTAAAATATCCGAAAATGTGTTTGTCTGAAAAACGATGGACATATGCAACTCGGACAGCTTGGGGGTGAGTAAATCATGGGTTTAATATCGTTTTTGGCCGAACTATCCCTTTAAGATGGTTTTTTTAGACATTTTATTTAAATATGCAGATTGAAAAGTCACTGTAAACTGTAAACATTTTTGCTCAAGAAAGTCAAAATTAATTTGCAGACAGTGGCGGAGCCAGAGGACTTGTTTTGCCACCCCAAATAAAGTCCTTGCCACCCCTGTTGCCACCCCGCTGAAAACATTACACTGTTTGATTTTTACGAAAATTTCTCAAATCTCCCTGCGGACGTGAATGCGCTGCTACACTTGCTTGTTCGACTTCATGTGGCGCCGCAAGAACCGACAGCCGGTGACATCAAAGTTCCACGAGAGCGACTTAAAAGCAAACTCCTCCGTATGATTTTGCGAATCGCTCTCGCGGTACTTTGACGTAATCCGGCTGTCGATTATTGAGGCGCCGCTTGAAGTCGAACAAGCCTTTTGGTTAAGCTGACACGCAGCTCCTTTGTGCTCCAAAACATAATGCGGCAGCACACACAGGATCAATGAAGAACGTTTTGCTGGTATGTACGGCTTTTATTGGTATTAAAATAAACATTGTACTGTTTTAATGGGAAGTAAGGGAGACGTTGCACTGTAGTGCTTAGCATTAATACTTCAATGAGCATTACTAGTCTTGTGAAACTGACTAATACTGTCACGCCTGTGTGATAAAAAACATGTCGTTAGCAAATGTTCAGCAACAATCACAGACATTAGGTAGGCTTATTCATATTGGCACATGTAATGCAGCATATTGAACTTAATAAAACCACTGTGGAGATAGTACAGGGATGTAACAGCGCGCTTTTCGGTGCCTCGCGCTTTTTTCACGTCAGTTTGGGTGACTTGGGTCTGAGAGGGTTGGATTATAATTTCACAAAGTCATCTGAAGCCATTCCATAGCTTATAAGATCTCTGGCCGGTCAACCGGTGCATCCCTTACATTAAGTTAATGTGAGGGACAGAAGTCTATTTACATCATTACATTAAAGTTTACGGAAACTCGTTCCCTCCTCCCTTAACATAACATGTCTAGATGTCTTTAAGCAATTTTCCTTGTGTTGTCAAATAGGCTAGACCTCAATATACTCAGATCTTGTCGTAATGTATTACTTTAGTATGTGTATTATTAGTAACGGTGTACTTATGGTAAATAAAAACAAGCAAATTGTTACAAATTTTGGTTTCTTCATGAGGCATGTAACCAAGTTTTCATTTAGAGAGAGCAGAATGAAGAGAAAAAGCAATATTACCAACTTCTTTCTAAAGAAGCAAAAGTCAGGTGCAAATCAGGGCCAAACAGATCCCAGTTGTTTTATTTTTGTTGTACACTTAATACATATAGGCTATAATTGTATACATTTAGGAAAATAAACAACTTTAATTTAATCAATATACATTTTGTGGAAAATAATTTATTTTTAGTGTAATTTAACACACTGTATATTGACCCCCCAAAATGATACCTTGCCACTCCAGTTTTAAAAGTCTAGCTCCGCCACTGTTCGCAGAGACTCTTCAGAGAGCCAAAATTTCAACTATTTGACAAGAGTGCCACCCCATGGAAATATAGCAGTATATGGAGAATGAAGATCAAGCATTGAAAATGTTTAGCTCATAGTGACTATAAAAGTTTAATTAAAAACAGACACAAGCTCTGAAGTCCAAAAGTGAAAGATTAAATATAGTTAGTTTTCCAATAATTTTATTGCTATTCAAATAGTATTTCAGCATTTTTATTCTGAAATGAGGAAGTGGTTTTTGTATTGCTTTGACCTTAAACTCATTCACAGTGACTCTCTGGTACAGTAATACACAGCTGTGTCTTCAGTCTTTAGACTGTTCATCTGTAGATACAGTTGACTGCTGGAGTCGTCTCTGGTCACTGTGAATCTTCCCTGAACTGACTGGGAATAAGAGATTGGAGAGCTGGATGTACCAATAGTTGCAACCCATTCCAGTCCTTTACCAGGAGCCTGTCTAACCACAGCTGCCCAGTAGCTGCTGAATGTAAATCCTGAGGCGGTGCAGATCAGTTTAAAAGATTCATCAGGTCTTTTAACCACAGCTTGAGACTGAGTGAAGGTTTGACAATCAATCTCTGTTTGAAAAGATAATAAGAATTAAAACAGAATTAAAATAAATAAGCAGATAAACACATTAAAATATTGCAATTTCAAAGCAAATATAAATAAATGCAAAGCAAAAATAGTTTTATTAATCAAATTGCTCAACAAATTCTTACTGACCATGTAAAAGTAATGTTAGCAAGAATGCCTTTATTATTGCTGTCATTGTTGATAGTCAGTAAGCGCAAACACAAATCAACATCTTTTGTGGCTTATGAAGAAAATACAACCCAGTTTTGCATTTATTTCTCCTCCCATCTGCATGAGCTAATTGTCTTTTATAAACACACCAAGTGAGGCATCACTTTCATTACTCAGACACAGATAGAAACACATTTCTGTGGAAAATATGGCTTTACATACAGTGATAAGAAGAGTGTTTATTATCTGCATTTATTTAAACATGGTGCCTTCTTACTTATTTAAAAATAGCAGAGCACAAAATAAAATACAATGTTTTAAAAACATTATGCAGCCATTATCAGCCTTAAAAATGTTGAAAGATTAAGGGCCACATTCACCCAACCCATGTGACGCCAGGCACTATGCAAGTGTTTTTTCTGTTAGTTTTATGTTAGGGTTGTACCTATATTTTCTAAACGAAACTCTTTAAGACCATGGAGTGTGAACGTTTACTCTGTGGTTAATCTAGTGCCTTTTGACTTTAATATGTAATGAAAATATGTAATGGTTACAGGCACACACTGTAAAAAATCCAATTAATGAAATGTTGGACAGACAAAAATATATAAGTTGAACCAATTTTTTTGTTTGAGCTAGTTGAGAAGACACATTATTTTAAGTCTAGATAAATCTGTGTTTAAAACATTAAATGAATGGTTATTTTCAAATCCAGTCAACATTCAGAATGGCTAATGTTGACTGAACTAATTAAGACAAATCAGGTAAATATGTGAAGTTATGACAGCTATGTTTTCTGACAGCAAAATGCTCCTAATATTACTGTTATTTGGTCACAAAATGTAATTGTAAGAGTTGTTCAGGCGTGAATGTATGTGCTTAAAGTTTAAATATGCGGTCGGTTAATAAAGATAGCATCTATTTAAACGTGTGCTCTGACACTTTCGGACGGAGATTAGCTCCATATGAGCTCCAGAAATTCACCGGCGCTTAAGCGCTCACACCCCGCCCAGCGCAGCCTCGCCTCGGCAAGCGCATCAGAAATCGACTGCTGACTCTGATATCTCTGTGGCGTTTAAACGTGATTTAATTCATTTTAATTTCTCATACTTAACAATGAAAGCGTTATGTTTTAAATCATATTTTAGGATTGCACTTAATTGATATTGCTGTTGAGTGATGTTTCATATCTTTTACATTTGTTATAACCGGACTGCATGCGAATTTGAACTTCAGAGCTGAATGAGCGGGTGGAGAAATAGTCCCAATATCATTACAATCCCGTGTGCGCGCGCGCGAGTGTGTATGTACAGTATGTGCGTGAGTTTTTAATTTAAAATGTCTTAACTCGGAAGGATCTGTATCACAGGTCATTTCATCTGAGATCAATCCGCACCTAACAGCCGGAATCACTCACTGTTTTACACAAGGACACAAGTCATCAGCCGTTTCCTCAAGTTCACGTCAGGTAAGTGTTTGTAAATAAATGTTAATTTTAGACTATATTAATTGGCAAATACGCAAATACTCGACGTTTTTGTAAAGATATAAGTTATATAAAGGTGTGTTATGTTATGTGTCCGAGTTAAAGTGGAGCTATTTTAGTTAAGGTTATCCGGACAGGGTTTAGGACTCCGTCTTAATTATAATTGGGACATTTTTTACAAACAAACCTTATAAAATACAATACTGGCATGCATTTTGAGACAAAACAATAGCACTCATATGTTAAGAGATGTCAGTATTTTAGTCAGTGATAAGCCCTGTCCGAGAAAACCGCCCAATAGTGTTTAATTCAATTACGTGTGATGTCTGAGGGATATTTGGCAATTTTAGGGTATAAAGTCTTTCACTGTCAAGCTTTATAATATTAAACATCTATTTATGTATGTGTGTGTGTATTTATATTCCTCTGTTTATCAAACCAGAGCGGTGATGATGTGGAGAGGCAGACCAGAGCATGGCGAAAGAAGTTAAATGGCCCTGGAGATGTTCTGACTGACTATGGAGTGCTTTTGGACTGTTTTATGCCCTCTATTTAGAGAAGACTTAATTCTGTATGTTCAGTCTGTATGATAAGTGAATAAAGCTTTTGTTTTTATGTGACTGAAGTTAATAATTTGTTAACAACACCAGCATAAATTATTTGATAAATAATTTTAAAAAGTTTATTAAGTATTCCCAAAGAATAAATATTAATTGAAGTAACACATAAAACATTGAGTAAATACTTAAAATTTAATGGACAGAGTCTATGCTGTAAGTTTTTAAAGATTCAACTGATTAAAACATTTTAGTTGAATGAGCTATAAAGCTAGTTAAGCAAACATACTTTTTTATATTTGAGTCAAAATTGGGCCAGCTAAAAAACATCAATCCAGGTAACACTTTGGAGTCAGAAATTGAGTGAACGTAAAATTTCTGTGGAACTAGTTACTAAAAAATAATTCATTGAGCCAACAATTTATTTTTTACAGGGTATATAATCCAAATTAATACAAAATAAAATCGTTTAGTTTATGGCTGACTTTTTATAGTCGAGGATTCGACGAATCGATTTGGAGAGGTCTGATTCGACTATGAACCTCATAGTCGAATAGTAGGGAAGTGTTATGTAGCCAATGAGCAGAGGCACACTACAGGTCTGTAACATCCGGACACCATTTGTTAGCATTTACGGATTTATTGGCTCACAATGGCTTCTAAAAAAATCATAATTTTTGTTTTTTTTTTTAGCTCTTTTGTTTGAAATGGAAAAAATCTAGATGCTATTAGGGCTGTCGCAGTAACCACAATCCTTACTGAGAAGCTTAACCGCATGGATGACAAGTAACCGCAACAACCGCGCTTTTCACGTTAAATTCATATATAGCTATGCCCTTCTTGTTTTTCACATCATATGTACAGTCTTGTTCAAAATAATAGCAGTACAATGTGACTAACCAGAATAATCAAGGTTTTTAGTATATTTTTTATTGCTACGTGGCAAACAAGTTACCAGTAGGTTCAGTAGATTCTCAGAAAACAAACAAGACCCAGCATTCATGATATGCACGCTCTTAAGGCTGTGCAATTGGGCAATTAGTTGAAAGGGGTGTGTTCAAAAAAATAGCAGTGTCTACCTTTGACTGTACAAACTCAAAACTATTTTGTACAAACATTTTTTTTTCTGGGATTTAGCAATCCTGTGAATCACTAAACTAATATTTAGTTGTATGACCACAGTTTTTTAAAACTGCTTGACATCTGTGTGGCATGGAGTCAACCAACTTGTGGCACCTCTCAGCTGTTATTCCACTCCATGATTCTTTAACAACATTCCACAATTCATTTACATTTCTTGGTTTTGCTTCAGAAACAGCATTTTTGATATCACCCCACAAGTTCTCAATTGGATTAAGGTCTGGAGATTGGGCTGGCCACTCCATAACATTAATTTTGTTGGTTTGGAACCAAGACTTTGCCCGTTTACTAGTGTGTTTTGGGTCATTGTCTTGTTGAAACAACCATTTCAAGGGCATGTCCTCTTCAGCATAGGGCAACATGACCTCTTCAAGTATTTTAACATATGCAAACTGATCCATGATCCCTGGTATGCGATAAATAGGCCCAACACCATAGTAGGAGAAACATGCCCATATCATGATGCTTGCACCTCCATGCTTCACTGTGTACTGTGGCTTGAATTCAGAGTTTGGGGGTCGTCTCACAAACTGCCTGTGGCCCTTGGACCCAAAAGGAAAATTTTACTCTCATCAGTCCACAAAATGTTCCTCCATTTCTCTTTAGGCCAGTTGACGTGTTCTTTGGCAAATTGTAACCTCTTCTGCACATGCCTTTTTTTTTAACAGAGGGACTTTGCGGGGGATTCTTGAAAATAGATTAGCTTCACACAGACGTCTTCTAACTGTCACAGTACTTACAGGTAACTCCAGACTGTCTTTGATCATCCTGGAGGTGATCTTTGGCTGACCTTTGCCATTCTGGTTATTCTTCTATCCATTTTGATGGTTGTCTTCCGTTTTCTTCCACGTCTCTCTGGTTTTGCTTTCCATTTTAAGGCATTGGAGATCATTTTAGCTGAACAGCCTATCATTTTGCACCTCTTTATAAGTTTTCCCCTCTCCAATCAACTTTTTAATCAAAGTACGCTGTTCTTCTGAACAATGTCTTGAACGACCCATTTTCCTCAGCTTTCAAATGCATGTTCAACAAGTGTTGGCTTCATTCTTAAATAGGGGCCACCTGATTCACACCTGTTTCTTCACAAAATTGATGACCTCAGTGATTGAATGCCACACTGCTATTTTTTTGAACACACCCCTTTCAACTAATTGCCCAATTGCACAGCCTTAAGAGCGTGCATATCATGAATGCTGGGTCTCATTTGTTTTCTGAGAATCTACTGAACCTACTGGTAACTTGTTTGCCACGTAGCAATAAAAAATATACTAAAAACCTTGATTATTCTGGTTAGTCACATTGTACTGCTATTATTTTGAACAAGACTGTATAATAAAGGCAAAATAGTTTACACTTAAAATGGTTCCACTTTATGCATGAAATAGTAAATTATGTAAAACACGTACAATACATTTCCATACAATAAGTGATGGTGAAAAAAAAAGAACAAAAGTGAAGAAGAAAGAGAGGCGACAGGACGCTTGGCGTGATGGGCAGATCCCCAGAGCTCAAAGAGAGCAGCCCAAAGGAAGAAAATAGACAGAGCACATTCAACTTTCCCATATCGTTTCCCTATTTGCATTCAGTGGCGGAGCCAGAGGGCTATTTGGGGTGGCAATTGCCACCCCAGACGAAGTCCTTGCCACCCCTGTTGCCACCCCGCTGAAAACATTACTTTGTTTGATTTTAACGAACATTTCTCAAATCTCCCAGCGGACGTGAATGCATCCTACGCAGCACGTACAAGCGTGGTGTTGCTGCTATCTTTTCATTACGCTTGTTCGACTTCATGCGGCGCCGCAAGAACCGACTGCCGGATGATGTCAAAGTTCCGCGAGAGCGATTTAAAAGCAAACTCCTCCGTATGATTTCGCGAATCACTCTCGCGGTACTTTGACGTAATGCAGCTGTCTATTCTCGCGGCGCCGCATGACGTCGAACAAGCCTATTGGTTAAGCTGAGTGACACGCAGCTCCTTCGTACTCCAAAACATAACGCGCCAACACGCACATGATCGATGAAGAGCGTTTTGCTGGTATGTACGGCTTTTATTGGTATTAAATTAAACGAAGTACTGTTTTAACGGGAAGTAAGGAAGACATTGCACTGTAGTGCTTAGCATTAATACTTCAATGAGCATTACTAGTCTTGTGAAACTGACTAATACTGTCACGCCTGCGTGAAGATGCTTAAAACAATAAAAAACTTGTCGTTAGCAAATGTTCAGCAACAATCGAGTAGGCTTATTCATATTGTCACGTGTAATGCAGCATATTGAACTTAATAAAACGACCGTGGATATAGAACAGGGTTGTAAACAGCGCGCTTTTCGGCGCCTCACGCTTTTTAAACGTCAGTTTGGGTGACTTGGGTCTGAGAGGGTTGGATTATAATTTCACAAAGTCATCTGAAGCCATTCCATAGCTTAATGTGAGGGACAGAAGTCTATTTACATAAGTACATTAAAGTTAACGGAAACTAGTTCCCTCCTCCCTTAACATAACATGTCTAGATGTCTGTAAGCAATTTTCCTTGTGTTGTCAAATAGGCTAGACCTCAATATACTCAGATTTTGTCGTAGTGTATTATTTTAATATTTGTATTATTAGTAACGGTGTACTTATGGTAAACAATAACAAGCAAATTGTTCAAAATGTTGGTTTCTTCATGAGGTGTGTAACTATAGGGACGATATTACCAACTTCTTTCTAAAGAAGCAAAAGTCAGGTGCAGATCAGGTCCAAACAGATCCCAGTTGTTCTATTTTTGCTGTATACTTAATACATATATAATTGTGTACATTTTGGAAAATAAACAACTTTAATTTAATCTATATACAGTGTACTTGAACACTTTGTATATTGACCCCCCAAAATAATACCTCGCCACCCCTTTGCCACCCCTGTTTTAAAAGTCTAGCTCCGCCACTGTTTGCATTATTGTGCTCACTTAGGTGATCAAAGAGAGTTGTTTATTCATGCAGTGGTGGTTTAAGATGGTTTTCTGACTGGTCAATTTGACTGTATCAAGAAGGGTTTATTCACATGGTCAGGGAAAAGATAAGGGAAAGTTGAATATGCTCTGTCTCTTTTCTTCCTTTGGGCTGCTATCGTTGAGCATGCAACATACTGTAAAAAAAAACTTACTGTTTACAGCTACCAAAAGCAAAAAAAGCTTTAAGAAAACCATTGCTCCTGACAGAGTGGCTGGGGAAATGTGAAATTCAGTCTTTGCCAAATTAAGTTGCAGGTGATTTCTTTCATCCATGTAGAGATGTCTGAAGGGCAGTCTGAGATTCGTGCAGCTACACTCTGTGTTATTTTCAACCCAGTGTTGGGTCAAAAAGCGACGCTGGGTTGTAATTTAACCCATGCTGGGTTGTTTCAACCCAAAATGCTTGGAGTGTAATGTGGGATCATCTGCTTGGAGGGAAAATTTGATGGGGAGACATGGAAATGGGAATTTCTTTCAGTGTTTAAGTTTGTCATACAGTACTTGCTAAAAAAGCCAATGGACCTTTTTTGTAAAATGTCCTTTAGATACATTTCTCCAAATGTAATAAATAAGCATGTGGGATGTATGTGTGAATAAACAGATAGACAGAGTGATAGGTGATCATGAGATGTTTTTGCACTGAGCTGTGGTTTGTTTTGTCACTGTGATTCACTGCACAGTAATACACAGCTGTGTCCTCAGGCTGAACATTTCTTCCTTGTAAAAACACTGTGTTTTTTGAAGTTTCCTGTGTAAAACTGATCTTGTTTTTTAATTGAATCTTTTATATCATTGCCACCACTACTACAAAGATATCCAAGCCACTCCAGTGCTTTTCCAGCTGGTTGTCTTATCCAGTTAATGCAGTAGCTTGATACTGAAATCGTACAGGAGATGGAGAAAGATTCTTGAGGTTTAACAACCATAGCTGGAGGTTGAGTGAGCTCAACACAGAAAACCCCACCTGAGGATAACAATTAATGAATGAATGTGTTATTGATAATAATTAATACACAGTTATGAAATTAATCTTATGTTAGTGTTATAAAAGCGTAAGTAAAGCTTACAGGAATCAGCTGCTGCCAGCAGTAGTAGAGCCGATGAGAAGATCATGTTTGGTATTAAGCTGAATTCGTCTTTCTCCTACAGATCCACAGACTTCACTTTTGTACAAAGAGCAGGTGCTGAATTTGCATACAGCCATAAAACGTTTCACAAGTACTTTTGCTTTAATTTATTTTCTTTTTTATCTGTTGTTGTTAGAGAGATGATGGCATTTTAGATAAGATAATTTGAGAAGACAGTATTACTTGTTTTACATTGAGATGCATTTATAAATGGAGTGAAATTTTAATTAAATGCATATGTGATGTTTGACATTTAAAAATGTTGGATAAAACAATATATCTGTGGACTGACGTTAGATTAATTATGGCTTTTTCAGCTGGTAGTGACAATAATAATGATGACAAACATTTTAAACAACTAAACATTGTATGTCATCTGTAATATTAATTGGATTTGAAGCATATAACAATAGCCTATATATAATATACTATATGCATTAAATGTATTTGTTTAGCAGTAACTATCAAACATGAATGAGGAACTGTTTTTGTATTATACTGATACTGGACTGATTCACAGTGACTCTCTGGCACAGTAATACACAGCTGTGTCTTCAGCCTTTAGACTGTTCATCTGTAGATACAGTTGACTGCTGGAGTCGTCTCTGGTCACTGTGAATCTTCCCTGAACTGACTGGGAATAGTAGATATGAGAACTGCCTGTATGGATGAATGCAATCCACTCCAGTCCTTTACCAGGAGCCTGTCGAACCACAGCTACAGCATTGCTGCTGAATGTAAATCCAGAGGCGGTGCAGATCAGTTTAAAAGATTCATCAGGTCTTTTAACCACAGCTTGAGACTGAGTGAAGGTTTGACAATTAATATCTGTTTGAAAAGATAAAAAGAATTAAAATAAAAGTAAACAGATAAACAGAATTAAAACAATTATTTTTTAAAAAAAAGCAAATATAAATAATATATTCTTACTGACCATGTAAAAGTAATGTTAGCAAGAGTGCCTTTATTGTTGTTGTCATTGTTGATTGTTCAAACCAGTAACCACAAGTCAGTAAGCGCAAACACAAATCGACTTTTGTGGTTTATGAAGAAAAAACATCCCAGTTTTGCATTTATCTCTCCTCCCATCTGCATGAGCTAATTGTTTTTTATAAACACACACAACAACTGAGGCATCACTTTTATTACTCAGACACAGATAGAAACAGATGTCTGTGGAAAATATGGCTTCCCATAACAAGAGGGTTTATCATCTGCATTTATGTAAAACATGTTGCCTAAATACCAAAGCAGAGCACAAAGTGAAAAGAAAACGTTTAGCACATTAATTCATCAGATCACCAGCCTTTAACATGTTGAAAAATTTAGGGCCCATCATACAGGCGCATGTGACTCCAGGCACGAATCAAGTGTTTTTTATGCTAGTTTCAGCCTGACGCAGTTATGATTTTCACATTCAGGAGCACATTGTTTGAGAAGCAAATGCACTTGCACCCATCAGTTTGCCCATGGGTGTGCTGGTCTGAGAACGAGGCGTGTTTATATACGATTGTTGGTGCATTGCTATTTTGAGGCAACTAAAAATGATTGCGCCATTGACCAATTAAAACCTTGGGCTCTATTTTAACTATGTAAACGCATGGTCTGAAGCGTATGGCGTAGGTGCACTTAGGGCATGTTCATGTCCTCTTCTGTTAGTTTAACGATGGAAAGAGCAACTGGGGCTTCATTTATAAAGCGTGCATACGCACAGATTTGATCGTAAAGTGCAAACTGTCTTTGACGTGGAAAAGTGCTTAGCGCCACGTCAGGGTCTGAGGAGACGTACGCACTTTTGCTGCAAGTTTTTGGAAATATAAGTCTGTCTTGATGCTCGTAAAGGATTTAAACATTGATATGTGCTCTTTTATACGTCAATTACATTTATTATGCATCGTTTAAAAGCGGAGATCTGAAACTGCTCGGCTGCGCACAAGTTCAAGATCATCAATCAAATTTCACATATGAAAGAAAGGGGTACGCATATTTTCTGTGCGTAAGTTCGGTTTGTGAATCACACATACACATTTGTGATAAATGATCGTAAGATCAAATGTAGGATGGTTTCTACGCAGCATTTTATAAATGAGGCCCTTGGTGCGCCAGAGGCATGGTCCAAAAGGGTTGCATCTAATGAATTCTTTAATAAGTCATAGGTTTTTTTTAGTGTAACGTGCATTAAGAATATTGGCTTATGTAGAATATGTGCATAGATTGTTAAAATGGGCCCCTTTGACTATAAAAGTTGATAAAAATATGTATTAATGGTTAAAGGCACAGAGATGGTAGCACAATATATGAATGCATTACACAGAGTCTTCAAAATAAAAATTTTCACCTTTTCAGTCAATGTCATTAGATTGTGTATCGATCATGTATTGTGTAAAATAAGTCATAAATGTATTTTTTTATTTAAGGTGCTGTGAGCCGAAGTATACAGTAGGCTACACAGTAACACAAATTTGATTGTCCAAAGATTTCAAAGTTTTCATGTAGAGATATCATGTTTACACTCTAAAATGGCTGGGTTATTTTTGACACATAATAGGTAAATATTGGACAGAGCACACCGCTGGGTTAAAATTTACCAAAGCTGGGTTGTTTTAACTCAACTGTTGGGTTACTATAATCCATGGTTTCATAAAAACATCCCAACATTGGGTTATTTTTAACCCAGTATGGGATAAGTTTTAAACCAGCATGTGTTCTGTCCAATATTTACCTATTTTGTGTCAAAAATAACCCAGACATTTTTAGAGTGTAGTTTTTGTGCAGCACTTTAGTCTTGTGTCTAACAGTGACTCTCTTGCACAATAAAACACAGCTGTGTCCTCAGCCTTTAGGCTTTTTATCTGCAGGTACAGTGTGTTTTTGCTGGTGTCTTTAGTAATGGAGAATTGACCCTCAAGAGACTGAGCAAAATAAGTGCCAGTGCCACTATCAATTCCTCCGATCCATTCCAGTCCTCTCTGTGGTTTCTGACGGATCCAGTGCATGTGGTAAGTGCTTAAATGTAATCCAGACACAGTACAGGACAGAGTGACTGATTCTCCAGGTTTCTTCACCACAGATTCAGAAGATGTCAATGACTGACCACTAACATCTGAAAAACATGAATGTTATGAATGTTAGATAATATACTGTACAACACTGACATCACAATAATAATACAATAATGTGGGAATTTCTCACATGAAATAATCATCAGCAGAATCCCATACTGTAGTATTTCCATTACTGCAACAAGATTGTCAAAATTAACAGTCTACACAGTAAAACAGATCAAATTACACTGTATTGAAAAAGATTCAGTCACTAAGGAGAAACCTCAAATGAGGGATCAGTTTATTATCTTTTGAGAGTAGGTGAGCTACTGACACTCCCTAAAATTTGCATCTGCGTTGTACAGTAAGCCATTAGTATGCAGTACAACCACCAAATGACAGTAGACACAAGAAAAACACAGGGTCAAATATTTTATTTACGAGCAAAGTTACCATATTTTCAGTGATATTCATCTTTCTTCTGTATATTTATTCATGGTCTAATTCTTGATAGCATAATCAGTTTTCATACTACTGAACATTTGTATAATCCCGCCTCTAAATATCGACTTGAGTAATGACTTTGATGCCCTCTTGTGCATCAACATTGGTGAAGAAATATTAGTTTTATTATATTTTGTATAATCTTTCAAAACTCAAAAACTGCAAAAGATAACAGTATTGTGTTATTGTGAGTCGAGTTAATTAAGGAATTTATTACTCTGTCACAACGCCCGTTTCTTCCCATAAGGTATAATTTGCATCATTGTGCTCATTTAGGTGATCAAAGACGTTTGACAGAGTTGTTTATCCATACAGTGGTGGTTTAAGGTGGTTTTCTAACTAGTCAAATTGATTGTATCAAGTTGGGTTTATACACATGGTCAAAGAAAAGATAAGGGAAAGTTGAATATGCTCTGTCTATTTTCTTCCTTTGGGCTGAGCTCTGGGGTTCTGGCCATCAGAAATTATTTACATATGTGTTCGACTTCATGCTATAACACAGGAACTGACAGGCGGATGACATCAAAGTTTTTCGAAAGCAAACTTTTTCGATGACTTCTTGACTCACCCTTTCGATACTTTGATGTCATCAGCCTGTCGTTCTTGCAGCGCAGCTTGAAGTCGAACACAATCTATAATAGTGGGGTTCCCCCTGCAGGAGGTCTCATGATGACCGCTGCTGTTATAATCTTTATTTTTCGCCAGTATAAAATCCTTTTTGGTTTTAACATTCAAGCAGACTCGGTTCTCCCCCACACTCGAGATATGCATATTGCATACATTATTCCAGAAGTAGTATGATTTGTTCTCTGTGAATAAATAAACATGTTCTTTTACACTGGGAAATTGTAGCGCAGTCAAAGTGAATTGTTTTAATTATTTGAGCACTTTTTTTGAATATGGCAATAAAAACTGCATGACCAAAAAAATAACACTTTTGCATTTAGCCCTGTTTTAATAGGAGTTTATTTAGTGTTTTAGTCTTAGTTGGAGTTGTGCTCTGTCACATCATTTCAAAGTCTTTATTGTGTGTTTATTAAGTGTTTATTGGCGGTTGTCATGACAAGATTTCTGAAGGAAGGTCACAGTATGTTTTGTTTTGATATTATCTTGTTTTAGTTTATCTTTTGCTGGAGTTGCACTTAGTTAAGAATTACAACATTTTAAAAGCATTATTAAACAACCATGATTTTCAGTTTTTATTTTTGTTTTTCATTTGTTGCTTCCGTATTTTTGTCTGTAAGTGTACATCCGTGCAATCTTAGTATGATTTTGTACAGGTTGGTGAAGTACATATAATGTGGGTTCATAAATTCGTTATTTGAGAATGGCCTTCTTGTACGATGAAATTTCGCCATACCCTAAGTTTTTGTGAAAGGCCGCCACTGAGCAGAAGGGTGGTAATTGATGAGAAATACACAGTTTTACAGCAATCATTTTAGGATTCCCACAGCCTGAACCACTGTAGTGAATCCTCCCATATAATCAAATCAACGAATTGTCACTGTGATGAAGTCCTACATCAAGAGTGCATATACAGTAAATCCCAAATGTAATGTACAGTACAAAAACAACCTCTGTTAGAAAGAAGAAAGCAGTCCATTATTAGTTGAATGTATATTGTACTGTAAAGAAGGCTATTAAATGCAAATGTGCAATGAAGTGATGGGTCTGAACTTTACAGAGTAATATGATTTTTTTGCATTTTATTTAAACTATGCTAGCTTTATTTGTAGGGCTGGGTATCGATTCAGATTTTGCAGCTCGATTCGATTTCGATTCACAAGCTACCAAATCGATTCGATTTCGATTCTCGATTCAATGAATATAGATTTAATACAAATACTATATTAATAAAAAGAACAGTGAACAGCAGGTTACAAGTGGGTAACTAATAAAATTGATGAAGCACCTGAAACCGCTATTTTAAGCACTGAATGAATGAATGACAGGCTTGCCTCTTGCTCCTTGGTAACATGCGCTACACAAAAAAGAGGGTGACATCTAGTGAAGAAGACTAGTAATTCTATTAATGTTAATCTTTCATTCAATGTTTGCAGAAATAAATATGAAAGAAAAAAAATCGATTCTGCTCTTTGAGAATCGATTCTGAATCGACCACGTTTAAAAAAATGATTAATCGAAAAATCGATTTGCCCAGCCCTATTTATTTGCATGTAAGTCCTTACATTACTTTTGTGGCCTGACCCCTTCTCAGGATGCAGCTCCAGCATAAGAAACTATCTGCACTGCCAGAAAAAATATTTCAGGCTGTCACCCTTTAAAATAGTAATAAGCACAATTTAGACAGATACTGTATGTATACATACCAATATGTATTGTTGAGTAAGTAATATGCACTTTTTAGGTGCAAATATGTAATGGTACCACCACATTGCCAGCTAGGGCCATAGTTTGACATTTTTTTCTGACTACATAGTTTGACTCCTCCTCATTGTTGATGGTTTTGGAACAGCTGTCTGTATTAAAGTTTTCACAGTGCATATCTTGCACAATAATAAACTGCAGTGTCTTCTGTCTTCAGTTGATTCATATGAAGATAGAAATTCGAGCTGTCTTTAGATGCTGTGAATCTGCCCTGAACTGACTGAGCTGAGCTCTTATCTGTATCTGAATAATAATAAATGATCCATTCAAGTCCTTTCCCAGGTGCCTGACGGATCCAGAACATGTTAGTGCTCTGAACAGTAAATCCACTGCAGGCACAGGTCAGTTTATGTGATCCACCTGGAGACACAACTACTGACTGTTCAGACTGTGTGAGCACAACCTGAGAGTAAATGCCTAAACACAGAGACAAAAATATCACTGCTTTAAAAATCTATTCAATTGCCATTAACAACATGCAATATACTGTAAATAAACTTACTGTTTACAGCTACCAAAAGCAAAAAAAGCTTTATGAAAACCATTGCTCCTCCTTTCCTCTTTTCAAGTTTAGATTAAACAATTATTTATATAGAGGAGAAGGAAGATGAGCTTTGCATTGACGATTTGCTTATGTAGATGTGTTCAAACAAAAGTAGTTCACCTCAGTTGTTATTTAAATAGAAAGGGAGCCCTCTGGTGTCTGCAATAATTAAGTTTTACTAAGGTTCACACCAGATATAAATGTCATTAAGTAGATAGTCTTAACATGAATTAAATATCAAATAAAATAAATTATGTCAACAAATAAAACATTTTTACAAATTGTCAAAAAGTTTTTCCTGTTAAGGACACTGTGTTGCTGGAGGATTCAGCTGAGAAACTGATCTTATTCTTCAATGAATCTTTGACACCATTGCTACTAGAAGAATAAAACCATCCGATCCATTCCATCGATCTGCCGCTTGAGTGTCGTATCCAGTTTGTGTAGCCACCACCTGAGGCTGAATATCCAGTAATCTTACAGGGGATGGAAAATGTTTCCCCAGGTTTAATAACAATGACTGCAGGTTGATCTAGTTGAATGCACTCAACAGCTGTGAACAAACAGAAATATCACTGAAATTAACATTAGTCATGATGTGTATATTATGTTCAGTTTTATACTCACAGAATAGAGCTGCCAGAATCAGCAATACTGATAAACAGCACATGATTATGGATGTGTTTGTATTTTTCTCTACTGACTCAGACAGCCTTTTATTATGACTGTACAGTATGTTTTTGTTACCAAAGAAGGGGTGGAAATTTGCAGTGCATTTGCAGTACAAAAAGTATTTTTATATGAAAAATGTATTTTCACACCCTTCAGTAAAATAAGAATAACTTTTGAATTCGACATGCTAAAGAGACTTTTTTGAGGGGTGATTCCTGCCTGCTGCTGGTAACAACCAGAATTGTCTGCAGTAGAGCACACAGATCCAGAGTATCCACTTTCAAAGATAGTGTTTATAACACACAAATAAGAAAATTTGGTGGTTCATCAAATGAAAAACAACATAAATAACAATATTTGTCACAAACAGCATGCTTTTTATGTAACTTCAAAGGGTTTTCTGTAAAATGATATAAAGACATTGCATTTATTCCACTGTATGTGGTTATAGGGACAATTCAAATATTTTAGGCGAATATTAAATACAAAAGGGTATTTTTCCCCCCTTGAGTTGGAATAGAATAACTTTTGAACAAATTATGATAGAGAAAAAATTCATTTTCCCTCTGTAAGCTGACATTTGCTGGAATCAAACAAAGAGAGTTAACTTATAATTCAGACAAAGGGTTTCCTGTATAATGATACCAAACTTTTGTATGTACACCTCTGCATGTGGGCTTTTGTAGGGTAGGCCAAATCTCTGCTTAAGAGGTTAAGCTTAGTCCTAGACTAAAACCTACCCGTTCTCACCAAGATGCGTACAAATGACACGCAGTGTGATTATCGTGCAATAGATACGCCAAATTCCGATTTTGCGTGCATATGATACGCCAGTCCTTCCCATTCACTTATATGGCGAATCGTTTCATGTCGTTTTATTTATTGTTTTCTCATTTGTTTTCTGTTTTTCAAACCATTTCGCTTGGGTTTAGGGTTAGATTTCAGATTTGTTTAAGTAGGTTATTTAATATACAGGTTTCTCTATGTTTTTGTATATATTTAAGCCATGGTCGCTTGGAGTTGGGGTTAGAGTTGGGGTTTGGGTTAGGGTGTCATTTTTATATAACAAAAAGTTGTTCTTACCCTAAACCCATGACTAAAACGCATGAGCTGTCTTATCTGAAAACATCTTGCGCGGACATCTTTAAGTATATGAATGCCATTGTTTTATCTTTAGATGCACACCAGTAATGTTTATTGTAAGGTTTGTGTGTAGAAACAACCTAAATGTAGTTAGAGATTTAAGGCCTAGTCCTGGAGTAATCTTAACACTTTCCAGGAATTTAACTGCTGTATTATGTCCCAACTTTTAAGTAGTAAATATGAGCAAAGTTTTCCAGAGGTTAAGCACAGGTTGAGACCAGAAGAGCATTGCAGTTATCCAGTCTAAACATGACAAAAGTCAGAACATGAAGCTGTGTCAGTGTTTTTCCAGCTGGTTGTCTTATCCAGTGAATGCAGTAGCTTGATACTGAAATCGTGCAGGAGATGGAGAAAGATTCTTGAGGTTTAACAACCATAGCATTATTATTATTATTATTATTATTAAAACAATAAATGAATGTGTTATTAATATAAAATGAGTAAAGCTTACAGGAATCAGCTGCTGCCAGCAGTAGTAGAGCCGATGAGAAGATCATGTTTGTTATTAGGCTGAATTTGTTTTTCTTTTACAGATCCACAGACTTCGCTTCTGTTCAAAGAGCAGGTGGTGAATTTGCATACAGCCATAACAATTTTACAGGATGTTCAACACAAGTACATTTGCTTTCAATTGTATTTATTTTATTTGTTATTTTTTGTTGTTAGAGAGATGAAAGCATTTTAGATAAGATAATTTGAAAAGACAGTATTATTTGTAATCAAACGTTTTCATTTGACTATCAAAATTTTGGATAAAACAATATATCTGTGGACTGACATCAGATTAATTGTGACTTTTTCAGCTGGTATAGTGACATTGAAAATGATGACAAACATTTTAAACAAGTAAACATTGAATGTCATGTGTAATATAAATTGGGTTTGAAGCATATAACAATACTATATAAGTTAAATATGTCTGTTTAGCAGTAACTATCAAACATGAATGAGGAACTGTTTTTGTATTATACTGACACTGGACTGATTCACAGTGACTCTCTGGCACAGTAATACACAGCTGTGTCTTCAGCCTTTAGACTGTTCATCTGTAGATACAGTTGACTGCTGGAGTCGTCTCTGGTCACTGTGAATCTTCCCTGAACTGACTGGGAATAGTAGATTGGAGTGCTGGATGTACTGATGAATGCAATCCACTCCAGTCCTTTACCAGGAGCCTGTCTAACCACAGCTGCATAGTAGCTGCTGAATGTAAATCCAGAGGCGGTGCAGATCAGTTTAAAAGATTCATCAGGTCTTTTAACCACAGCTTGAGACTGAGTGAAGGTTTGACAATCAATCTCTGTTTGAAAAGATAAAAAGAATTAAAACAGAATTAAAAAAGAATTCAAATAAAATTAAACAGATAAACAGAATTAAAACATTGATTTCATTAAGCAAATATAAATACTTGCAAAGCAAAAAAAAATTGTAAGCAAACTGCTCAACAAATGGCATTTTTACTGACCATGTAAAAGTAATGTTAGCAAGAATGCCTTTATTATTGCTGTCATTGTTGATTGTTCAAACCAGTAACTACAAGTCAGTAAGCGCAAACACAAATTGACTTTTGTGGCTTATAAAGAAAATACATCCCAGTTTTGCATTTATCTCTCCTCCCATCTGCATGAGCTAATTGCCTTTTATAAACACACAGCAAGTGAGGCGTCACTTTCATTACTCAGACACAGATAGAAACAGATGTCTGTGGAAAATATGGCTTCTCATACATTGATTACAAGAGGGTTTATCAGCTGCATTTAACTAAATCATGTTGCCTAAAATAGCAAAGCAGAGCACAAAGCAAAAAGAAAACGTTTAGCACATTAATTCATCAGATCACCAGCCTTTGACATGTTGAAAAATGTAGGGCCCATCAAACACTGGGCGCATGTGACTCCAGGCACGAATCAAGTGTTTTTTAGGCTAGTTTCAGCCTGACGCAGTTATGATTTTCACATCCAGCAGCACATTGTTTGAGTACTGTAGCAAATGCACTTGCACCCATCAGTTTGCCTATGGGTGTGCTGGTCTGAGAACGAGGTGTGTTTATATACGATTGTTGGTGCATTGCTATTTTGAGACAACTAATAATTATTGTGCCATTGCCCAACTAAAACCTGGTTAAAAGTAAATGGGCTTTATTATAAATACAGGTTCTGAAGCGTATGGCGCAGATGCACTTAGGGCTTGCTTATATCCACTCCTGTTAGTTTAATGATGGAAAGAGCAGCTGGTGCACCAGATGCATGGTCCAAAAGGGTTGCACTTACTGTATTCTTTTAGGTCATAGGTGTTTTTGGTGTAATGTGCATTAAGAATATTGTCTTATATCAAATATGTGCATAGATTGTTAAAATGGAGCCCTTTGAATTTAAAAGTTGATGAAAATATGTATTAATGATTACAAGCACAGAGATGGTAGTACAGTATATGTATAGTATGCATTTAGCCAGAGATCCGTGACTTTGCTTTTCTCAAAAGTTTTGTAGGCTACGTTTTTGGTACATTACACAGAGTAAGTGCTGTTAGCTGAAGTATACAGTACACTGCAACACAAATTTGATTGTCTGAGATTTGAGAGTTTTCATGTAGAGATACTGTAGCATGATCAGTTTTTGTGCAGCACTTCAGTCTTCTGTCTTACTGTGAGTCTCTTGCACAATAATACACAGCTGTGTCCTCAGCCTTTAGGCTTTTTATCTGCAGGTACAGTATGTTTTTGCTGGTGTCTTTAGTAATGGAGAATTGACCCTGAAGAGACTGAGCAAAAATAGTGCCAGTGCCACCATCAATTAGCCCGATCCATTCCAGTCCTCTCTGTGGTTTCTGACGGATCCAGTGCATGGCGTAGCCCATAGAGAATCCAGACACAGTACAGGACAGAGTGACTGATTCTCCAGGTTTCTTCATCACAGATTCAGAAGATGTCAATGACTGACCACTAACATCTGAAAAACATGAATGTTATGAATGTTAGATAATATACTGTACAACACTGACATCACAATAATAATACAATATTGTGGGAATTTCTCACATGAAATAATCATCAGCAGAATCCCATACTGTAGTATTTCCATTACTGCAACAAGATTGTCAAAATGAACAGTCTACACAGTAAAACAGATCAAATTACACTGTATTGAAAAAGGTTCAGTCACTAAGGACAAACCTCAAATGAGAGTTCATTTTATTATCTTTTGAGAGTAGGTGAGATACTGACCCTCCCTAAAATTTGCATCTGCGTTGTACAGTAAGCCATTAGTATGCAGTACAACCACCAAATGAAAGTAGACACAAGAAAAACACAGGGCCAAATATTTGATGTACGAGCAAAGTGACCGTATTTTTAGTGATATACATCTTTCTTCTGTATATTTATTCATGGTTTAATTCTTGAAAGCATAATCAGTTATCATACTACTGTACATGTGTGTCAAGTTGAGTTAACGGGAGGGTAATAAACTTCAATAACATAATCCATCATCAGCCAGATGTTATATAAACTGAACTGAGTAAAAGTGCCAATAATACATTTTCAGGCTCAGTAGTTACAGTACACAATTTCTTGTGAAAGTTTATTTATACTGCTGGACTGTTTTTTGCACAACACTGCAGTCTCTTTTGTCACTGTGGCTCTCTGGCAC
Source organism: Paramisgurnus dabryanus (assembly GCF_030506205.2). Taxonomy (NCBI): domain Eukaryota; kingdom Metazoa; phylum Chordata; class Actinopteri; order Cypriniformes; family Cobitidae; genus Paramisgurnus; species Paramisgurnus dabryanus. The sequence continues at coordinate 29,982,022 of NC_133339.1, forward strand.
AGTAATACACAGCAGTGTCTTCCTTCTTTAAACTGCCCATATGCAGATACACCTGCTTCTTACTGTTGTCTCTGGAGATGGTGAACCTTCCTTCAACAGCACTGGAGTAATATTTAGTATGGGAGCTACTGATTGCTGCAACCCATTCCAGCCCTTTTCCTGATGTTTGTTTGTTCCAGCCCAACCAGCGGTCATCAAAGTCTAAGTCAGAGGCTGTACAGGTCAATGTGTGTGATTTTCCAGGTTCAATGATCACTGATTCTGACTGAATCAATGATCGACACCAACAATCTGCAAAATAAAACAAATAAACAAGATAAAATACAATTAACTGATTCACTTGTGTAGATTTATATGCAAAGCCTTAAAACTCAAAACGTACTTTGAGCAACCAGTAACATTATTGTAAATCCCAAAATATCATGCTCCATATTGCTAGTCTTAATTATTGTGGAGATGTTGATCTGTGCAGAGATTCATCACTGCTAATAGGACTATAAGCATTTGAAGGAAAATTAATTTGTATAATCCCGCCTCTAAATATTAACTTGAATAATGACTTGGATGCCCTCTTGTGCATCAGCACTGGTTAAGAAATATAAATTTTATTATATTTTGTATGATCTTTTAAAACTCAAAAACTGCAAAAGATCACAGTATATAAGTATATAAGTAGTGTGTAAAATTTTCTGTGTCATAATTCGTAACATTGCCATATTAAGAAATTAAATAATTGCATCTTTTAGAGTCAAGTAAATTAAGGAATTTATTACTCTGTCACAACCAGTGTTGGGCAAGTTACTTCCAAAGTGTAATACATTATATATTACAAATTACTGTCATTTGAAAGTAATTAGTTACATTACAGTATTACTGTCTCTGAACTGTAATGAGTTACACTACTTTTGCGTTACTTTTGAGTTACTTTCATCAAAATAACAGAAGTATGACGTGGCATTATAAAATGTTAAAATGTAGTTTATTGATGCTTATAGATCTAGAAGTTATGTGTTGGCCCTCGAGCATTGAATAGGCACAGTGAAGACTTATGGCAAAAAAACAGTAACAATGACTGTCAAGAGTCATAAACATGGACAAATGATCTGGTAAAAGTCTGGTAAATGATGGTACACATACCAAACACAATAAAGTTAGAGCCCACTAATGCAACCTATAGACTAATAACATGGCAAGACACTCATCCGCTTTTCATTTCTATTCTTTAATTCACTTTTAATTCAGATTCACAGCACAAACCTGGCATGCACTGGGTTGACACAACTTATCAAAAAAGTGCTATTGGAGGATCAGGCCTCAAGGCATACAGCTCATTTCAGTACAATATAAGGATTACATGTAGGTTAACATAATTGCTTAATACAACACAGACAAGCAGAGGAACACTGCTTTTTGCCAAACAATGAATATAGGCTCCCATACAAAGGCTGGTAAACACTTTAACCAGTGATGTTTCAATGTACTATTTAAATAACCATGTTTAAGTCTACATTTATGTTATGTTGTAGTTTAGGTTGCTGTTTGTAATAAAAACTGTAGATAGCATAGGAATAGCCTAGCAATCTATTATGTATATGGACTGTAACCATAACGTTAGCTTATCTTGTCATTGCTGGTGTGGTGAAATGGATTTTACTGGCAAGATTTCTAAAAGTCTCTTTACTTCTAAGGTTCAAGCAGCACAGGAGACCGATAGAAACTTTCTGTTGCTTTTACTTAGTGCTCTCATTCGCAGAATTTTGCGTGTGCGGCGCTACCGGACCTGATTGCGACCACTTTAGTCAATGCTTATACAGCCGCGGACTTCCCAGATTCGGCTCTTTAAGAAACGCGTCAAATACAAAATTAAAGTAAAAATGAACATGCTGGACATACAGCACCTGGAAACAGACATACGCTGCGTCCCAAACCGCCTACTTCCATACTATATAGTAGGCAAAGAGTACGAGAAGTAGTGATTTTCGCCTACTATATAGTATGGAAGTATGCTGTTTGGGACGCAGCCATTACTATTTTACCCGCAGCTTTTTCCTGTGTGGATGCTGGTCGCGCGCATTGGTCAAAAAAAAAAAAAAAAAAAATTACACGTCTATTTTTGAAATGCATTGTTGTAACGCGCTCGTTACTAAGACTGTAACGAGTAAAATATTACCAAAATTTTATTAGTAATGCGTTATATTACTGCGTTACAGCAAAAACTAATATATTACTGTAATATATTATATTTTGTAATGCGTTACTCCCAACACTGGTCACAACACCCGCTTCCTTCCCATAAGGTATAATTTGCATTATTGTGCTCATTTAGGTGATCAATGTCTTTTGAAAGAGTTGTTTATCCACACAGTGGTGGTTCAAGGTGGTTTTCTTACTGGTCAAATTGATTGTATCAAGTTGGGTTTAGTCACATGGTCAAGGAAAAGATAAGGGAAAGTTGAATATGCTCTGTCTATTTTCTTCCTTTGGGCTGAGCTCTGGGGTTCTGGCCATCCGGCCAAGCGTCCCGTCGCCTCTCTTTCTTCTCCACTTTCGTTCTTTCTTTGTTCGTTATTCACTATCACTTATTGTATGGACATTTTTTGTATGTTTTTAATTTACAATTTAATGCATTTATAGTGAAACCATTTTAATTGTAAACTTTAGTCAGTAGGCTACTGTTATTAAAAGATTTCATTAGAAATTCAGTATCCAGGCGCTACCTTTTACACTGTAAAAAAAATCCGTAGAAATTTGCAGCTGGGTTCCCGGTAACTTACCGTAGATTTAAATTTATGTTATTGCTGGCAACATTTGTTCAAAGTTAAATAAACATTAAACATTTACAAGTCTTTGTCTTTACAGAATAAAACTAGAAAAACAGCATCAAGCAAAACATTCTGGGAAACAAAATCTGAAGCAAAAAACAGAAAAAGTTTGATGATGATTTCTGGTTCCCAGAATGCTTTGCATGAGGCTGTTATTCTGTAAACATAAAGACTTGTTAATATTTAAAATGTATTCAACTTTGAACAAACTCTTTCCAGTAAATAACTTAAATTTAAATCTACGGTAATTTACCATCAACCCAGCTGCAATACCATTGTAATTTCTACTGATTTTTTTTTTTTTACAGTGTAGAATATATTATTTATATTCTAGCAATGTTCTTCCACATATTTTGTTATCATGCACTTATTTCCAATGTGGGGTGGTAATTGATCTTGTTAGAAAGAAGAGAGCTCAGTCCATTATTACTTGAATGTTTAATGTAAAAAAGACTATAAAAACCAATTGTGCAATGAAATTTTGGATCTCAACTTAAAATAGTGAAATGCTTTTCTGCAGTATGTACAGTGCACAGCATAAATGAGTACACCCCCTTTGAAAATTAAGATTTTTCTCCATATGTTAGTAAATATGAGACCATTTTGCTGTATTTTTACACACCAGTTTTATAAAACATTTGTGTTTCTTAATATAAGAGTGAAAGTCACTTACCACCTTAAGGATACGAAAAATAACACATTTAAATCAAATGAGGTGATGCAAAAAAGAGTACACCCTACAAAAATTCTTTTAAAAAAGCAATCTAGTATTTTGTATGGCCTCCATTCTTTAAAAAAAAACAGCACAAATTTTTCTAGACATTGAATAAAGAAGTTGACAACATACAGTCACATCTTTTATTCTCCGAACAATAACCTCTTTCAGATCCTGGATGGAAAATAACGTTCTGCTTGTCTTTTTAGAACTCCCCATATCTCAACCTGGATTGAGGTCTGAATCAATTTTACCCTGTGCTTCTTCTAAAATGAATAAGTGACCTTAGATGTGTGTTTTGGGTCACAATCATGTTAAAAGATTGCCCGGTGACCAACGGCACAGAGTGATTGTAGCATCTTCTCTTTAAGTATTTCACAGTACATCTGTGTATTCATGATGCCGTCTATAAAATTCAACTCTCAGACACCTGCAGCACTCATGCAAGCCCACAGAAGAACACTGCCAACACCATGCTTTACTTTTGGTACCATGCATTTTTTTTATTGTACTCCTCACCTTTGCCACACCATACAGTTTGGAACACCTCAGAACCACAAAGATTCATCTTTGTCTCATTACTCCAAAGTGTAGAGAGCTAGAGATCCAATAGTCTTTACCTTTCTCAATAAATGAGCTCTAAAAGGCTTTTTGTGCATTGGCTCTAGTGGCTTTCTCTATGAATGACAGCCATGCATGGCTGTCCTTTGCACTATACCTCCGTCGTGTGGTGTCACAGAGGAAACACTCCAGATTGACTTTCTATTGATTTAGCCAACTGTGCTGAACTTGCATGATGATTTTTTTCAACATCCCTTATCACAGAACACTCTTGACAAGGTGTTAACTTCAGTAAATGTCCTGGAGATTGCAGAGAGCTTCTCACAAGTCCATCCTTTTTTAATTTTTGGAACCCTTTGGTGACAGTATTCAAACTTATTAGCAATGTTTAACTAATTATCTTGAAACATTGACCATTTTGTGCAAAGAAATGATTTTATTTCTCATGTCTTGAGACATTTATTTACCATATCGTGCTATTCTGTCACTATTACATGAAAGTGGATTTTCTCTCTTAAATACCACCCTCAATTGCCAGTTATCCTGTGGCCACCTGTGTGATGATTAATTATATTCATAATTTTCTAGTGAATTCCTGTTAATTACACTTTATTTAATTTTTTTGCTAACATATTCATCAGGGTGTACTCATTTTTGCATCACCCCATTTGATTTAAATTAGTTATTTTTGTGTCGTAAAGATGGTCAGTGACTTTTACTCTTTAGTTAAAGGTATAGTGGAGGAGTTTCTCGAATTTTAGAAAAGAACCGCTTTCTCCACTTTTTAAAAAAATGCAATTGCACAACACTCCTGATTGACAACTAGGAGGATCAATAGTCTTGATGATCCACCTGGAAAAAGAAAATCCTCCACAATACTTTTAATTAAAGTAATTGTTTAATAAAACTGTTTTGTAAAAAAGAAAGCAAATTGGTCTCATATTTACTAACAAATGGAGAAAAATCTTAATTTTCAAAGGGGGTGTACTCATTTATGCTGTGCACTGTATATGGTATGTATACATGGTTTTCTTTCTTTTTTTGAGATACTAATATGAACTCTTTAGATGCAAATGTGTATTTTTGAAATGGTACCTCCCCAGTGACAGGTTTTGGAACAGCTGTCTGTATTAAAGTTTTCACAGTGCACGTCTTGCACAATAATAAACTGCAGTGTCTTCTGTCTTCAGTTGATTCATATGCAGATAGAAATTTGAGCTGTCTTTAGATGCTGTGAATCTGCCCTGAACTGACTGAGCTGAGCTCTTATCTGTATCTGAATAATAATAAATGATCCATTCAAGTCCTTTCCCAGGTGCCTGACGGATCCAGATCAAGTTAGTGCTCTGAACAGTAAATCCACTGCAGGCACAGGTCAGTTTATGTGATCCACCTGGAGACACAACTACTGGCTGTTCAGATTGTGTGAGCACAACCTGAGAGTAAATGCCTAAACACAGAGACAAAAATATCACTGCTTTAAAAATCTATTAAATTGCCATTAACAACATGCAATATACTGTAAATAAACTTACTGTTTACAGCTACCAAAAGCAAAAAAAGCTTTATGAAAATCATTGCTCCTTCTTTCATCTTTTCTAATTTAGATTAAACGATTATTTATATAGGGGAGAAGGAAGATGAGCTTTGCATTGATGCATTTGCTTATGTAGATGTGTTTAAACAAAAGTGGTTCACCTCTATTTAAATAGGGATAAAGGGAGCCCTCTGCTGTCTGCAATATTTTGGTTTGCTTAGGTTCACACCAGATCCAAATGTCATTTAGCAGATGGTCTTAAGATAAATTCATTAAAAGTAAATTGATTTACAAAGTATTCAGTGCTCAAGAGATTTTCTGAATAATGAATTAATGTAAACATACTTCTATATTTTGATATGTTTTAATACATATGTGTTTGTGGCACTGTACTTTTGATCATGTCAGCTGGGACGAAAGTAACACACAGGTGGGTCAAAAATAACACAACAGAACAAGATTGATTTCTGTGTTACATGTGTTTTTTGTAAATATACATGACTATGACCTTGTTAATATGCAACTGCAAACATTGATGTTTATCTTTGCAAAAAAATAATTAAATTACATTTTTATTTTAAATTCCAGTTTCAAAAAATTTTCAAAGGCAACCTGATAGTACAAACTTACATTTTTTAGCATAAAACATTTGTCAACCATATGAACACTATAGAAATTAAATTAAATCATATTAGAATAATATAAATTTTCAACATAATGCAACAGTGTTAGCAGGGGGACAAAAGTAACAAGTGACTAAGACCAGAAGCCCCACTGTCGTTGTTAATGCAGGTTTAGTGGCAAACGGTTCTGTATGGCATACTATTTGCCGCAATACACAAGACCACAAAAAAACGCCAAAATCTCACCGCAACCCGACCATGCACGCCAACCCGTTTGACTAAGGCCAGAGGCCCCACTGTTGTCGTCCTGGATGTTCCGCTGATAGGCCCATGACACCTCCAGAGGGTTCAGCAGTGAATCCCAGTGTCCCAGGTTCAATCCCTAGGTGCCATCAACTCACTTGAAGACCCAGGCAACGTCTTTTCTCTTTACCCACAGCCACTGGCTTCCCTCTTCTGTAGCCACAGAGAGGTCTTTGACTGCCTGCAGGTGGGCCTTTCCTCACACTCCCATCTCCCTGAGTAGCGTGGATGTTGAGGTGGCTACGAACCCTCTGCAGCCTACTTCCACTTCCTTTTCCATTCATAGGCCTACTCCACCGCACCCTCCTATGGCACGGTGAGCTCGATGATGTAGACAATCTTGAGTGAGGCTTACCACAGAACAAGGTCTGGTCGCAGGTTGGTTGCTGCAATTTTAGCTGGGAAGCAGAATTTCTTGTTCAAGTTTGCCATCAGTTTCCAGTCCCGTGCTCTGCCCAGCTGACCAGAGCCTGATCTTATGGTGGTGAGGTTGGCTTGACCCTCACCCTCCTGAACAAATGGTGTTGGCTGCCACTGGGATGATGTGGGAGGAAGGGAATTCACACTTCTCCATCGACTTTCCAACACTGCAGGAAGACACTTAAGCACCTGGTTGTGCCGCCAGTTGTAACTGCCTTGGGTGAGGCTGATCTTGCATCCCACTAAGATGTGCTTCAGTGTTGCTAGACTTGGGCATAGAGGGCACGCAGGGTCCTTGGCATACCATGGCAGTCCTGATGGTAAAGTTTGCCGTGAATGCCTCCATCTCCCACAGCTCTTTCCAGGAGATCTTCCTCTTCTCCACTCCTTCCCATGCCATCCACCTTGCTTTGCCTGTGCCACAGCTTGGGTGCACCTTCTTGCTTCCTCATCCTGATGTACCTCCTGGACCACCATCTTGCATCTCTGAGAGGAGAGGCCTTGCTCAACACTGGTGTACTGGCCCCAAGGCCAAGACCACTCATCCCCTCCTGCGCTCGGCCCACGATGTCCTTTTGTCTGAGTGCTGCTTTTGCCAGCTGTTTTCATGGCTGTGTCTCTGATCCCTTCCAGTATGTTGCAGAGATAGTGTTGGCCTCCTTCCACATTGTCTTGTTGCAGGCTTTTTGTCACTCGACTAATGGCCTTCGCCCCTGAAGTTCTGCAGTTGGTCATGATGGGTTGGGTTTAGGGGCAGGGGTGTTGATGTCCTGCAGACTGTGGTGTGTGTCCTGTTGCTGAACTTCTGTCGACTTACTCGGCCCGCTTCTCAGAAAGTAGTTGTCGATGCTGCTTCCCTGTTGACCTATCTTTAGGCACCCTGGTATATTTTCAGGCTTGTAGTCTGGCCAGAAAGACATTGCAGTTATTCAGTTTAAAAATGACAAAAGCCAAAACATGAAGCTGTGTCGCATGCGCTGCTAGGAAAGGTCTGATATTCCTGGTGTCATGTAATTTAAACCTGTATGATTGTGCTGTTTTTAAAGGTCAGCTGATCATTTATGATCAGCCTAAGATTTCAGACCAATTCAAAGCTATGGTTTTATGAGTGGCTGGGAAAATGAGAAATTCAGTCGTGACTAAATTGTAGCTGATATCTTTTATCCATGTAGAGATTTCTGAAGGGCAGTCTGAGATTCATGTAGCTACTTTGGGGGTCATCTGGTTGGAGAGACAAAAACAATTGGGGAGAAATTTCTCTCAGTGTTTAAGTTTGTCAAACTTGCTAAAAGAGCAAACTGACTAATGTTTTTTAGGTAAATGTTTTTAGGTAAATGTATCTATAACACAACTATGAAAATCTACATTTAATCTATAGATAAGCATGTGGGATGTGTGTGTGAATAAACAGATAGACAGAGTGATAGGTGATCATGAGATGTTTTTGCACTGAGCTGTGGTTTTTTTTGTCACTGTGAATATCTTGCACAGTAATACACAGCTGTGTCTTCAGGCTGAAAATTTCTTCCTTGTAAAAACACTGTGTTTTTTGAAGTGTCCTGTGTAAAACTGATCTTGTTTTTTATTGAATCTTTTATATTAGTGCCACCACCACTACAAAGATATCCAAGCCACTCCAGTGCTTTTCCAGCTGGTTGTCTTATCCAGTTAATGCAGTAGCTTGATACTGAAATCGTGCAGGAGATGGAGAAAGATTCTTGAGGTTTAACAACCATAGCTGGAGGTTGAGTGAGCTCAACACAGAAAACCCCACCTGAGAAAAACAATGAATGAATGTGTTATTAATAATAATCTCTGTTAACAGTTATGAAATTAATCTTATGTTAGTGTGATAAAAGCGTTAATGAAACTTACAGGAAGCAGCTGCTGCCAGCAGTAGTAGAGCCGATGAGAAGATCATGTTTGTTATTAGGCTGAATTCGTCTTTCTCCTACATATCCACAGACTTCACTTTTGTACAAAGAGCAGGTGCTGAATTTGCATACAGCCATAAAACTTTTCTAGGATGTTTAACACAAGTACTTTTGCTTTTTAGTTTCATTTATTTTATTTGTTATTTGTTTTATGATAGCCTTTTAGATAAGATTTGAGAAGACAGTATTATTTGTAATTATACATTTTGATTTCGTATTGTCTTAAGTCGGCTAACCAAGTGTCTAATGAACCTATATACACAATATGACATATGTTTGTATCTATTGTTGCCTTGTGCAGTTATCTTTATGTTTTCCATGCATTCATGAATTATACTGGTTTGAAAGTAGATTAAGAACACTTTACATTGGGATGCATTAATACAAAAGTGAAAATTTTAATATATGCATATGCTATGTGATGTTTGACTTTTAAATATGCCAAGATATTTGTTATCTGTTGTTGTTAGTAAAGAAGAGGACATAACCCTTTTAGATAAGATAATTTGAGAAGACAGTATTATTTGTATTATTAGCTTTTTTACATTGAGATGATATACATGCATTAATACCTAAATTAGGTGAATATTTAATGAATTGCTTATGTTATGTGATGTTTGACTTAACTAGTTTATATAGGCCAGGAATGGACATGTGTGGTAAATTGACTAACAAGAGGGCCACCTTTTGGAAAAATACAATATATCTGTGAACCGACTGCAAATAAATTATGGCATTTTCAGCTGGTAGTGATAATGACACTGAAGAGAAATATATTAAACAAGAAGACATTGCATGTAAGATGAATTGGAATTTTTTCCAATTAAGCATATATAACAATATATATGTTAAATGTATTTGTTTAGCAGTAACTACATCAAGCATGAATGAAGAACTGTTTTTGTATTGTATTGGCATTGGACTGATTCACAGTGAATCTCTGGCACAGTAATACACAGCTGTGTCTTCAGTCTTCAGACTGTTCATCTGTAAATACAGTTGACTGCTGGAGTCGTCTCTGGACACTATAAATCTTCCCTGAACTGACTGGGAATAGTAGATTGGAGAGCTGGATGTACCAATGTATGCAATCCACTCCAGTCCTTTACCAGGAGCCTGTCTAACCACAGCTACATAGTAGCTGCTGAATGTAAATCCAGAGGCGGTGCAGATCAGTTTAAAAGATTCATCAGGTCTTTTAACCACAGCTTGAGACTGAGTGAAGGTTTGACAATTAATCTCTGTGTGGAAAAAGAAAAAGAATTAAACAAATGGAAACAGAATTAAAATAAAAATAAACAGATAAACCCATTTAATACATTGCATTTTCAAAGCAAATATAAATAAATGCAAAGCAAAAGTAAACTAATTGCTCAACAAATTCTTACTGACCATGTAAAAGTAATGTTAGCAAGAATGCCTTTATTATTGCTGTCATTGTTGATAGTCAGTAAGTGCAAACACAAATCAACGTCTTTTTTGTGGCTTATAAAGAAAATACATCCCAGTTTTGCATTTATTTCTCCTCCCATCTGCATGAGCTAATTGTCTTTTATAAACACACACCAAGTGAGGTGTCACTTTCATTGAAAATATGGCTTTACATACAATGATAACAAGAGTGTTTGTCATTTATTTAAACATGTTGCCTTCTCACTTCTCACTCAGTTACAGGCACAGATATATTAGTACAGTATATTAATTTATTTTAGACTGAAGCCACAGATTTGTGACTTATTGACTTTTCCCAAGTTAAGTAGGCCATGTATTTGTATTGATCCATTTAAGGAAACTCCTCTCGTTGTTGATGGTTTTGGAACAGCTGTCTGTATTAAAGTTTTCACAGTGCATCTCTTGCACAATAATAAACTGCTGTGTCTTCTGTCTTCAGTTGATTCATATGCAGATAAAGATTCGAGTTGTCTTTAGATGCTGTGAATCTGCCCTGAACTGCTTGAGCTGAGCTCTTATATGAATCTGAATGATATGATCCATTCAAGTCCTTTTCCAGGTGCCTGACGGATCCAGTACATGTTAGTGCTCTGAACAGTAAATCCACTGCAGGCACAGGTCAGTTTATGTGATCCACCTGGAGTCACAACTACTGACTGTTCAGATTGTGTGAGCACAACCTGCGAGTCAATACCTATGAATAGACATAAATTATTTAATAAATCACTTAGATTTTATTTGTTTACACTATAAGAGAAGATACTTACAAGAGATGACAGCCATCAATAGCAAGAGATAGAAAGTGACCAAATGGTCATGTCCGGTTGCAGAGAGTGAGCGTGTGAAACACCAGGGACGCTGATCTCCTCGAAATTAAATTTAAAGGTTCGAAAGTTTTCTTAGTTCTCCTGATGAAGAATTACTGATGTTAAGAAAATCATTATAATAAGAAGAAAGAAAAGGATAACTGAATGCCGAGGAAAAGAGTACAGCTTGTTACCTCCAGTCCTGCTGCTACCTCACCTGTTACAGCTGGGAGAGGATCAGCTGAGAGTAAAATGGAAAATAACGCCGCGCAAGTAAATAAAGTGGAATTAGCTGCCTTGATCCGTGCAATAATAAAAGAAGAAATAAACGAAGCAATGAATAAATTACAACCACAGTTTGATGAATTAAAACTCGGACTGAAGGATTGTAAAGATAAACTTGTTGATGTGGAGTCGGGTCTGTCGGGCATGCATGACAGAATGAATGAAGCGGAGCGCGTGTGTAAAACTCTCCAGAGAGAAAACAAAGAACTGAGGGATAAAACTGAAAAATTGGAGAGTTACAGCCGAAGATTTAATTTACGAGTATTTGGTCTGGAGAAAGATATGGAAAAAGGAAAACCCACTGAATTCATGGAGTCTTTTTTCAATGAGGTATTTAAAGATAAAAACCTGCCGTATAAACTCGAGGTGGAAACGGCACATAGAGTGGGGCCTGTCACAAAACATGGTTCAAGGCCGATGATCGTCAGGATGCAGAGGTATGCGGCGAAAGAGGCGATTCTACAAATAGTAAAGCAAGAAAAAGTCCTTCATTTCAAAGGGATGAATGTTAAAATCTTTCCAGATTTAACCGCAGAAGTGTCCAAAAGAAGAGCGCAGTTTAAAGAGTTAAGAATGAAACTACATCAGGCAGGAATAAAACATGGACTGATTTATCCTGCGACATTGATTACAACATTTAATGGAGACACAAAATATTTTCAAGATCTGGAATCAGGAGAGATCTACTATAATCAAGTGATTCGACCGACGTTGTCTGGCATTTAAGTATGGATTTCGTAACAGAAACAAATGCATCAGATGAAGGTATGATTAATTGAACTGAATTGAGAACTGCCGGATATATATTTAGAAGATTTAATTATGGGTATATGGACATAAATGTGAGGAGATAATATATTGTATAACTACTGATTCCATAGCCTATATATTATGTTGATTATCCATCACTGAATGTTCAAATGTTTAAATATGCGGAAATAATTTGTTGACTAATTAGAAATGCAGTGGAAAACTAAAATATAATTGTGTCGTTCTAAGGATTGTTAAATTTGGATTAAGTTATGGCATTATAAGCAAGTCAGATAAATTATTTTATAATTTACACTAAGATATGACACATTGTTATAGTTTATGTTAAGGAAATGAAAGTCAAGAGGAGTTCAGCTCACTAATATTGCAACCTTGACAATTAGAGTGGCAATACAAATTTGTATGTTTGAATTTATGTGTATGAATGTAGATATGTGGTATAATTTAGTTGTTTTTTGTAAATTGTTTTGCTCCGACATAGAATCTAATAGTATGAATTCAAAGAAATACAGTGATCCTTGATACATTACATAAATTGCCAAAGAAAGGTCTTAAAATTGCCCATATTAATATATGCAGTTTAAGAAATAAAATAAGTGATTTAACAAATATACTGCAACAAAATAATTTGCACATATTGGCAGTGTCTGAAACTCATTTAGATTCGACATTTGATGATGCAACTTTAATGATTGATGGATACAGCATTTTCAGGAATGACAGGAATAAATATGGAGGAGGAGTTGCTATTTATATTCAACATCATATACCTGTCAAAGTGATGCCAGATTTAATGTATTCTGGTATTGAAGTAATTTGGTTAAAAATGAATTTGAAATATCTAAAGCCAATACTTATAGGATGTTGTTATAGACCTCCAAATGTGAATAGTGAGTATTTGGACAAAATATGTAATATGATAGATTATGTAAGCAGTATGAATCTGGAAACTTACTTAATGGGTGACTTTAATATAGACTGGAATTCTTTGAATTGTCCTAGGAAAATAAAATTAATGAGCACAGCAATGACATGTGGATTAACACAGGTAATTAATAAATCGACTAGAATATGTATTAAAAGTGATGGTACTCAATCAGCTACCTGTATTGATCACATGTTTATAAATAGATCAGAACTTTGCTCAAAGGGACTATCTGTGCAAATTGGTTGTAGTGACCATAATCTTATTGTAATTGTAAGGAAAACAAAAGTTCCTAAATTGGGTCCAAAAGTAATAATGAAAAGGTCATTTAAAAGATTTAATCAATTACAATATGAAGATGATGTTAGAAATGCAAATTGGTCAGAGGTAATTTTACAAAAAGATCCAGAGAAAGCATTTCAGCTTTTTGACAAAATTTTTATGACAATTGTAGAAAATCATGCACCAATAAAAAAATTTACTGTTCGAAATGTTAACACCCCGTGGTTGGATCAAGAATTAAAAGATCTTATGAAAGAAAGAGATCAAGCTAAACAAGTAGCAATTATATCTAAACTTAAATCGGATTGGCAGATATATTGTAAATTTAGAAATTTTGTAACTAAGTTAAATAAGAAGAAAAAGAAACTGTATTATAATAAAAAAATTGCTGAAATTAAAAATGATAGTAAACAATTATGGAATACATTGAATAATATATTAAGAGGAAATAATAAATCAACTCCAGCTTATTTAGAAAATGAAGGTGAATTTTTAACTAAACCAAGTGATATAGCGAATCATCTTAATGATTTTTTTATAAATAAAATAAATAATCTCAAAAACACTGTACAGCCACACAAGATTGACTTATCAAAAAGACTGATAAATAAAATGATGGAAGGTAAAACATGCAGCTTTAAATTTAAGAAAGTTAGTGATTCTAAAGTGGAATTGCTTTTGATGAATTGTAAAGATAAACCACCTGGTGTTGATTATCTTGAACATAAATTGCTTAAACCCATAATTACGATTATTGCTCCTATTATTGCTCATGTAATTAACATGTGCTTTATGGAGAATATATGTTTGCAATCTTGGAAAATATGTAAAGTTGTACCAATACCTAAAAATAAAAAAATGTCTTTCTCTGGATCAAATAGTAGACCGATAAGTTTATTACCAATTCTTGGTAAAATAATGGAGAGGATAGTTTATGAACAGATTCAGTCTTATTTTTTAAATAATGATTTAATTACAAATTTTCAGCATGCATATAGAGAAAAACACTCGACAGCCACCGCTCTGACTCAAATGGTTGATGATTGGTTTAATGATTTAGAGGAGAGGAAAATAATAGGTGTTGTAATGCTTGATTTCACTGCAGCATTTGATATAATTGACCACGACTTACTGTTAAAAAAACTTGAATATTATGGTTTTTCACAAACTGCACTGTTATGGATGGAAAGTTATTTGAGGGACAGAAGACAATTAGTTTATTTTAATGGAAGTTTTTCAAATGTAAGGGTTGTGGAACATGGCGTGCCTCAAGGAAGTTGTCTTGGGCCGCTCCTTTATACAATTTTTACCAATGATCTTCCATCTGTTTTAGATAAAGCAAGCATATCAATGTTTGCTGATGACTCAACTATATATTTAGCAGAAACTGATATTGGGGATTTGAATACAAAATTACAAAGAGAGTTACAATCTGTGGTGGATTGGATAAAAAGTAACAAATTGATTCTTAATGTATCTAAAACTAATTGTTTACTGGTTGGAACTTCTTATTCCTTGTTTTCTAAACCAAAACTTAAACTTAGTATAGACCAAAAACCTGTAGAGCAAAGAGAAGAGGCTAAACTTTTGGGAGTAATAATAGATAGTAGATTGTGTTGGGATATGTATGTTCAGAAATTATTAATTAAAATGGGAAATACACTGTCTGTTATTAAAAGGTGTGCAAAATATTTTACACCACAGACTATTAAACAAGTAATTGATGCTTTGTTTTTTTCACACCTTGATTACTGCTCTGTGGTTTGGTCTAGTACTTCAACAACTAATATAAAAAAATTACAAGTGATTCAAAATAAAGCAGCACGTGTGGCTCTTTCTTGTGGGTTTAGATCTAATGTTGATAAAATGCATGAAAGCCTTTTATGGTTTAAAGTTAAAAACAGATTTGTGTATTCTCTTATGTGTTTTTTATATAAAGTTATAATGAATAAAACACCGGTTACCTTATATACAAAATTATCCTTTAGTACTGATATACATCATTATTCAACAAGGCATGCGATAGAGGGTAGTTTTATTCTGCCTATAGTGAAGACTGAATCAATTCGACGTTCAGTTAGGTACAGAGCTATGTGTGAATGTAATTCTCTCCCAAATGCTATGAAACAACAAAATACTTATCATGGGTTTAAAATATCATCTAAGAAATATTATCTTCAAAAACAATTCAAGATTTAATATTAATTGGAGAGATTTTGGTAGACCGTAGAGGTCACTTGTTATTTAATTTTTGATTTAGATCTATTCGGAGTTTTATTTTCATTTTTTTTTTTTTTTTTTTTTTTTTTTTTGTTGTTGTGTCAAATGTTTATTTTAAATGTGAGTAATGTGAAGTGATGTGTGTAATGTATATATGTAATTATGTGATGTATAAATGTATTGTCACACGAAAAGTTTATAGGACCCCAGGAAGAATAGCTTTTAGCTTATGCTGAAGCTAATGGGGATCCAAATAAAAACAAACAAACAAACAAACAAAACCATGACTTAAATTAAGGCTGATCTAGTGATTCTGCTCATAAAAACTGACTAAAAATGAGTCCAATTCAAGTAGTTGTGCTAATATGACAAAGAAGTCAGGTTCATTTGCATAGAAAGCCTGCCTTTTTGAGAGACTAGCTTAAACCTGCCTAAATGTTAATGGTGGTCCAGTCTGGTTTTTGCTCATTGAATTGGTTTTCTTCTGGTTTAGCTGGTAAAACATGAAAACTAAAGCTGGTTGACCAGCATGATTTGTAACAGATTGATGCCAATGATATTTTAACTGTGAGTAATGTCACATGTAGCACATTTAAAGTGAACATTTGTTTCAGTGTCAAATGATGTATACCATATCAATTATAATATAGCGTTGTTATGTCAGTATTTCTTGTTTTTGCAGGACAAAGCGATGGAATGTTGTTTCAGTCTACAAACTCTTTGTCTGCAATGTTTTGTTCAGAAAGTGGTCTCTAGATAAGGTATTATTAAGCTGTTTGCCTGTCTGCCAATGTGACCTGTTGGTCCATTGATGTACCCTACAACTGAATTGAGATTTATTTTTCCTTTTAGATTTTAATACCAAAAGGGCCTGTGTGACTTAGTATTTGACTATTAAAGCATTTAATTTTTTTTTAAATACAAACATATTTTATGTTATAAAATGCAGACTAACTAAAGTTAGTTAATGTTAATACACTTGTTCATGTTAGTTCATGGTGCATTAATTAATGTAAACAGTTACAATACTTGATTTTAATACTTTTTTTGTAAATGTTAAAATTAACATGAACTAAGATAAATGCAGTAGTATTGTTCATTGTTACTTCATGTTAGCTTGTAAAGTGTTACCTTTATTAGGATTAGGCTAGTGTTTATTTGGGGAAATGATTGTTAGTATGACTTTAACTTCAACATTATTATGGATGATTGATGTTTTTTCAAACAAGGAAATTATGATACTAATCATATTATATTATACAATAATAAATCCCTGTAAAAATAAAAATAATTTATTTAATCATTAAAATGTAGTTAAAAATACATTAATAAATTAATTTAATACAATGATGCACAATTGTTTCTTCATTAAAAAAAATGTATTAGGATTTTAAATTCCAACATTTGTTTTTTATTTATTCCGGTCTAATTCCTCATCTGTATGTAATAAAATCAGCACAAGAAATCCAAATATATTTAACACTTAATATAAAAAGAAATACAAAGAAAGCAGATTTACAATCTAATGCATTAAATAAAATAAAACTTAAAAATACCAAATTTTAAACACAATGACATTTGCTCCTTTATCTCACTGCAGGTTTTTGTTAGAATGGCTGTAAGACATCAAGCACAGTGAGTCTCTTGCACAATAATAAACTGCAGTGTCTTCTGTCTTCAGTTAATTCATATGCAGATAGAAATTGGAGCTGTCTTTAGATGCTGTGAATCTGCCTTGAACTGACTGAGCTGAGCCTTTGTCAGAGTCTGTATAATGATGCATAATCCATTCAAGTCCTTTTCCAGGTGCCTGACGGATCCAGTGCATCCTATAGCTACTCACACTGAATCCACTGCAGGCACAGGTCAGTTTATGTGATCCACCTGGAGTCACAACTACTGACTGTTCAGATTGTGTGAGCACCTGAGAGTAAATGCCTAAACACAGAGACATAAAATATCACTGCTTTATCTGATTAACCACATTTACATCAGCATGATTATATGTTACATAACATTTTAGTAATTTCAACATTATAACAAACCCAATCTCTGGTGATTTTTAAATATACAAATAAATAAATACACTCACAGTTTACAGTTACCGAAAGCAGACACAACTTTATGAATAACATGGCTTCTCCCTTTCTCTTATCTAAACTAGATTAAACAATCATTCATAAGTCATTTATATAGAAGAGTGAAGTGAGTTTTGCATTGAGGATGCATTTGCTCGTGTGGGTGTGTTCAACAAAACTGGTTCATCTCAAAGAGAAAGGGAGCCCTCTTTTGGTGTTTATAAATCATCCACCTTGTATGATGTTCACCCCAGATCATGAAATCCATAAATATTTCAAACTTATAGTTTATTGATTTACAAAGTCTACAGGAATATCAAAAAGTACTCAATGCCATTTTTACAATGCAATGATACAAACATCTAGGCTTTTATATATTTATAGATAGTAGAGTATGTTTTGATATAGTTTAATAGTAAAAAATGCATGTCTTTTATTATGTCAACAAATATGTTTTTCACTAACAGAAAGTTTGCTTGTGTAACAGAGAGATTAATGTATGGGTTCTGTGTGTGTTTGTGGCACTGTGTGTTGAGCACAATAATACACAGCTGTGTCCTCAGTGTTAAAGTTTTTTTCCTGTTAAGGACACTGTGTTGCTGGAGGATTCAGCTGAGAAACTGATCTTATTCTTCAATGAATCTTTGACACCATTGCTACTAGAAGTATGAAACCATCCGATCCATTCCATCGCTTTGCCGCTTGAGTGTCGTATCCAGTTTGTGTAGCCACCACCTGATGCTGAATATCCAGTAATCTTACAGGGGATGGAAAATGTTTCCCCAGGTTTAATTACAATGACTGCAGGTTGATCCAGTTGAATGCACTCAACAGCTGTGAACAAACAGAAATATCACTGAAATTAAATGAATCACACCTCAGTCATGATGTGTATATTATTTTGAGTTTTATACTCACAGAATAGAGCTGCCAGAATCAGCAATACTGATAAACAGCACATGATTATGGATGTGTTTGTTATTTCTCTTCTGACTCAGACAGCCTTTTATTATGACTGTGTGTTCATGTTTACTTGAGAAAGGGTGGAGATTTGCAGAGATGCAAAACAATGTTTTTTTGCACGCAGATTTTCTTTTGTTACCCCTTAAAGAATGGTTAAATATACAGTACATGCAAATATACAGTTAATTTATTATACTGTACAGTAAATGGAAATGGGAATTTCTTTCAAGTTATTATTTTGTCATGCTTGCCGAAAGAGCCAGTGGACTCATTTTATTTTACAAAATAAAAAACACGTTTGGTTTATAGGAGATTTCTCATTAACTCCTATAACCAAACAACAAAATTAATTCTGTAAATTCCTTCAAAGATATGTATGCAAACGCAATGATAAAAATTATATCCACAGAACTTTAATTTCTAGATAAGCATTGTTTGAGTGAATAAACAGATGGACAGAGTGATAGGTGATCATGAGATGTTTTTGCACTGAGCTGTGGTTTGTTTTGTCACTGTGAATATCTTGCACAGTAATACACAGCTGTGTCTTCAGGCTGAAAATTTCTTCCTTGTAAAAACACTGTGTTTTTTGAAGTGTCCTGTGTAAAACTGATCTTGTTTTTTACTGAATCTTTAATTTTAATGTCACCACCACTACAGATCCATCCAAGCCACTCCAGTGCTTTTCCAGCTGGTTGTCTTATCCAGTGAATGCAGTAGCTTGATTCTGTTATCGTGCAGGAGATGGAGAAAGATTCTTGAGGTTTAACAACCATAGCTGGAGGTTGAGTGAGCTCAACACAGAAAACCCCACCTGTGAAAAACAATGAATGAATGTGTTATTAATAATAATCTCTGTTAACAGTTATGAAATTAATATTATGTTAAAAGCACAAATGAAGCTCACAGGAAGCAGCTGCTGCCAGCAGTAGTAGAGCCGATGAGATGAACATGTTTGAAGTTTTTCTTTCTCCTACTGACCCATAGACTTTGCTTTTGTACAAAGAGCAGGTGGAGAATTTGCATACAAACCATATTCGCTGTCCAGGACGTTGAACACAAGTATTCACAACTGCTTTAGCTACAGTATTTAATTGTATTTGATAATTTTATTGATTATCAGTTATTGTTGGCATAGAAGAGAACATTGGCATTATTTTAAATAGAGGATTATTTAAGAAGACATAGTATTAATAAGACCAGATTGTCATAGGTCATGTGGTCTCTGATTGACACGTTCACAACAGATTTTATTTTTATATTTGTATTTATCGTTGCCTTGTGCAGTTAAGTTTCTATATTCACTGCATTTATGATTTTTACTGGCTTTATTGAGACAAATTTTCAATAAGGTCCTATACATGCATTAATGCGTTAATCTGAAAAAGTTTATGTTGTGTGTGTTTTATTAAAGCTCCACTGTGTAAGATCTACTCCCATCTAGCGGTGAAAGTCTTTATGACAAGCAACTGAATAATACTTTCTAGCCCCCCCAATTCGGAAAGCGTTTTAACTCGTACGGTGGCCCGGCCGTGTCATGCCAAGGTTAACATGGCTTCCAGTAGCTACAAAGCAAAAGCAATGAGAAAAAAATGAACAATTTGCAATGTCCTTTGCCTGTGATCCATCAAAGCACACAGATTTATGTTTAACATGAAAAAAGTCTGATTGTCATGATATGTCCGCTTAAAATCACATACAAAAAGCAACCATGACGGGTTTAAATGGACGCGAATTAATATTATGTCAAAGTACAATGCTTATGTTTTAAGTAAACGTTACATGTCCGTGTATATGTAAGAGCTTTCTCTCATATTGGTGAAAAAAGATCGCGCAACTTTCACACGCTTGTAAAATGAAACGAAATACGCGCAGATCAGACGCTTTTATCAGAGTATTATGTCAGACATTATGTCAGAGTACAATGCTTATGTTTTAAGTAAACGTAACATGTCCGTGTATATGTAAGAGCTTTCTCTCATATTGGTGAAAAAAGATCGCGCAACTTTCACACGCTTGTAAAATGAAACGAAAGACGCGCAGATCAGACACTTTTATCAATGAAAGGCTAAAAATAGCGCTGTCACCGTGTGTTTGTGCTAGAGGTCAGAAAAGATGAAAAACATTTATCTCAGTACCTCAGATTACATAAATGGGCGGAGAGACGGCGTGTGTCTGTTTGAACACATTAAACCACATGCATGTTTACACTAACAAGTGTTATGCATAATCATGCTAAAGTTAGCCAAGGAACTATAAAACTTCAAGTTTACAACATGGACTGTATAGATGTAAACGAATATGCTGAATTACCTGTGGAGAATATAGAAAGTGCAACTTCAGTGAGCCCCATCTTGGAAAACTAACTCCAATAGTGACTTTGGTCTTGATGTTTTTCCTGTCACGTTGTCGTTTAAAATCCCCGTTTCGCATCCTTGGCGATTTGTTTTAATGTCCTCGAGAATATGTCTTCAACAGGCTTTCAAATCAAAGCATTAGATCGCAGGTTCATCACGGTGTGCGGTTGTTGTAAAATCCGAAACAGGCTGGATACGTCATCAAGCCTGGTTTATTTAAATCAACTGAGCATTACATTCGCAAGTCATACGCATATTACATCAATTTACAATTAACTAAGAATAATTGTCAGCTTTATAATTGTTAATATTCTGAAATAAGACTGTCTTGATGACGTATAGCGCCTACACATGCAACCTCCGAAGGCTTCAGCCAGCAGCCAGCGTGAGTGTAGAGTGAAAGCGCGAAAGGCGGAGCTTGAATTTCAGGAATGTCCCTCTTCGGCGAATGTATTTCAAAGATGGAGGCACAACATGGATTCAGCCAGAGAGCGCTTCGACGGTATGCATTTTAAATAGCAGATTCTACACTTACGAGAATACTTTCATTAGTGGGTGGGAAGTAATTACACATGAATGAGCACATACTTTTGAAAGAAAACATGGGTTTTTGTTAAGAATTAACTCAATAAAGTACACAGTAGAGCTTTAAGTTTATTCAGTTCGCATAGTATTGTTTCACTGTGGTTAGAAGAATAAGTATCATTAAGTTGTTTAATTTTTTGTTCCAGAGTAGTTTCTAATTGCTGTTGTTGCTTTTTCTTGTATGATGAGTATGATATTATTTTCCCTGTAATCACTGCTTTACCCGTTTCCCATAATAGTGATGATGATATATATACATTGAGTTATTTTTAACCAGTATGGGATAAGTTTTAAACCAGCATGTGTTCTGTCCAATATTTACCTTTTGTGTCAAAAATAACCCAGACATTTTTAGAGTGTAGTTTTTGTGCAGCACTTCAGTCTTCTGTCTAACTGTGAGTCTCTTGCACAATAATACACAGCTGTGTCCTCAGCCTTTAGGCTTTTTATCTGCAGGTACAGTGTGTTTTTGCTGGTGTCTTTAGTAATGGAGAATTGACCCTGAAGAGACTGAGCAAAATAAGTGCCAGTGCCACTATCAATTCCTCCGATCCATTCAAGTCCTCTCTGTGGTTTCTGACGGACCCAGTGCGTCCAGTAGCTGCTCATAGAGAATCCAGACACAGTACAGGACAGAGTGACTGATTCTCCAGGTTTCTTTATCACAGATTCAGAAGATGTCAATGACTGACCACTAACATCTGAGAAAACATGCCAAAATGAATGTTAGATAATATATTGTAGAACAGTTAGATCACAATAATAATACAATAATGTGGGAATTTCTCACATGAAATAATCATCAGCAGAATCCCATACTGTAGTATTTCCATTACTGCAACAAGATTGTCAAAATGAACAGTCTAACACAGTAAAACTTGTATTACACTGTATTGAAAAAGGTTCAGTCACTAAGGACAAACCTCAAATGAGGGATCAGTTTATTATCTTTTGAGAGTAGGTGAGATACTGACACTCCCTAAAATTTGCATCTGCGTTGTACAGTAAGCCATTAGTATGCAGTACAACCACCAAATGACAGTAGACACAAGAAAAACACAGGGTCAAATATTTTATTTACGAGCAAAGTTACCATATTTTCAGTGATATACATCTTTCTTCTGTATATTTATTCATGGTCTAATTCTTGAAAGCATAATCAGTTTTCATACTACTGAACATTTGTATAATCCCGCCTCTAAATATCGACTTGAGTAATGACTTTGATGCTCTCTTGTGCATCAACATTGGTGAAGAAATATTAATTTTATTATATTTTGTATAATCGTTCAAATCTCAAAAACAGCAAAAGATAACAGTATTGTGTTATTGTGAGTCGAGTAAATTAAGGAATTTATTACTCTGTCACAATGCCCGTTTCTTCCCATAAGGTATAATTTGCATTATTGTGCTCATTTAGGTGATCAAAGACGTTTGACAGAGTTGTTTATCCATACAGTGGTGGTTTAAGGTGGTTTTCTAACTAGTCAAATTGATTGTATCAAGTTGGGTTTATACACATGGTCAAAGAAAAGATAAGGGAAAGTTGAATATGCTCTGTCTATTTTCTTCCTTTGGGCTGAGCTCTGGGGTTCTGGCCATCAGAAATTATTTACACATGTGTTCGACTTCATGCTATAACACAGGAACTGACAGGCGGATGACATCAAAGTTTTTTGAAAGCAAACTCTTTCGATGACTTCTTGACTCACCCTTGCGATACTTTGATGTCATCAGCCTGTCGTTCTTGCAGCGCAGCTTGAAGTCGAACACAATCTATAATAGTGGGGTTCCCCCTGCAGGAGGTCTCATGATGACCGCTGCTGTTATAATCTTTATTTTTCGCAAGTATAAAATCCTTTTTTGTTTTAACATTCAAGCAGACTCGGTTCTCCCCCACACTCGAGATATGCATAGTGCATACATTATTCCAGAAGTAGTATGATTTGTTCTCTGTGAATAAATAAACATGTTCTCTTACACTGGGAAATTGTAGCGCAGTCAAAGTGAATTGTTTTAATTATTTGAGCACTTTTTTGAATATGGCAATAAAAACTGCATGACCAAACAAATTACACTTTTGCATTTAGCCCTGTTTAAATAGGAGTTTTATTTAGTGTTTTAGTCTTAGTTGGAGTTGTGCTCTGTCACATCATTTCAAAGTCTTTATTGTGTATTTATTAAGTGTTTATTGGCGGTTGTCATGATTAGATTTCTGAAGGAAGGTCACAGTATGTTTTGTTTTGATATTATTTTGTTTTAGTTTATCTTTTGCTGAAGTTGCACTTAGTTAAGAATTACAACATTTTAAAAGCATTATTAAACAACCATGATTTTCAGTTTTTATTTTTGTTTTTCATTTGTTGCTTCCGTATTTTTGTCTGTAAGTGTACATCCGTGCAATCTTAGTATGATTTTGTACAGGTTAGTGGAGTACATATAATATGGGTTCATAAATTCGTTATTTGAGAATGGCCTTTCTTGTACAATGAATTTTTTTTTGTGAAACGCCACCACTGAGCAGAAGGGTGGTAATTGATGAGAAATACACAGTTTTACACCAATCATTTTAGGATTCCCACAGCCTGAACCACTGTAGTGAATCCTCCCATATAATCAAACCAATGAATCGTCACTGTGATGAAGTCCCACTTCAAGAGTGCATATACAGTAAATCACAAATGTAATGTACAGTACTAGAAAGACCTCTGTTAGAAAGAAGAGAGCAGTTCATTATAGTTGAATGTATATTGTACTGTAAAGAAGGCTATTAAAAGCAACTGTAATGAAGTAATGGGTCTGACCGTTACAGAGTGATATGATTTTTTTGCATTTCATGTAACTATGCAAGCTTTATTTGCATTTAAGTCCTTACATCACTTTAGTGGCCCCTACCCCTTCTCGGGATGCAGCTCCAGCGTAAGAAACTATCTGCACTGCCAGAAAAAATATTTCAGGCTGTCACCCTTTAAAATAGAAATAAGCACAATTTAGACAGATACTGTATGTATACATACCAATATGTATTGTTGAGTAAGTAATATGCACTTTTTAGGTGCAAATATGTAATGGTACCACCACATTGCCAGCTAGGGCCATAGTTTGACATTTTTTTCTGACTACATAGTTTGACTCCTCCTCATTGTTGATGGTTTTGGAACAGCTGTCTGTATTAAAGTTTTCACAGTGCACCTCTTGCACAATAATAAACTGCAGTGTCTTCTTTCTTCAGTTGATTCATATGCAGATATAAATTCGAGTTGTCTTTAGATGCTGTGAATCTGCCCTGAACTGTTTGAGCTGAGCTCTTATTTGAATCTGAATAATAATAAATGATCCATTCAAGTCCTTTCCCAGGTGCCTGACGGATCCAGTACATGCTATAGCCACTCACACTGAATCCACTGCAGGCACAGGTCAGTTTATGTGATCCACCTGGAGACACAACTATTGACTGTTCAGACTGTGTGAGCACAACCTGAGAGTAAATGCCTAAACACAGAGACAAAAATATCACTGCTTTAAAAATCTATTCAATTGCCATTAACAACATGCAATAAACTGTAAATAAACTTACTGTTTACAGCTACCAAAAGCAAAAAAAGTTTTATGAAAACCATTGCTCCTCCTTTCCTATTTTCTAATTTAGATTAAACAATTATTTATATAGAGAAGGAAGATGAGCTTTGCATTGATGCATTTGCTTATGTAGATGTGTTCAAACAAAGTGGTTCACCTCAGTAGTTATTTAAATAGAAAGTGAGCCCTCTGGTGTCTGCAATAATTAAGTTTTACTAAGGTTCACACCAGATATAAATGTCATTAAGTAGATAGTCTTAACATGAATAGAATATCAAATAAAATAAATTATTTCAACAAATAAAACTTTTTTACAAATTGTCAAAAAGTTTTTCCTGTTAAGGACACTGTGTTGCTGGAGGATTCAGCTGAGAAACTGATCTTATTCTTCAATGAATCTTTGACACCATTGCTACTAGAAGAATAAAACCATCCGATCCATTCCATCGATCTGCCGCTTGAGTGTCGTATCCAGTTTGTGTAGCCACCACCTGAGGCTGAATATCCAGTAATCTTACAGGGGATGGAAAATGTTTCCCCAGGTTTAATTACAATGACTGCAGGTTGATCCATGAATGCACTCAACAGCTGTGAACAAACAGAATTATCACTGAAATTAAATGAATCACACCTTAGTCATGATGTGTATATTATGTTGAGTTTTATACTCACAGAATAGAGCTGCCAGAATCAGCAATACTGTTTGTATTTTTCTCTACTGACTCAGACAGCCTTTTATTTTGACTGTACAGTATATTTTTGTTACCAAAGAAGGGGTGGAAATTTTCAGTGCATTTGCAGTACAAAAAGTATTTTTATATGAAAAATGTATTTTCACACCCTTTAGTAAAATAAGAATAACTTTTGAATTCGACATGCTAAAGAGACCTTTTTTGAGGGGTGATTCCTGCCTGCTGCTGGTAGCAACCAGAATTGTCTGCAGTCTGCTAGAGCACACAGAACCAGAGTATCCACTTTCAAAGAAAATTTGGTGGTTCATCAAATGAAAAACAACATAAATAACAACATTTGTCACAAACAGCATGCTTTTTATGTAACTTCAAAGGGTTTTCTGTAAAATGATATAAAGACATTGCATTTATTCCACTGTATGTGGTTATAGGGACAATTCAAATATTTTAGGCGAATATTAAATACAAAAGGGTATTTTTCCCCCCTTGAGTTGGAATAGAAGAACTTTTGCACAAATTATGATAGAGAAAAACTTCATTTTCCCTCTGTAAGCTGACATTTGCTGGAATCAAACAAAGAGAGTTATACACCTTCAAATTCAGACTTATAATTCAGACAAAGGGTTTCCTGTATAATGATACCAAACTTTAGTATGTACACCTCTGCATGTGGGTATGGGAAGCTTTTGTAGGGTAGGCCAAATCTCTGCTTAAGAGGTTAAGCTTAGTCCTAGACTAAAACGCATGAGCTGTCTTATCTGAAAACATCTTGCGCGGACATATCTTAAAGTATATGAATGCCATTGTTTTATCTTTAGATGCACACCAGTAATGTTTATTGTAAGGTTTGTTTGTAGAAACAACCTACATGTAGTTAGAGATTTAAGGCCTAGTCCTGGAGAAATCTAAACACTTTCCAGGAATTTAACTGCTGTATTATGTCCCAACTTTTAAGTAGTAAATATGAGCAAAGTTTTCCAGAGGTTAAGCACAGGTTGAGACCAGAAAAGCATTGCAGTTATGCAGTCTAAAAATGACAAAAGTCAGAACATGAAGCTGTGTCAGTGCTTTTCCAGCTGGTTGTCTTATCCAGTGAATGCAGTAGCTTGATATTGAAATCGTGCAGGAGATGGAGAAAGATTCTTGATGTTTAACAACCATAGTTGGAGGTTGAGTGAGTTCAACACAGAAAAGCACCTGAGGAAAACAATAAATGAATGTGTTATTAATATAAAATGAGTAAAGCTTACAGGAATCAGCTGCTTCCAGCAGTAGTAGAGCCGATGAGAAGATCATGTTTGTTATAAGGCTGAATTTGTCTTTCTTTTACAGATCCACAGACTTCGCTTCTGTTCAAAGTGGTGAATTTGCATACAGCCATAACAATTTTACAGGATGTTCAACACAAGTACATTTGCTTTTAAATTGTATTTATTTTATTTGTTATTTTTTGTTGTTAGAGAGATGAAAGCATTTTAGATAAGATAATTTGAGAAGACAGTATTATTTGTAATCAAACATTTTCATTTGACTATCAACATTTTGGATAAAACAATATATCTGTGGACTGACATCAGATTAATTGTGACTTTTTCAGCTGGTATAGTGACATTGATAATGATGACAAACATTTTAAACAAGTAAACATTGAATGTCATCTGTAATATGAATTGGGTTTGAAGCATATATAACAATACTATATAAGTTAAATATGTCTGTTTAGCAGTAACTATCAAACATGAATGAGGAACTGTTTTTGTATGATACTGACACTGGACTGATTCACAGTGACTCTCTGGCACAGTAATACACAGCTGTGTCTTCAGTCTTTAGACTGTTCATCTGTAGATACAGTTGACTGCTGGAGTCGTCTCTGGTCACTGTGAATCTTCCCTGAACTGACTGGGAATAGTAGATTGGATTGCTGGATGTACTGATGTATGCAATCCACTCCAGTCCTTTACCAGGAGCCTGTCTAACCACAGCTGCCCTATAGCTGCTGAATGTAAATCCAGAGGCGGTGCAGATCAGTTTAAAAGATTCATCAGGTCTTTTAACCACAGCTTGAGACTGAGTGAAGGTTTGACAATCAATCTCTGTTTGAAAAGATAAAAAGAATTAACAGAATTAAACAGAATTAAAAAAGAATTCAAATAAAAGTAAACAGATAAACAGAATTAAAACATTGATTTCATTAAGCAAATATAAATACTTGCAAAGCAAAAAAAAAATTGTAAGCAAACTGCTCAACAAATGGCATTTTTACTGACCATGTAAAAGTATTGTTAGCAAGAATGCCTTTATTATTGCTGTCATTGTTGATTGTTCAAACCAGTAACTACAAGTCAGTAAGCGCAAACACAAATCGACTTTTGTGGCTTATAAAGAAAATACATCCCAGTTTTGCATTTATCTCTCCTCCCATCTGCATGAGCTAATTGGCTTTTATAAACACACACCGAGGCGCCACTTTCATTACTCAGACACAGATAGAAACAGATGTCTGTGGAAAATATGGCTTCTCATACATTGATGACAAGAGGGATTATCAGCTGCATTTATTTTAAACATGTTGCCTAAAATAGCAAAGCAGAGCACAAAGTGAAAAGAAAACGTTTAGCACATTAATTCATCAGATCAGCAGCCTTTAACATGTTGAAAAATTTAGGGCCCATCAAACACCGGGCGCATGTGACTCCAGGCACGAATCAAGTGTTTTTTAGGCTAGTTTCAGCCTGACGCAGTTATGATTTTCACATCCAGCAGCACATTGTTTGAGTACTGTAGCAAATGCACTTGCACCCATCAGTTTGCCCATGGGTGTGCTGGTCTGAGAACGAGGTGTGTTTATATACGATTGTTGGTGCATTGCTATTTTGAGACAATTAATAATAATTGTGCCATTGCCCAACTAAAACCTGGTCAAAAGTAAATGGGCTTTATTATAAATACAGGTTCTGAAGCGTATGGCGCAGATGCACTTAGGGCTTGCTTATATCCACTCCTGTTAGTTTAATGATGGAAAGAGCAGCTGGTGCACCAGATGCATGGTCCAAAATGGTTGCACTTACTGTATTCTTTTAGGTCATAGGTGTTTTTGGTGTAATGTGCATTAAGAATATTGTCTTATATCAAATATGTGCATAGATTGTTAAAATGGAGCCGTTTGAATTTAAAAGTTGATGAAAATATGTATTAATGATTACAAGCACAGAGATGGAAGTACAGTATATGTATAGTATGCATTTTAGCCAGAGATCCGTGACTTTGCTTTTCTCAAAAGTTTTGTAGGCTACGTTTTTGGAACATTACACAGAGTCTTCAAAATAAACCTTTTCACCTTTTCAGTCAGTTTCATTAGATTGTGTATCGTTCATGTATTGTGTGAAATAAGTCATACATTTAATTTTTTTTATTATTTAAAGTACACTGCAACACAAATTTGGTTTTCTGAGATTTGAGAGTTTTCATGTAGAGATACTGTAGCATGATCAGTTTTTGTGCAGCACTTCAGTCCTCTGTCTAACTGTGAGTCTCTTGCACAATAATACACAGCTGTGTCCTCAGCCTTTAGGCTTTTTATCTGCAGGTACAGTGTGTTTTTGCTGGTGTCTTTAGTTATGGAGAATTGACCCTGAAGAGACTGAGCAAAAATAGTGCCAGTGCCAGTGCCACCATCAATTCGTCCGATCCATTCCAGTCCTCTCTGTGGTTTCTGATGGATCCAGTGCATGGCGTAGCCCATAGAGAATCCAGACACAGTACAGGACAGAGTGACTGATTCTCCAGGTTTCTTCATCACAGATTCAGAAGATGTCAATGACTGACCACTAACATCTGAAAAACATGATCAATGAATGTTAGATAATATACTGTACAACAGTGATATATCACAATAATAATACAATTATGTGGTGATTTCTCACATGTAATAATCATCAGCAGAATCCCATACTGTAGTATTTCCATTACTGCAACAAGATTGTCAATATTAACAGTCTACACAGTAAAACAGATCAAATTATGCTGTATTACAAAGGTTCAGTCACTAAGGACAAACCTTAAATGAGGATCAGTTTATTATCTTTTGAGAGTAGGTGAGATACTGACACTCCCTAAAATTTGCATCTGCGTTGTACAGTAAGCCATTAGTATAACGTACAAAATGACAGTAGACGCAAGAAAAACACAGGGCCAAATATTTGATTTATGAGCAAAGTGACCGTATTTTCAGTGATATACATCTTTCTTCTGTATATTTATTCATGGTCTAATTCTTGAAAGCATAATCAGTTATCATACTACAGTACTGTACATGTGTGTTAAGTTGAGTTAACATAATCCATCATCAGCCAGATGTTATATAAACTGAACTGAGTAAAAGTGCCAATAATAAATTTTCAGGCTCAGTAGTTACAGTACACAATTTCATGTGAAAGTTTATTCATACTGTCTGGACTGTTTTTTGCACAACACTGCAGTCTGTTTTGTCACTGTGGCTCTCTGGCACAGTAATACACAGCAGTGTCTTCCTTCTTTAAACTGCCCATAGATACACCTGCTTCTTACTGTTGTCTCTGGAGATGGTGAACCTTCCTTTAACAGCACTGGAGTAATATTTAGTATGGGAGCTGCTGATTGCTGCAACCCATTCCAGCCCTTTTCCTGATGTTTGTTTGTTCCAGCCCAACCAGCGGTCATCAAAGTCTAAGCCAGAGGCTGTACAGGTCCATGTGTGTGATTTTCCAGGTTCAATGATCACAGATTCTGACTGAATCAATGATTGACACCAACAATCTGCAAAATAAAACAACTAAACAAGATAAAATACAATTAACTGATTCACTTGTGTAGATTTATATGCAAAGCCTTAAAACTCAAAACGTACTTTGAGCAACCAGTAACATTATTGTAAATCCCAAAATATCATGCTCCATATTGCTTAATTATTGTGGAGATGTTGATCTGTGCAGAGATTCATCACTGCTAATAGGACTATAAGCATTTGAAGGAAAATTAATTTGTATAATCCCGACCTCTAAATATTAACTTGAATAATGATTGGATGCCCTCTTGTGCATCAGCACTGGTTAAGAAATATTAATTTTATTATATTTTGTATGATCTTTTAAAACTCAAAAACTGCAAAAGATAACAGTATTATGTACAATTTTCTGTGTCATAATTCCTAACATTGCCATATTAAGAAATTAAATAATTGCATCTTTTAGAGTCAAGTAAATGAAGGAATTTATTACTCTGTTACAACACCCGCTTCCTTCCCATAAGGTATAATTTGCATTATTGTGCTCATTTAGGTGATCAATGTCTTTTGAAAGAGTTGTTTATCCACACAGTGGTGGTTCAAGGTGGTTTTCTAACTGGTCAAATTGATTGTATCAAGTTGGGTTTAGTCACATGGTCAAGGAAAAGATAAGGGAAAGTTGAATATGCTCTGTCTATTTTCTTCCTTTGGGCTGAGCTCTGGGGTTCTGGCCATCCGGCCAAGCGTCCCGTCGCCTCTCTTTCTTCTTCACTTTCATTCTATCTTTGTTCGTTATTCACTATCACTTATTATATGGACATTTTTTGTATGTTTTTAATTTACAATTTAATGCATTTATAGTGAAACCATTTTAATTGTAAACTTTAGTCAGTACTGTTATTAAAAGATTTCATTAGAAATTCAGTATCCAGGCGCTACCTTTTACACTGTAAAAAAATCCGTAGAAATTTGCAGCTGGGTTGCCGGTAACTTACCGTAGATTTATATTTATGTTATTGCTGGCAACATTTGTTCAAAGTTAAGTGAACATTAAACATTTACAAGTCTTTGTCTTTACAGAATAAAACTAGAAAAACAGCATCAAGAAAAACATTCTGGGAAACAAAATCTGAAGCAAAAAACAGAAAAAGTTTGATGATGATTTCTGGTTCCCAGAATGCTTTGCATGAGGCTGTTATTCTGTAAACATAAAGACTTGTTAATATTTAAAATGTATTCAACTTTGAACAAACTCTTGCCAGTAAATAACATAAATTTAAATCTACGGTAAATTACCGTCAACCCAGCTGCAATACCCTTGTAATTTCTACTGATTTTTTTTACAGTGTAGAATATAATATTTATATTCTAGCAATGTTCTTCCACATATTTTGTTATCATGCACTTATTTCCAATGTGGGGTGGTAATTGATCTTGTTAAAAAGAAGAGAGCTCAGTCCATTATTACTTGAATGTTTAATGTAAAAAAGACTATAAAAACCAATTGTGCAATGAAATTTTGGATCTCAACTTAAAATAGTGAAATGCTTTTCTGCAGTTTGTACAGTGCACCGCATAAATGAGTACACCCCCTTTGAAAATTACGATTTTTCTCCATATGTTAGTAAATATGAGACCATTTTGCTGTATTTTTACACACCAGTTTTATAAAACATTTGTGTTTCTTAATATAAGAGTGATAGTCACTAAAAGGCTTTTTGTGCACTGGCTCTAGTGGCTTTCTCTATGAATGAGAGCCATGCATGCCTCTCCTTTGCACTATACCTCCGTCGTGTGGTGTCACAGGAAACACCACAGATTGACTTTCTAATGATTTTGCCAACTGTGCTGAACTTGCATGATGATTTTTTTTCAACATCCCTTATCACAGAACACTCTTGACAACAGGGGCGGACTGGCCATCTGGCAAACCGGGCAGTTTCCCGGTGGGCCGACGTACTTTTTGGGCCGATACATCTCATACTATATTTGTCTGAGCAGCCCAGTTAGCGTCTTTTTTTTCTAGACAGACCGGCCCACTGACATTTAAGCAGCAGCCCATTGGTTATTTTTTTTTAAACGACATTAAGCTGGCCCAATGACTGACCAGCACAGTCATCATCCTTTCTTTTCCTAGATAGACCGGCCCTCTCACATTTAAGCAGTAGCCCATTGGTTATTTTTTTTTAATGACATTAAGCTGGCCCAATCACCGCTTTGGTCTCTGTGCAAGCGAGCGTGCATCGTCGGTCAGTTCACGTGTCAAAACAGAGAGAGAGAGAGAGAGAGAGAGAGAGAGAGAGAGAGAAAACGCAAGGGAGGCGCAGAAAAACTGCGCGACACAAAGAAGCAGGCTCTTCAGGCAGACGCTGCAAAATGTGTTAAAAAACACAAATGTTTTCTGCGGCAGCAGGACCTTCAACTCGCGTCGCTGGTGATGATGATGGTGGCGGTGGTGGCACTGTCAGCACCAGCATGCAAAGTGTCAGTGAGGAGAAGGAGAGAGAGACGAGGGAGAAGTGAGTGTAGTGCCTGCGGTAAGCAGAACTGCTTTCAAAACACAAGTTTAGATGGATACCTCTTGATAAAGCTGCAATAAAATTGAGCAATTGAGTCAAAAACACAAAATTATGTTGATAAAGCTGCAATAAAAGAATTGCACTCTTTGCTCTGTCGCTACGAGTGTATCTGATTCGTAGATTTTTCGTTGATTGTCTGTTTCAAAACGTATCATTTCTCTTCAAGCAAAATCAAACAATCCAGGAGATCAGTTTTCAATATTAATGTAAGCAGCACTTGTATTTTGTAATAAGTCAGCAATCCAATGGCAAATTTTGCCAATTGCATGAAGCTTGTTTTAGGCTTCATAAGTGTGGATTATACAGTTTTATTGCATTAATAAATAACACGTTCTAGAGGAGTTTGTCAACTTTCACTCTTTTCTACCTGCTATTAATTGGGTTTAGTGCTCTTGTGGAATTGGAGTTGCTATACATATTTAAAGGCATGCAAAGATGGGTGGTATTTGTAATTATACACTGCAAAAATTATTTTCAAGAAAAAAAATTCTTAGTATTTTTGTCTTGTTTTCAGTAAAAATATCTAAACATTCTTAAAATAAGATGGTTTTTCTTTATTAGCAAAATGACCCAAGAAAATAAGTCTAGTTTTTAGACCAAAATTTTTAAATTTAAGTGATTTTGTGCATAAAACAAGCAAAAAAATCTGCCAATGGGGTAAGCAAATTTTTCTTGCATTTAGTGTTTAAGAAAAATGTTCAAGACATTTTTGCTTACCCCATTGGCAGATTGTTTTGCTTGTTTTATGCACAAAATCACTTACATTTGATATTTTTGGTCAAAAACTAGACTTATTTTCTTGGGTCGTTTTGTTCTTCAAGAAAAAGCATCTTAATTTTTGAATTTTTAGATATTTTTACTGAAAACAAGACAAAAATACTAAGAATTTTTTTTCTTGAAAATCATTTTTTGCAGTGTATGTAGTGTGGGCCGGTTTGGGCCAAAATGCCAGGGCCGAATATTTGTCCCAGTCCAGCCCTGCTTGACAATGTGTTAACTTCAGTAAACGTCCTGGAGATCGCAGAGAGCTTCTCACAAGTCCATCCTTTTTTAATTTTTGGAACCCTTTCGTGACAGTATTCAAACTTATAAGCAATGTTTAAATAATTATCTTGAAACATTGACCATTTTGTGCAAAGAAATGATTTTATTTCTCATGTCTTGAGACATTTATTTACCATATCGTGCCATTCTGTCACTATTACATGAAAGTGGATTTTCTCTCTTAAATACCACCCTCAATTGCCAGTTATCCTGTGGCCACCTGTGTGATGATTAATTATATTCATAATTTTCTAGTGAATTCCTGTTAATTACACTTTATTTAATTTTTTTGCTAACATATTCAACAGGGTGTACTCATTTTTGCATCACCCCATTTGATTTAAATTAGTTATTTTTGTGTCGTAAAGATGGTCAGTGACTTTTACTCTTTAGTTAAAGGTATAGCGGAGGAGTTTCTCGAATTTTAGAAAAGAACCGCTTTCTCCACTTTTTAAAAAAATGCAATTGCACAACACTCCTGATTGACAACTAGGAGGACCAATAGTCTTGATGATCCACCTGGAAAAAGAAAATCCTCCGCAATACCTTTAATTAAAGTAAATGTTTCATTAAACTGTTTTGTAAAAAAGAAAGCAAACTGGTCTCATATTTACTAACAAATTGACAAAAATCTTAATTTTCAAAGGGGGTGTACTCATTTATGCTGTGCACTGTATATGGTATGTATACATGGTTTTCTTTCTTTTTTTGAGATACTAATAGGAACTCTTTAGATGCAAATGTGTATTTTTGAAATGGTACCTCCCCAATGACAGCTTTTGGAACAGCTGTCTGTATTAAAGTTTTCACAGTGCACGTCTTGCACAATAATAAACTGCAGTGTCTTCTGTCTTAAGTTGATTCATATGCAGATAGAAATTCGAGCTGTCTTTAGATGCCGTGAATCTGCCCTGAACTGACTGAGCTGAGCTTTTATCTGAATCTGAATAATAATAAATGATCCATTCAAGTCCTTTCCCAGGTGCCTGACGGATCCAGATCAAGTTAGTGCTCTGAACAGTAAATCCACTGCAGGCACAGGTCAGTTTATGTGATCCACCTGGAGACACAACTACTGGCTGTTCAGATTGTGTGAGCACAACCTGAGAGTAA
The DNA here is from genome assembly GCF_030506205.2 of Paramisgurnus dabryanus. NCBI lineage: Eukaryota > Metazoa > Chordata > Actinopteri > Cypriniformes > Cobitidae > Paramisgurnus > Paramisgurnus dabryanus. The sequence continues at coordinate 30,017,433 of NC_133339.1, forward strand.
ATGCCTAAACACAGAGACAAAAATATCACTGCTTTAAAAATCTATTAAATTGCCATTAACAACATGCAATATAATGTAAATAAACTTACTGTTTACAGCTACCAAAAGCAAAAAAAGCTTTATGAAAACCATTGCTCCCCCTTTCCTCTTTTCTAATTTAGATTAAACGATTATTTATATAGGGGAGAAGGAAGATGAGCTTTGCATTGATGCATTTGCTTATGTAGATGTGTTTAAACAAAAGTGGTTCACCTCAATTGTTATTTAAATAGGGATAAATGGAGCCCTCTGCTGTCTGCAATATTTTGGTTTGCTTAGGTTCACACCAGATCTAAATGTCATTTAGCAGATGGTCTTAAGATAAATTCATTAAAAGTAAACTGATTTACAAAGTATTCAGTGCTCAAGAGATTTTCTGAATAATGCATTAATGTAAACATACTTCTATATTTTGATATGTTTTAATACATATGTCTTTGTGGCACTGTACTTTTGATCATGTCAGCTGGGACGAAAGTAACACACAGGTGAGTCAAAAATAACACAACAGAACAAGATTGATTTTTGTGTTACACGTGTTTTTAGTAAATATTCATGACGTTGTTAATATGCAACTGCAAACATTGATGTTCATCTTTGCAAAAAATAATTAAATTACATTTTTATTTTAAATTCCAGTTTCATCAAATTTTCAAAGGCAACCTGATAGTACAAACTAACAAATTTGAGCATAAAACATTTGTCAACCATATGAACATTATAAAAATTTTATCAAATTAGAATAATATAAATTTTCAACATAATGCAACAGTGTTAGCAGGGGGTCAAAAGTAACAAGTGACTAAGACCAGAAGCCCCACTGTCGTTGTTAATGCAGGTTCAGTGGCAAACGGTTCTGTATGGCATACTATTTGCCGCAATACACAAGACCACAAGAAAACGCCAAAATCTCACCGCAACCCGACCATGCACGCCAACCCATTTGACTAAGGCCAGAGGCCCCACTGTCATCGTTAATGCAGGTTCAGTGGCAAATGGTGGGAAACTATCTAGCGCAATTAACCAACAACACCGGTCTATTGTATAGAACTTGAAGTTGTAACCCCTAATACTTGAGGCATCGTTGAGACTCCGTCTGATGGTCAGTTGAGTGATGGCACCCTTCGGGTTGTCAAGTGGACGCCCTCCTTCCTGGATGTTCCACTGATAGGCCCATGACACCTCCAGAGGGTTCAGCAGTGAATCCCGGTGTCCCAGGTTCACTCCCTAGGTGCAATCAACTCACTTGAAGACCCAGGCAACGTCTTTTCTCTTCGCCCACAGCCACTGGCTTCCCTCTTCCGTAGCCACAGAGAGGTCTTTGACTGCCTGCAGTTGGGCCTTTCCTCACACTCCCATCTCCCTGAGTAGCCTGGATGTTGAGGTGGCTACGAACCCTCTGCAGCCTACTTCCACTTCCTTTTCCATTCATAGGCCTACTCCACCACACCCTCCTATGGCACGGTGAGCTCGATGATGTAGACAATTATGAGTGAGGCTTACCACAGAACAAGGTCTGGTCGCAGGTTGGTTGCTGCAATTTTAGCTGGGAAGCAGAATTTCTTGTTGAAGTCTGCCATCAGTTTCCATTCCCGTGCTCTGCCCAGCTGATCAGAGCCTGATCTTATGGTGGTGAGGTTGGCTTGACCCTCACCCTCCTGAACAAATGGGGTTGGCTGCCACTGGGATGATGGGGGAGGAAGGGAATTCACACTTCTCCATCGACTTTCCAACACTGCAGCAAGACACTTCAGCACCTGGATGTGCCGCCAGTTGTAACTGCCTTGGGTGAGGCTGATCTTGCATCCCACTAAGATGTGCTTCAGTGTTGGTAGACTTGGGCATAGAGGGCACGCAGGGTCCTTGGCATACCATTGGTTTTAGTTTTGCGGGAGAAGGCAGGACATCGTAGGCAGCCCTGATGGTAAAGCTTGCCCTGAATGTCTCCATCTCCCACAGCTCTTTCCAGGTGATCTTCCTCTTCTCCACTCCTTCCCATGCCATCCACCTTGCTTTGCCTGTGCCACAGCTTGGGTGCACCTTCTTGCTTCCTCCTCCTGATGTTCCTCCTGGACCACCATCTTGCGTCTCTGAGAGGAGAGGCCTTGCTCAACACTGGTGTACTGGCCCAAAGGCCAAGACCACTCATCCCCTCCTGCACTCGGCCCACGATGTCCTTTTGTCTGAGTGCTGCCTTTGCCAGCTGTTTTCATGGCTGTGTCATCAATCTCGTAATCTGTTCCATTCCTGTGTTCATTACCAGATTATCCGCCGATGAGCCATCTTCCGCCCCTGCTCTTGCTGGCTCAGTGGGTGTTTTCTTCTTAGGACTTTTTGTAGCTATATAGTGTAAATGATTCGGCTGTCTGGATGTAACTGAGAAGATAATTTAACAAGGAACAGTGAACAAAAATGTCATAAACAAAAATGAGATGGAACCACAAGGCGCTGTTCATTTATTGCCTGCTGACATCTGGAGGGGAGGTAAACTTGTAGAAGAGTTTAGTTGGATGGGTAGCAAGTAGCAAACCGGAAGTCAGTGCAGATAAACAGGGGTGTAATGTGGGCTCTTTTGAGCTATCTGTAGAATAATCTCACAGCTGAGTTTATTTCCAAAGGTTTAAAAAGCACGTTGGGAGTCTGGCCAGAAGAACATTGCAGTTATTCAGTTTAAAAATGACAAAAGCCAAAACATGAAGCTGTGTCGCATGCGCTGCTAGGAAAGGTCTGATATTCCTGGTGTCATGTAATTTAAACCTGTATGATTGTGCTGTTTTTAAAGGTCAGCTGATCATTTATGATCAGCCTAAGATTTCTGACCAATTCAAAACTATGGTTTTATGAGTGGCTGGGAAAATGAGAAATTCAGTCGTTGACAGATTAAATTGTAGGTGATATCTTTTATCCATGTAGAGAGATGTCTGAAGGGCAGTCTGAGATTTATGTAGCCACTTTGGGGGTCATCTGGTTGGAGAGACAAAAACAATTGGGGAGAAATTTCTCTCAGTGTTTAAGTTTGTCAAACTTGCTAAAAGAGCAAACTGACTAATGTTTTTTAGGTAAATGTTTTTAGGTAAATGTATCTATAACACAACTATGAAAATCTGATCTTGTTTTTTATTGAATCTTTTATATTAGTGCTACCACCATCACAAAGATATCCAAGCCACTCCAATGCTTTTCCATCTGGTTGTCTTATCCAGTTAATGCAGTAGCTTTATACTGAAATAGTGCAGGAGATGGAGAAAGATTCTTGGGGTTTAACAACCATAGCTGGAGGTTGAGTGAGCTCAACACAGAAAACCCCACCTGAGAAAAACAATGAATGAATGTGTTATTAATAATAATCTCTGTTAACAGTTATGAAATTAATCTTATGTTAGTGTTATAAAAGCGTAAGTAAAGCTTACAGGAAGCAGCTGCTGCCAGCAGTAGTAGAGCCGATGAGAAGATCATGTTTGTTATTAGGCTGAATTCGTCTTTCTCCTACAGATCCACAGACTTCACTTTTGTACAAAGAGCAGGTGCTGAATTTGCATACAGCTATAAAACTTTTCTAGGATGTTCAACACAAGTACTTTTGCTTTTTAGTTTGATTTATTTTATTTGTTATATGTTTTTGTTAGAGAGATGATAGCCTTTTAGATAAGATAATTTGAGAAGACAGTATTATTTGTAATCATACACTTTGATTTCGTATTGTCTTAAGTCGGCTAACCAGTGTCTGATGAACCTATATACACAATATGACATATGTTTGTATTTATTGTTGCCTTCTGCAGTTTTCTTTATGTTTTCCATGCATTCATGAATTATACTGGTTTGAAAGTAGATTAAGAACACTTTACATTGGGATGCATTAATACAAAAGTGAACATTTTAATATATGCATATGCTATGTGATGTTTGACTTTTAAATATGCCAAGATATTTGTTATCTGTTGTTGTTAGTAAAGAAGAGGACATAACCCTTTTAGATAAGATAATTTGAGAAGACAGTATTATTTGTATTATTAGCTTTTTTACATTGAGATGATATACATGCATTAATACCTAAATTAGGTGAATATTTAATGAATTGCTTATGTTATGTGATGTTTGACTTAACTAGTTTATGTAGGCCAAGAATGGACATGTGTGGTCATTTGACTAACAAGAGTGCCACCTTTTGGAAATAAAACAATATATCTGTGAACCGACTGCAAATAAATTGTGGCATTTTCAGCTGGTAGTGATAATGAAGAGAAATATATTAAACAAGAAGACATTGCATGTAAGATGAATTGGAATTTTTTTCAATTAAGCATATATAACAATATATATGTTAAATGTATTTGTTTAGCAGTAACTACATCAAGCATGAATGAGGAACTGTTTTTGTATTATACTGGCATTGGACTGATTCACAGTGACTCTCTGGCACAGTAATACACAGCTGTGTCTGCAGTCTTCAGACTGTTCATCTGTAGATACAGTTGACTGCTGGAGTCGTCTCTGGTCACTGTGAATCTTCCCTTAACTGACTGGGAATAAGAGATTGGAGAGCTGGATGTACCGATGTATGCAATCCACTCCAGTCCTTTACCAGGAGCCTGTCGAACCACAGCTACATAGGAGCTGCTGAATGTAAATCCAGAGGCGGTGCAGATCAGTTTAAAAGATTCATCAGGTCTTTTAACCACAGCTTGAGACTGAGTGAAGGTTTGACAATTAATCTCTGTGTGGAAAAAGAAAAAGAATTAAACAAATGGAAACAGAATTAAAATAAAAATAAACAGATAAACCCATTTAATACATTGCATTTTCAAAGCAAATATAAATAAATGCAAAGCAAAAGTAAACTAATTGCTCAACAAATTCTTACTGACCATGTAAAAGTAATGTTAGCAAGAATGCCTTTATTATTGCTGTCATTGTTGATAGTCAGTAAGTGCAAACACAAATCAACATCTTTTGTGGCTTATGAAGAAAATACATCACAGTTTTGCATTTATTTCTCCTCCCATCTGCATGAGCTAATTGTCTTTTATAAACACACACCAAGTGAGGTGTCACTTTCATTGAAAATATGGCTTTACATACAATGATAACAAGAGTGTTTGTCATTTATTTAAACATGTTGCCTTCTCACTTCTCACTCAGTTACAGGCACAGATATATTAGTACAGTATACAGTATGAATTTATTTTAGACTGAAGCCCCAGATTTGTGACTTATTGACTTTTCCCAAGTTAAGTAGGCCATGTTTTTGGTACATTGCACAAAAGAGGATTCTATTCCACTGAGGCTTCTGAATGTCATGTTTCACCTTTTCAGTCAGTTTCTTTAGATTGTGTGTTGATCATGTCTCTTTTGTCACTGTGGCTCTCTGGCACAGTAATACACAGCAGTGTCTTCACTCTTTAAACAGCTCGCGATACAGCTGCTTCTTACTGTTGTCTCTGGAGATGGTGAACCTTCCTACAACGGCACTGAAGTGATATTTCGTCTGGGAGCTACTGATTGCTGCATCCCATTCCAGCCATTTTCCTGATGTTTGTTTGTTCCAGCCCAACCAGCGGTCATCAAAGTCTAACCATGAGGCTGTACAGGTCAATGTGTGTGATTTTCCAGGTTCAATGATCACAGATTGACACCAATAATCTGCTAAATATTTTTTTTTAAACCAGATAAAGTACAATTAACTTATTTACTTGTGTAGATTTATATGCTAAGCCTTAAAACTCAAAACGTACTTTGAGTAACCAGTAACAAATACCAAGACATTATGTTCCATATTGCTAGTCTTAATTATTGTGGAGATGTTGATTTGTGCAGAGATACATTACTGATGATAGGACTACAGTATAAGCATTTGAAGGAAAATTAATTTGTAAAATCCCGCATTTATATTGAAATATTGGGCAACGACTTGGATGCTCTCTTGTGGATTGTGCAATTGGTAAGGAGATATGAATTTTATTATATTTTGTATGATCTTTCAAAACTCAAAAACTTTAGATATCCTATATCAAAATGTCTGTTTGTCTATAATAATCTGTGTCCTTATACTTAACTTTGCCATACTAACAAATCAAATAATTGCATTTTTAATCAAATAAATGAACATGACTGTGATGAAGCCCTAATTTATTATTTATATAAAGTATAATAAAATCACAAATAGGAAGTAGAAAGACCTCAATTAGAAAGATGAGGTACTCAGTCCATTGCTTGAATGTTTAATATATAGAATGCTATAAAGAGCAACAAATGATGGATCTGACATTTACATACAGTAGTGGCATGTTTATTGCATTTCTTTGCATGTTCAAAGCCTTATATGCATTTATGTCCTTACATCACGTGGCATTGATCTCTTTTCTGCATCTAAACAGCTGATCCATCTAAGGAAACTCCTCTCGTTGTTGATGGTTTTGGAACAGCTGTCTGTATTAAAGTTTTCACAGTGCATCTCTTGCACAATAATAAACTGCTGTGTCTTCTGTCTTTAGTTGATTCATATGCAGATAAAGATTCGAGCTGTCTTTGGATGCTGTGAATCTGCCCTGAACTGCTTGAGCTGAGCTCTTATATGTATCTGAATGATAATAAATGATCCATTCAAGTCCTTTTCCAGGTGCCTGACGGATCCAGTACATGCTAGTGCCACTCACACTGAATCCACTGCAGGCACAGGTCAGTTTATGTGATCCACCTGGAGACACAACTACTGGCTGTTCAGATTGTGTGAGCACAACCTGCGAGTCAATACCTATGAATAGACATAAATTATTTAATAAATCACTTGGATTTTATTTGTTTAAACTATAAGAGAAGATACTTACAAGAGATGACAGCCATCAATAGCAAAAGATATGAAGTGACCATGACTTAAATTAAGGCTGATCTAGTGATTCTGCTCATAAAAACGGACTAAAAATGAGTCCAATTTAAGTAGTTGTGCTAATATGACAAGGAAGTCAGGTTCATTTGCATAGAAAGCCTGCCTTTTTGAGAGACTAGCTTAAACCTGCCTAAATGTTAATGGTGGCCCAGTCTGGTTTTTGCTTATTCAATTGGTTTTCTTCTGGTTTAGCTGGTAAACCATGAAAACTAAAGCTGGTTGACCAGCATGATCTGTAACAGATTGATGCCAATGATATTTTAACTGTGAGTAATGTCACATGTAGCACATTTAAAGTGAACATTTTTGTCAGTGTCAAATGATGTATACCATATCAATTATAATAGAGCGTTCTTATGTCAGTATTTCTTGTTTTTGCAGGACAAAGCGATGGAAAGCTGTTTCAGTCTACAAACTCTTTGTCTGCAATGTTTTGTTCAGAAAGAGGTCTCTAGATAAGGTATTATTAAGCTGTTTGCCTGTCTGCAAATGTGGCCTGTTTTTGTCCATTGATGTACCCAACAACTGAATTGAGATTTATTTTTCCTTTTAGATTTTAATACCAAAAGGGACTGTGTGACTTAGTATTTGACTATTAAAGCATTAATTTTTTAAAAAAAAAATACAAACATATTTTATGTTATAAAATGCAGACTAACTAAAGTTAGTTAATGTTAATACAATTGTTCATGTTAGTTCATGGTGCATTAATTAATGTCAACAGTTACAATGCTTGATTTTAATACTTTTTTGTAAATGTTAAAATTAACATGAACTAAGATAAATGCAGTAGTATTGTTCATTGTTACTTCATGTTAGCTTGTAAAGTGTTACCTTTATTAGGATTAGGCTAGTGTTTATTTGGGGAAATGATTGTTAGTATGACTTTAACTTCAGCATTATTATGGATGATTGATGTTTTTTCAAACAAGGAAATTATTATACTAATCATATTATATTATACAATAATAAATCACTGTACAAATAAAAATAATTTATTTAATCATTAAAATGTAGTTAAAAATACATTAATAAATTAATTTAATACAATGATGCATAATTGTTTCTTCAATAAAAAAAAATGTATTAGGATTTTAAATTCCAACATTTGTTTTTTATTTATTCCGGTCTAATTCATCATCTGTATGGAAAAAATCAGCACAAGAAATCCAAATATATTTAACACTTAATATAAAAAGAAATACAAAGAAAGCAGATTTACAATCTAATGCATTAAATAAAATAAAACTTAAAAATACCATTATACCAAATTTTAAACAAAATGACATTTGCCCCTTTATCTCACTGCAGGTTTTTGTTAGAATGGCTGTAAGACATCAAGCACAGTGAGTGTCTTGCACAATAATAAACTGCAGTGTCTTCTGTCTTCAGTTGATTCATATGCAGATAAAAATTGGAGCTGTCTTTAGATGCTGTGAATCTGCCTTGAACTGACTGAGCTGAGCCTTTGTCAGAGTCTGTATAATGATGCATAATCCATTCAAGTCCTTTTCCAGGTGCCTGACGGATCCAGTGCATCCTATAGCTACTCACACTGAATCCACTGCAGGCACAGGTCAGTTTATGTGATCCACCTGGAGACACAACTACTGACTGTTCAGATTGTGTGAGCACCTGAGAGTAAATGCCTAAACACAGAGACATAAAATATCACTGCTTTATCTGATTAACCACATTTATATCAGCATGATTATATGTTACATAACATTTTAGTAATTTCAACATAATAACAAACCCAATCTCTGGTGATTTTTAAATATACAAATAAATAAATACACTCACAGTTTACAGTTACCGAAAGCAGACACAACTTTATGAATAACATGGCTTCTCCCTTTCTCTTATCTAAACTAGATTAAACAATCATTCATAAGTCATTTATATAGAAGAGTGAAGTGAGTTTTGCATTGAGGATGCATTTGCTCGTGTGGGTGTGTTCAACAAAACTGGTTCATCTCAAAGAGAAAGGGAGCCCTCTTTTGGTGTTTATAAATCATTCACCTTGTATGATGTTCACCCCAGATCATGCAATCCATAAATATTTCAAACTTATAGTTTATTGATTTACAAAGTCTACAGGAATAATACTCAATGCCATTTTTACAATGCAATGATACAAACATCTAGGTTTTTATATATTTATAGATAGTAGAGTATGTTTTGATATAGTTTAATAGTAAAAAAATGCATGTCTTTTATTATGTCAACAAGTATGTTTTTCACTAACAGAAAGGTTGCTTGTGTAACAGAGAGATTAATGTATGGGTTCTGTGTGTGTTTGTGGCACTGTGTGTGTCGAACACAATAATACACAGCTGTTTTAAGTTTTTTCCTGTTAAGGACACTGTGTTGCTGGAGGATTCAGCTTAGAAACTGATCTTAATCTTCAATGAATCTTTGACACCATTGCTACTAGAAGTATGAAACCATCCGATCCATTCCACCGATCTGCCGCTTGAGTGTCGTATCCAGTTTGTGTAGCCACCACCTGAGGCTGAATATCCAGTAATCTTACAGGGGATGGAAAATGTTTCCCCAGGTTTAATAACAATGACTGCAGGTTGATCCAGTTGAGTGCACTCAACAGCTGTGAACAAACAGAAATATCACTGAAATTAAATGAATCACACCTTAGTCATGATGTGTATATTATGTTCAGTTTTATACTCACAGAATAGAGCTGCCAGAATCAGCAATACTGATAAACAGCACATGATTATGGATGTGTTTGTTATTTCTCTTCTTACTCAGACAGCCTTTTATTATGACTGTGTGTTCATGTTTACTTGAGAAAGGGTGGAGATTTGCAGAGATGCAAAACAATGTTTTTTTGCACGCAGATTTTATTTTGTTACCCCTTAAAGAATGGTTAAGTATACAGTACATGCAAATATACAGTTAATTTATTATAAATTAAACTGTACAGTAAATGGAAATGGGAATTTTTTTCAAGGTATTATTTTGTCATGCTTGCCGAAAGAGCCAGTGGACTCATTTTATTTTACAAAATAAAAAAACACGTTTGGTTTATAGGAGATTTCTCATTAACTCCTATAACAAAACAACAAAATTAATTGTGTAAATTCCTTCAAAGATATGTATGCAAACGCAATGATAAAAATTATATCCACAGAATCTCTAGATAAGCATTTTTTGAGTGAATAAACAGATGGACAGAGTGATAGGTGATCATGAGATGTTTTTGCACTGAGCTGTGGTTTGTTTTGTCACTGTGAATATCTTGCACAGTAATACACAGCTGTGTCCTCTGGCTGAAAATTTCTTCCTTGTAAAAACACTGTGTTTTTTGAAGTGTCCTGTGTAAAACTGATCTTGTTTTTTACTGAATCTTTAATTATAGTGCCACCACCACTACAGATCCATCCAAGCCACTCCAGTGCTTTTCCAGCTGGTTGTCTTATCCAGTGAATGCAGTAGCTTGATTCTGTTATCGTGCAGGAGATGGAGAAAGATTCTTGGGGTTTTACAACCATAGCTGGAGGTTGAGTGAGCTCAACACAGAAAACCCCACCTGTGAAAAACAACGAATGAATGTGTTATTAATAATAATCTCTGTTAACAGTTATGAAATTAATATTATGTTAAAAGCACAAATGAAGCTCACAGGAAGTAGCTGCTGCCAGCAGTAGTAGAGCCGATGAGATGAACATGTTTGAAGTTTTTCTTTCTCCTACTGACCCATAGACTTTGCTTTTGTACAAAGAGCAGGTGGAGAATTTGCATACAAACCATATTCGCTGTCCAGGACGTTGAACACAAGTATTCACAACTACTTTAGCTACAGTATTTAATTGTATTTGATAATTTTATTGATTATCAGTTATTGTTGGCATAGAAGAGGACATTGGCATTATTTTAAATAGAGGATTATTTAAGAAGACATAGTATTAATAAGACCAGATTGTCATAGGTCATGTGGTCTCTGATTGACACGTTCACAACAGATTTTATTTGTATATTTGTATTTATCGTTGCCTTGTGCAGTTAAGTTTCTATATTCACTGCATTTATGATTTTTACTGGCTTTATTGAGACAAATTTTCAATAAGGTCCTATACATGCATTAATGCGTTAATCTGAAAAAGTTTATGTTGTGTGTGTTTTATTAGACTTAACTATTTTGACAACCGGTGTGGTTTGACTAACAAGAGGGTCACCATATGGGAAAATAACAGTATATCTGAGGACCCACTGCATATAAATGATGGCATTTTAATTGGTACTGACCATGATACTGATAGGAAACATTTAAGCACACATACAAAATGTAATCTGTAATAAAATAAAATGGGTTTTTTATTTCTATTTAAGCCATGTTACAATATAATATAAGTTATATATTTGTCTTGCAGTATCTGCATCATGAATGGGGAACTGTTTTTGTATTATACTGACATTGGACTGATTCACTGTGACTCACAGTACAGTAATACACAGCTGTGTCTTCAGCCTTTAGTCCGTTCATCTGTAGATACAGTTGACTGCTGGAGTCGTCTCTGGTCACTGTGAATCTTCCCTGAACTGACTGGGAATAGTAGATTGAAGTGCTGCCTGTATGGATGAATGCAATCCACTCCAGTCCTTTACCAGGAGCCTGTCGAACCACATTTGCGGGATAATCTCTGAATGTAAATCCTGAGGCAGTGCAGATCAATCTGAAGGATTCACCGGGTTTTTTAACCACAGCTTGAGACTGAGTGTAGGTTTGACAATCAATCTCTGTGTGAAAAGATAAACAGAATAAAATTAAAACACTGAAGTATAAAGCAAAGCAAGAATCATTCCAAAAGACAATCTGATCAGCATATGGCATTTTTACTGACCATGTAAAATTAATGTTAGCAAGAATGCCTTTATTATTACTGTCATTGTTGATTGTTAAACCTTGTACAGTAACCACAAGTCAGTAAGCACAAACACATTTGGTGACTTTTATGAAACAAATACATTACAGTTTTGCATGAAACCCTCCTCCCATCTGCATAATCTAACTGTCCTTTATAAACACCCAAGCATCACATCTTTTACTCAGACACAGATAGAAACACATTTATTTGGAAAATATTGCTTCATATACAATGATAACAAAATGGTTTATCATCTGCATTCATGAAACACGCTGCCTCCTCACTAATTTATAAAAACAATAAAACAGAGCACGTAAAATATGTAAAAAGTCAGTATTTTGGATAATTTATCAGATCACCAGCTTTTAAAATGTTAAAGATTAGAATTTTAAAGAGAATGAAAATATTTATAAATGGTCATTTTCACCTATAGTACAAGTTTAAAAGATCCTCTGCGAATGTAAAAGTGATTTGTGAGCTATTACATATTTCACAGGATTTATAGAAATATAATTGTCCAAAATTAGTTTTTATGTTCAGTAGGGATAGCATGTTTAGTTTCTTCAATGGGTTTATTTAAGTTTGTGCACTTCTAAATTGTCAGTGCAGATAATGTATGGATTATTGTATAGGTCCCTTGACAGTCTGTGGCACTGTGTGTTACGAGCACAATAATATACAGCTGTGTCCTCAGTCTGAAAATTTTTGCCTTGTAGGATCACTGTATTACTTGAAACATCAGCAGTGAAACTGATTTTATTCTTCATTGTGTCACTGGTGCCTCTATCGCCAGAGCTACAGAACCAGCCAATCCATTCCAATGCTTTTCCAGTTGAATGTCGAATCCAATTGGTACAGCCACCTCCTGATGCAGAATATCCAGTTATCTTACAGGAGATAGAAAACGATTCCCCAGGCTTCACCATCACGCCAGCAGGCTGATTCAACTCAATACAATTAGCACCTACAATAATTAAAAACTTGTCATTAATAAAATAAGTTATGAAAGTGAAAGGAATTATACATTGTTGCTTCAAAACCCTGTTTATATTAAGTGGAACTGCAGTATTATTGATTATACAATATATATGAAGAGTTTGGTTCCAAAACGCAATAAACGCCATTTTTGAAAAAAATGAGTTACTGCCAAAATCAGTATTATATCAGGTCAGTAGTTAAAAGTAAATAATAAATTTTACGCAAAATCCAATACCCGCCGTGATATTCTGTCATCTTTTCTCCCTTTGTTCCCAAAATGCGACAAACGCCACTCCTCCTTTTTTACAGAACGCAATAAATCCATTCCTGATATTACAGCGGACCATTCACGCAATGTAAACAAACATGGCGGCCCGCTGAGTACACGGAATCCTAACTTTTCCTCATCTACTTTGTACTTCGTGATCCACAAACAAAACAAAATAATACTTTAATAGCATTGCTAAACCTGTGATGGTTTTCTGTGACGGGAAAGAAACGTAAGCCATCAACATCCAATAATTTCCGCGAGAGGCACTCGGCTGCTTGTTCTCCAGACAGCATCAAGCTTCTCATGCTAAAACATTGACCCCAGAGGATCTTATGAAAACTTTACATTATTTTACTCAAAGTCAACGAAAATCGAGCGGGACCAAAACATTTTACAGCTGATCGCTGTGAAAATGTAAAGAGACGACGTCAAATATAACCGCAGCAATGTGTTCTTAATATAACAAAGTAAGTGTTTTGGTTAAGGCCATTAATGTTTATTTTTTAATCATTGTATACCACTAGTCAACTAAATAAATATAAAATGGTAAAGATGAATGCACATTTATACATTGATTTAATAGATTTATAGCATTTTGAAATAAAAAAACTGTCATGGATTTATTGCATTTTATGGAAAAAATAATTAGTTTTTATAATAAATCTTTGAAAATCAAGTTATGGATTTGAATTTCTTATGTTTTTATAACCTAAAGATGCTATGTGAAAGTTTGTAACAGAAAATAGTGGTTTTCATCTTGTCACTTTCTTGGTATAGAAAACACGTTTTTACCGAAATTTGTCAAAATGGATTTATTGCGTTTTGGAACCAAACTCTTCATATACAGACATGTGTGTTTATATACTCACTGGGTGCAATAGCTAATATCATCAGTAACACAATAATATACATGATCCTTATAGTAGTCTCTCCAGTGGGTCCTGTGACTCTGAACAGTAAACTGTTGTGTTAAGACCTCTTTATTATACTGTAGCTTTGGGCCTCAATTTACATGACAGAATTAAGGACATTTGCATAGTTGTGTAGTTTTATATTAGCTAATTAAAGTTTCCCGTAAAGGTCAATAATGCAGTTTTTTCTTGCAGAGAAACCATCAAGAAATGATTTTCTCTTTGTTTATCTTTGACACCTTTTAAAGAACATAAAGAATTCCATTGTTTGTTATTTACAGTTTAGCATATATGAATCATTTACAGATCACAGTGCAGAAACAAATAATTATTTTAAAAATACACAAATAAAGCCTATGATGTATTAATGGCCTTGAGATAAACAACACCTATTTGATCTTTCAAATTCTGGCATTTTACCAAAGGCATCCAGAAACACAAACATTGACTTGTAAATGACAGAAGCTAAATTATGCGTAAAGTAAGAGCATATTTTATAAGCTGATCTGAGAACAGACACTCTAAAGTGTCTTAAGATGGTTTTTTAGACATTTCATTTAAATATGCAGATTGAAAAGTCACTGTAAACTGTAAACATTTTTGCTCAAGAAAGTCTAAATTAATTCGCAGAAAGTGGCGGAGTTGCCACCCCAGACAAAGTCCTTGCCACCCCTGTTGCCCCGCTGAAAACATTACACTGTTTGCTTTTTACGAACATTTCTCAAATCTCCCTGCGGACGTGAATGCGCTGCTACACTTGCTTGTTCGACTTCATGTGGCGCTGCAAGAACCGACAGCCGGTGAAGTCAAAGTTCCACGAGAGCGACTTAAAAGCAAACTCCTCCGTATGATTTTGCGAATCGCTCTCACGGTACTTTGACGTAATCCGGCTGTCGATTCTTGAGGTGCCGCTTGAAGTCGAACAAGCCTATTGGTTAAGCTGACACGCAGCTCCTTTATGCTCCAAAACATAACCCAGCAGCACACACAGGATCAATGAAAAGCGTTTTGCTGGTATGTACGGCTTTTATTGGTATTAAATTAAACATAGTACTGTTTTAACGGGAAGTAAGGGAGACGCTGCAATGAGCATTACTAGTCTTGTGAAACTGACTAGTACTGTCACGCCTGTGTGAAGATGCTTAAAACAATAAAAAACATGTCGTTAGCAAATGTTCAGCAACAATCACAGACATAGGGATTCTTATTCATATTGTCATGTGTAATGCAGCATATTCAACTTAATAAAACCACCGTGGAGATAGTACAGGGATGTAACAGCGCGCTTTTCGGTGCCTCGCGCTTTTTTCACGTCAGTTTGGGTGACTTGGGTCTGAGAGGGTTGGATTATAATTTCAAAAAGTCATCTGAAGCCATTCCATAGCTTATAAAATCTCTGGCCGGTCAACCGGTGCATCCCTAACCCTAACATTAAGTTAATGTTAGGGACAGAAGTCTATTTACATCATTACATTTAAGTTTACGGAAACTCGTTCCCTCCTCCCTTAACATAACATGTCTAGATGTCTTTAAGCAATTTTCCTTGTGTTGTCAAATAGACCTCAATATACTCAGATCTGTGTATGTGTATGATTAGTAACGTTGTACTTATGGTAAATAAAAACAAGCAAATTGTTCGAAATTTTGGTTTCTTCATGAGGTGTGTAACCAAGTTTTCCTTTAGGGACAACAAAATGAAGAGGAAAAACAATATTACCAACTTCTTTCTAAAGAAGCAAAAGTCAGGTGCAAATCAGGGCCAAACAGATCCCAGTTGTTCTAATTTTGCTGTATACTTAATACATATAGGCTATAATTGTGTACATTTAGGAAAATAAACAACTTTAATTTAATCTATATACATTTTGTGGAAAATAATTTATTTTTAGTGTAATTGAACACTTTGTATATTGACCCCCTAAAATTATACCTTGCCACCCGAGTTTTAAAAGTCTAGCTCCGCCACTGTTCGCAGAGACTCTTCAGAGAGCCAAAATTTCAACTATTTGACAAGAGTGCCACCCCATGGAAATATAGCAGTATATGGAGAATGAAGATCAAGCATTGAAAATGTTTAGCTCATAGTGACTATAAAAGTTTAATTAAAAACAGACACAAGCTCTGAAGTCCAAAAGTGAAAGATTAAATATAGTTAGTTTTCCAATAATTTTATTGTTATTCAAATAGTATTTCAGCATTTTTATTCTGAAATGAGGAAGTGGTTTTTGTATTGCTTTGACGTTAAACTCATTCACTGTGAGTCTCTGGTACAGTAATACACAGCTGTGTCTTCAGTCTTTAGACTGTTCATCTGTAGATACAATTGACTGCTGGAGTCGTCTCTGGTCACTGTGAATCTTCCCTGAACTGACTGGGAATAATAGATTGGAGAGCTGGATGTACCAATAGTTGCAACCCATTCCAGTCCTTTACCAGGAGCCTGTCTAACCACAGCTGCCCAGCTGCTGCTGAATGTAAATCCTGAGGCGGTGCAGATCAGTTTAAAAGATTCATCAGGTCTTTTAACCACAGCTTGAGACTGAGTGTAGGTTTGACAATCAATCTCTGTTTGAAAAGATAATAAGAATGAAAACAGAATTAAAATAAATAAGCAAATAAAAACATTAAAATATTGCAATTTCAGAGCAAATATAAATTGCTCAACAAATTCTTACTGACCATGTAAAAGTAATGTTAGCAAGAATGCCTTTATTATTGCTGTCATTGTTGATAGTCAGTAAGCGCAAACACAAATCAACGTCTTTTGTGGCTTATGAAGAAAATACATCACAGTTTTGCATTTATCTCTCCTCCCATCTGCATGAGCTAATTGTCTTTTATAAACACACACCAAGTGAGGCATCACTTTCATTACTCAGACACAGATAAAAACACATTTCTGTGGAAAATATGGCTTTACATACAGTGATAAGAAGAGTGTTTATCATCTGCATTTATTTAAACATGGTGCCTTCTTACTTATTTAAAATATAGCCGAGCACAAAATAAAATACAATGTTTTAAAAACATTATGCAGCCATTATCAGCCTTAAAAATGTTGAAAGATTAAGGGCCAAATTCACCCAACCCATGTGACGCCAGGCACTATGCAAGTGTTTTTTCTGTTAGTTTTATGTTAGGGTTGTACCTATATTTTCTAAACGAAACTCTTTAAGACCATGGAGTGTGAACGTTTTCTCTGTGGTTAATCTAGTGCCTTTTGACTTTAATATGTAATGAAAATATGTAATGGTTACAGGCACAGAGATGGTAGTACAATATATGAATTATTTTTAGATTATAATGTGACTAATTGACTTTTCACAAGTTTATAGGCTACATTTTTTATACATTGCACGAAAAAGGATTCTATTACTCTGAGGCTTCTAAATATCATTTTCACCTTTTCAGTAATTTTCTTTAGATTGTGTGTTGATCATGCATTGCTTTTGCACAACACTGCAGTCTCTTTAGTCACTGTGGGTCTTTAAACTGATCATATGCAGATACACCTTCGTTTTACTGTTGTCTCTTAAGATGGTGAACCTTCCTTTAACAACACTGGAGTAAAATTTGTTCTGAGAGCTGCAACCCATTCCAGCCCTTTTCCTGATGTTTGTCTGTTCCAGCCCAACCAGCAGTCATCAAAGTCTAAGCCAGAGGCTGTACAGCAGGGCCGGCGTCAAGGGGGGGCATTCGTGGGCCATGCCCCCCTAAAGAGGTTTTTGTGCCCCCCTACACAGTTTTTTATTAATTAAATATATATATATCAAGAATAATTTAAATAAATTAAACATTGAATGTTTCATGACTTTTAATGTTATCAAATAAGGAAAATATAGTTGATATATGCTTTTTGAAATTAAAATAGACCAGTTTCTCTGATTGGTTGCATTGCGGCGTCTCGTACATCATTACGTCTTTAGCATATTATTGTGACTTGATACTAGCAACGTGTTTTTTGCGGAATTTTATGCATCTTGTAAAATATGGATATTAGAACATTTAGAACGAACCAGCACTGCCTGCTCCATCTGACTTCATGCAAACACCGGTTGGCTCAAACTCAGATATTTGATCCAACAAGGTTGAGGAGGAATTTTCAAATCTACTGGACAGGACACTCTTTTAAGGAAGTTTAATGTTTGCACATGCAGCCTTCAGCTTTTTTAAAAGGTAAGTTAGCGTTGTTTTAATATACGTAAGCTTAAATGTGAAGTGTGGCTATAGACCATGAACAGCAATTGCGACGTGATTATGGTAATATACTGATTAGTTTGTGATCTTCTGCACTTTATACGGGAATGAGTTGACAGTCTACCAGTTGTATGAATATTTGCTTGCACTGTATTTGATGTTTTATGCCTTGTTTTTGCACGTTATTGTTTCTGATTACGTGCCCCCTATTGGAAGCCGCATGCCCCCATGTTAGTTATGGTCTGGCGCCGACTCTGCACTGTACAGGTCAATGTGTGTGATTTTCCTGACTGAATCAATGACTGACACCAACAATCTGCAAAATAAAAATGTTTAAACCAGTTATGTAGATGTGTAGATTATATGCTAAGAATTAAAACTCAAAACATACTTTGAGCAACCACATTATTGTAAATTCCAAGATATTATGTTCCATATTGCTAGCCTTAATTATTGTGGAGATGTTGATTTGTGCAGAGATACATCACTGATGATAGGACTAATAAGTATTTAAAGGAAAATGAATTTGTACAATCCTGCATTTATATTGAAATATTGGGCAACGACTTGGATGCTCTCTTGTGGATTGTGCAATTGGTAAGGAGATATGAACTTTATTATATTTTGTATGATCTTTCAAAACTTAAAAACTGCAAAAGATATCAAAATGTCTGTTTGTCTATAATAATCTGTGTCCTTATCCGTAACTTTGCCATACTAACAAATCAAATAATTGCATTTTTAATCAAATAAATGAACATGACTGTGATGAAGCCCTAATTTAGTATAAAATCATAATTATGTAACAGACTTCTGTTAGAAAGAAAAGAACTCAGTCCATTACTTGATTGTATAATATAAAAAAGGTTATAAAGAGCAACAAATAATGTATCTGATATTTACATACAGTACAGTAATGGCATGTTTATTGCATTTCTATGCATGGTCAAAGCCTTATATACATTTAAGTCCTTACATCACGTGACATTGATCCCTTTTCAGCATCTAAACAGCTGACATGGTTTTGGAACAGCTGTCTGTATTAAAGTTTTCACAGTGCACCTCTTGCACAATAATAAACTGCAGTGTCTTCTGTCTTCAGTTGATTCATATGCAGATAGAAATTGGAGCTGTCTTTAGATGCTGTGAATCTGCCCTGAACTGCTTGAGCTGAGCTCTTACTTGAATCTGAATAATAATAAATGATCCATTCAAGTCCTTTCCCAGGTGCCTGACGGATCCAGTACATGCTAGTGCCACTCACACTGAATCCACTGCAGGCACAGGTCAGTTTATGTGATCCGCCTGGAGTCACAACTACTGACTGTTCAGATTGTGTGAGCACCTGAGAGTAAATGCCTAAACACAGAGACATAAAATATCACTGCTTTATCTAATTAACCACATTTACATCAACATGATTATATGTAACATAAAATTTTTGTAATTTCAACATAATAACAAACCCAAACTCTGGTGATTTTTAAATATACAAATATATAAATACACTCACAGTTTACAGTTACCGAAAGCAGAAAAAAGTTTATGAATAACATGGCTTCTCCCTTTCTCTTATCTAAACTAGATTAAACAATCATTCATAAGTCATTTATATAGAAGAGTGAAGTGAGTTTTGCATTGAGGATGCATTTGCTCATGTGGGTGTGTTCAACAGGTTCATCTCAAAGAGAAAGGGAGCCCTCTTTTGGTCTTTATAAATCATCCACCTTGTATGTTCACCCCAGATCATGCAATCCATAAATATTTCAAACTTATAGTTTATTGATTTACAAAGTCTACAGGAATAACAAAAAGTACTAAATGCCATTTTTACAATGCAATGATACAAACAAGGCTTATATTTATAGATGCGGTATGTTTTTAAATAGTTAAATAAAAAATGCATGTATTTTATTATGTCAACAAGTATGTTTTTCACTAACAGAAAGTCTGCTTGTGTAACAGAGAGATAAATGTATGGGTTCTGTGTGTGTTTGTGGCACTGTGTGTTTCGTGCACAGTAATACACAGCTGTGTCCTCAGGCTGAACATTTCCATTTCTTCCTTGTAAAAACACTGTGTTTTTTGAAGTGTTCTGTGTGAAACTGATCTTGTTTTTCACTGAATCTTTTATATTACTGCCACCACTACTACAAAGATATCCACTCCAGTGCTTTCCCAGCTGGTTGTCTTATCCAGTGAATGCAGTAGCTTGATTCTGTTATTTTGCAGGAGATGGAGAAAGATTCTTGGGGTTTTACAACCATAGCTGGAGGTTGAGTGAGCTCAACACAGAAAACCCCACCTGAGAAAAACAATGAATAAATGTGTTATTAATAATAATCTCTGTTAACAGTTATGAAATTAATCTAAAAGCACGAATGAAGCTCACAGGAAGTAGCTGCTGCCAGCAGTAGTAGAGGCGATAAGATGATCATGTTTGAAGTTTGTCTTTCTCCTACTGACCCATAGACTTTGCTTTTGTACAAAGAGCAGATGGGGTATTTGCATACAGTACAGGCACAAGACACAAGAAGCCTACTCACAAGTACTTTAGCTCTTTAATATTATTTTATTATTTTATTGATTAACAGTTATTGTTGGCATAGAAGAGGACATTAGGCTTTTTTAAATGGAGGATTATTAAAGAAGACATAATAAATATTAATAAAACCAGATTATCATAGGTCATGTAGTCTCTGATTGACACGTTCACAACAGATTTTATTTGTATATTTGTATTTATTGTTGCCTTGTGTAGTTAAGTTTCTGTGTCACTGCATTCTTGAATTTTACTGGTTTTAAAGTAGATTGAGACAAATTTTAAATAAGGTCCTACACATGCATTAATACTTTAATCTGGTAAAGCTTATGTTGTGTGATGTTTTATTAGAATTAACTATTTTGACAGCCAGTGTGGTTTGACTAACAAGGGCCACCATATGGGAAAATAACAGTATCTGAGGACCCACTGCATAAATGATGGCATTTTAACTGGTAGTGACCATGATACTTATAGGAAACTTTTTTAACAAGCATACATAAAAAATTTAATCTGTAATGAAAAAAAATGGGATTTTAATTTTCAATTTATACCAATATTTTATAAGTTACATATAGTAGTTTTGCAGTACCTGCATCATACTGTAGATGAATGGGGAACTGTTTTTGTATTACACTGGCATTGGACTGATTCACTGTGAGTCTCTGGTACAGTAATACACAGCTGTGTCTTCAGTCTTTAGACTGTTCATCTGTAGATACAGTTGACTGCTGGAGTCGTCTCTGGTCACTGTGAATCTTCCCTTAACTGACTGGGAATAATAGATTGAAGAGCTGGATGTGGTAATAGTTGCAACCCATTCCAGTCCCTTACCAGGAGCCTGTCTAACCACAGCTGCATAGTAGCTGCTGAATGTAAATCCAGAAGCGGTGCAGATCAGTCTGAAGGATTCGCCAGGCTTTTTCAACACATCTTGAGGCTGAGTAAAGGTTTGACAATGAACATCTGTAAAATAAGATATAATAATAATAATAATAATAATAATAATAATATGATAATATCATTGTTTAAAAAGTAACAAAATGACTTATGTGTGAATACATTAGAAATATTTTACTGACCTTTTAAACATAATATCACCAAGAGTAAATAAATGATAGTTGTCATAATTGCTTGATTCTTCTTTGTCATATCTACATGCACTGTTTACAGTCAGTAAATACAGAGACACACCTCAAAGACACTTTGCTGCTTATCAGAAATATACCAGACAGTTTTGCATTACTGTGTACAAGAGCTTTGCATTAACTCCACCTCCAGTCTTTCATTACTTCAGACTGTATACCTGTGTGTCTGAAAACGCTTTGCTGTGTGGGTTACTTTAAATTTGTATTTGATAATACAAACTGTTAATTGGGAAGTCAGATGTACAAACAGTGAAAAGTGTATTACGAATGTTTATGGCACAGTGATCTGTGTCCTCAGTCTGAAAACTCTTGCCTTGTGAAAAAACTTATTAACTGTTTCTTATCAAATCTTTATTCTAACCACAATCCAGTGAAAGCAATTACTTTATTCTGAAATGTAAATACAATGTTGTGATTATTCTTGCGGTAAATCATAAAATAAATTATATGTTGCACATTATTGGAGCATGCACCTGTATAATTCTTTGAATAATACTCACAAGCACATACACATTGACCTTAGAAGCAGCTTCATACAATTGCTGTCATTCTGAGACAATGATATTTACTGTACTATAGCATATCCCTATCCCCACCCTTAACATAAACTTCAACTTTTTTCAATTTAAAGAGTTTGGCCAATTCATGACTATAATGCAAATATCCCATTTCCTGAACCAACCCTGACATTAGTCAGATCAATTCAGATCATTCTCACAGTTAGATGTACAGTGAATTCCCACAGAAGAAAAACAATTTAAGACACATCAGTTTGTGGAATTAAATTGTAGTTTTTTATTATATTAAAAAAAATTCCAATAATCTCGTTTGCTTAAATTACTCTGTGACTATTGTGAAACTAGTGTAAATAGGTTGGTGTTTAAAAAGAGCACAATATGGTTTACTGATGTAGGTCACCAGTGGTGGACAGTAACGAAGTAAATGTAATTCGTTACTGTACTTAAGTAGTTTTTTCGCGTATCTGTACTTTACGCAAGTACTTTTATTTTGGGAGACTTTTACTTTTACTTTACTACATTTTAAAGTCAAATATCTTACTTTTTACTCCACTACATTTTAAAAAATCGGTCGTTCCTTTTTATTTATCAGTGGATAAAAAACGTAACTGGGCAAACTAAAGCTGCACAAAAAAAATAAGATGCACACGTGATGCGTCAAACCACCAATCAGGGTACAGCATGGGCTTCGTTTTGAACTTGTTTTGGTTGCCGCGCTGTTTCACGTAAGCTACGCGAGTCACGCGAGTGCAGCAGCCAGCCAATGCATCGTTTGGAGAATGAAACTGCATTCAAAAACAACGGAGATAACTGACCCGTCACAACAACAATGGCCTTATTTACGCGAGTTATTTTAAGTCCTTGAATAAAAGAACGAGTCCCTCGTGTCTTCTCTGCCTGCCTTGAAACTGTGCTATTTCGTTTTAAAAGAATACTCTTTCAATCTAAGGAAACGCGTAGAGGTAAGCCATTTTTATTCTGGTTATATTTTTAAATGAGCAATCTTAACAGTAGCTTGCAGAAAACTGTTAATTGTGTTGCTAAAATATATACGACGTTATCATGAATGAACTTTAAGCTATGCATCCTGAAGCTATTTTTAGCCGTATAGTTAGCTGTTTCACTTAAGTTCATTGTATTTGAAGCTCAGTGCTCTGTTATTTTGAAATTACAATTAATCACTATCAACACTGTTGTAAAATATATGACATTTTGACTAGCCATGCAGTGTATGATGCTTAAACAGGCAGGTGGATTGGAGTGCTCCCTATTAACTGAGATTGTTATTAATATTTTCAAAAGTTTTGCTTCCAAAATATATAAATACATTTAATTATGTATTACAATATACATATGACATGCTAAACCACATGAAACGTTTCTGAAATTATATTTTGTAAGGCTTGTTTTATTTGTCAAAGAAAGGGAGACTGATTTCTAGATAACGTTATGTATTTAATGTTTTGAAAACTATTGTGAACCTGTGCTTAAGTCAAGTTTTTATTACACTTAAACTGATAAATTATTTAACAAATAAATATTGAAATGAGACTTACTGCTCTCAAATCCTGTTATTTCATTTGATGCTAAAGGAATTTTTTTTGTTTTTAAGGTTTTAGGCTTATGATAATTTTAATAGACATCAGTGTCTGATTTATTAATGTCCTTTTATTAATTGATTGGTTAGCCAAGAGAGTTATTTCACATAATTTGAGTTTTGTGACAAAAATGATACGGCCATAATAAATCACAGTACTTTTGTACTTAAGTACATTTTGAGGCAGATACTTTTGTACTTTTACTCAAGTAAAAATTTTAAGCAAGTACTTCTACTTTTACTTGAGTAATATTTTACCCTGGGTATCTTTACTTTTACTCAAGTACACGATTTGTGTAATTCGTCCACCACTGTAGGTCACACACCACAAAAAGGTGAGGTGGAAACTAGTGGCTTTATATGACACACAGAGAAATAAATGCAACACAGTAAGAACCCAAATAAGAAGTCGCTGGCTTTTAAACACTTTGAGTGTAATCTCTAGTTTGGATTACAGGGTGTTTCAGTTTTATTTAAGATTATGAAAGACATATTTGAGGTTCCTGTTCAATATTCTCAGGGAAATGTTACTGGTGTAATGATTGACATGCCAGATTCAGACAATGTGGAGCAACCGCCCAAAATGGTCTTTGTGAGGTAGAGTAACAGGGAAAGACTACATGTGCTGTTCTGTTTTCAACATCATGTTTTGCAACTGCTTGTTTTTGGGCTGTGTTGCTTTGATATGTTCATTAAAGGTAAGTAAGATTTGCACATATGTGTCTTTCTTAAACAACATGTCATACTGTACCTAAACTGAGCCATTTAAGTTTCTTGTTTATGTTACTCGTAGGCGAGAAACAAGATGGATGAGGGAGACAAGGTGGGAGCTCAGAAGTACAGCCGATATGCTTGTAGGACCAACACAGCAGCTGTGCTAGTGACCATCCTGGCTCTTACATTGTTCCTATCCCTTAGGTTTAGTGTTTTCTAAACATTCCTTAATTATGGACCCTCTTCTTTGGTGTTGATTAAAGTTAATTATAAAGTTTATAAAGGTGGACATGCTCTGGACATTTGGATCTATTTTGTGTGTATTTCTCAACATTGTATTGTGTACTTTCCTATGCTTTAAAAGTGACAATTATTACCAACAGATTTTTTAAAGAAAATCACATACCTTCATCTAAAATATTTTTTCATAATAAAAAGTAATTTATCCAGTAATTTCTGCACACAATCAAATACTTTTGTGTTATACAAATAGTATTTCAGTGTATAATGTTGTACAGGAATGAGGAAGTGGTTTTTGTAATAGCTTTGACCTTAAACTCATTCACTGTGAGTCTCTGGTACAGTAATAGACAGCTGTGTCTTCAGCCTTTAGACTGTTCATCTGTAGATACAGTTGACTGCTGGAGTCGTCTCTGGTCACTGTGAATCTTCCCTGAACTGACTGGGAATAGTAGATTGGAGAACTGGCTGTATGGATGAATGCAATCCACTCCAGTCCTTTACCAGGAGCCTGTCGAACCACAGCTACAGCATAGCTGCTGAATGTAAATCCAGAGGCGGTGCAGATCAGTTTAAAAGATTCATCAGGTTTTTTAACCACAGCTTGAGACTGAGTGAAGGTTTGACAATCAATCTCTGTGGGACAAGATAAACAGAATAAAATTAAAACACTGAAATTCCTAAAGCAAAGCAAATATTATTCCAAAAGGCATCCCGATCAGCATATGGGATTTTTACTGACCATGTAAAAGTAACGTTAGCAAGAATGCCTTTATTATTACTGTCATTGTTGACTGTTGAACCTTGTACAGTAACCACAAGTCAGTAAGCGCAAACATACACTTGTGTGGCTTATGAAGAAAATACATCACAGTTTTGCATTAAACTCTCCTCCCATCATGAGCTAATTGTCTTAAACACAAACCCAAGCATAACATATTTCAGTACTCAGACACAGATAGAAACACGTTTTTGTGGAAAATATGGCTTCATATACAGTGACAACAAAAGGGTTTATCATCCTTATTTATGTGCCTCCTCACTGATTTAAAAAACAACAAAGCATGGAACGACGTAAAAAGACAGAATTCTAGATGTTAAACATTAATTTATCAGATCACCAGCCTTTTTCACAGTGCAGAAACAAATAATTATTTTAAAAATACACAAATAAAGCCTGTGATGTATTAATGGCCTTGAGATAAACAGCACCTATTTGATCTTTCACAACATTGACTTGTAAATGACAGAAGCTAAATTATGCGTAAAAATAAGAGCATATTTTATAAGCTGATCTGAGAACAGACACTCTAAAGTGTCTAAAGATGGATAGACATTTTATTTAAATATCCAGATTGAAAAGTCACTGTGCACTGTAAACATTTTTGCTCAAGAAAGTCAAAATTAATTCACAGAGACTCTTCAGAGAGTCAAAATCTATTCGACAAGAGTGACACCCCATGGAAATATAGCAGTATATGGAGAATGAAGATCTAGGATTAAAAATGTTTAGCTCATTGTGACTATAAAAGTTTAATTAAAAACAGACACAAGCTGTGAAGTCCAAAACTGAAAAATTAAATATAGTTAATTTTCCAATAATTTTATTGTACAAAGACTTTTATCATTCAAATAGTATTTCAGCATTATTATTCTGAAATGAGGAAGTGGTTTTTGTATTGCTTTGACCTTAAACTCATTCACTGTGAGTCTCTGGTACAGTAATACACAGCTGTGTCTTCAGTCTTTAGACTGTTCATCTGTAGATACAGTTGACTGCTGGAGTCGTCTCTGGTCACAGTGAATCTTCCCTGAACTGACTGGGAATAGTAGATTGAAGAGCTGGATGTGGTAATAGTTGCAACCCATTCCAGTCCTTTACCAGGAGCCTGTCTAACCACAGCTGCCCAGTAGCTGCTGAATGTAAATCCAGAAGCGGTGCAGATCAGTCTGAAGGATTCGCCAGGTTTTTTCAACACATCTTGAGGCTGAGTAAAGGTTTGACAATGAACATCTGTAAAATAAAATATAATAATAATAATAATAATAATAATAATATAATATCATTGTTTAAAAAGTAACAAAATGACTTATGTGTAAATAAATTAGAAATATTTTACTGACCTTTTAAACATAATATCATCAAGAGTAAATAAATGATATTTTTCATTATTGCTTGATTTTTCTTTGTCATATCTACATGCACTGTTTACAGTCAGTAAATACAGAGACACACTTCAAAGACACTTTGCTGCTTATCAGAAATATACCAGACAGTTTTGCATTAAAAGTACTGTGTACAAGAGCTTTGCATTAACTCCACCTCCAGTCTTTCATTACTTCAGACTGTTTGTACCTGTGTGTATGAAAACGCTTTGTTGTGTGGGTTACTTTAAATTTGTAATAAGTTGTAATAAGTTTGTGAAATTAAACTGTAGTTATTTAATATATTTTCTAAATATTTTTCCAATAATCGTGTTTGCTTAAATTACTCTGTGACTATTGTGAAACTAGTGTAAATAGGTTGGTGTTTAAAAAGAGCACAATGGTTTACTCATGTAGTAGGTCACACACCACAAAAAGGTGAGGTGGAAACTAGCGGCTTTATATGACACACAGAGAAATAAATGCAACACAGTAAGAACCCAAATGAGAAGTCGCTGGCTTTTAAACACTTTGAGTGTAATCTCTAGTTTAGATTCCAGGGTGTTTCAGTTTTATTTAAGATTATGAAAGACATATTTGAGGTTCCTGTTCAATATTCTCAGGGAAATGTGACTGGTGTAATGATTGACATCCCAGATTTAGACAATGTGGAGCAAACGCCCGAAATGGTTTTTGTGAGGTACAGAGTAACAGGGAATGACTACATGTGCTGTTCTGTTTTCAACATCATGTTTTGCAACTGCTTGTTTTTGGGCTGTGCTGCTTTGATATGTTCATTAAAGGTAAGTAAGATTTGCACATATGTGTCTTTCTTAAACAACATGTCATACTGTACCTAAACTGAGCCATTTAAGTTTCTTGTTTATGTCGTAGGCGAGAAACAAGATGGATGAGGGAGACAAGGTGGGAGCTCAGAAGTACAGCCGCTGTGCTAGTGACCATCCTGGCTCTTACATTGTTCCTATCCCTTAGGTTTAGTGTTTTCTAAACATTCCTTAACAGGATCATTATGGACCCTCTTCTTTGGTGTTGTTTAAAGTTAATTATAAAGTTTATAAAGGTGGACATGCTCCGGACATTTGGATCTATTTTGTGTGTATTTCTCAACATAAATTGTATTGTGTACTTTCCTATGCTTTAAAAGTGACAATTATTACCAACAGATTTTTTAAAGAAAATCACATACCTTCATCTAAAATATTTTTTCATAATAAAAAGTAATTTATCCAGTAATGTCTGCAAACAATCAAATACTTTTGTGTTAAACAAATAGTATTTCAGTGTATAATGTTGTACAGGAATGAGGAAGTGGTTTTTGTATTTCTTTGACCTTAAACTCACTCACTGTGAGTCTGTGGTACAGTAATACACAGCTGTGTCTTCAGTCTTCAGACTGTTCATCTGTAGATACAGTTGACTGTTTGAATTTTCTCTGGACAAAGTGAATCTTCCCTGAACTGACTGGGAATAGTAGATTGAAGAGCTGGATGGACTGATGTTTGCAACCCATTCCAGTCCTTTACCAGGAGCCTGTCTAACCACAGCTGCCCAGTAGCTGCTGAATGTAAATCCAGAGGCGGTGCAGATCAGTTTAAAAGATTCATCAGGTCTTTTAACCACAGCTTGAGACTGAGTGAAGGTTTGACAATCAATTTCTGTAAAAAACAAAAACATAATAATAATTCATCAAAAAGTCTGCAAAATGTAAAACTAGAGCTATAGAGTTCATTCTGCAAGTAATTTATGCATGACTGTATTATTATTTAGAAATTATTTACTAACCATATAAAAATAAAATCATCAAGAGTAAATGAATTATTGTTGTCATTGTTGCTGGATTCCTCTTAACAGTAACTCTTTAAACTGTATACAGTCACTTATAAGAAATATAAATGACAGTTTTGCATGAACTCCTCCTCCAATCTGTCATTACTCTGCTATCTGATGGTTGCCCCCCAAATAAAAAACACGCTATTTATTCTAAGTAATATGATAATGTACTTGAATTACTGTGTAAGTAGTAATTGTGTAACTATACAAACACAAACATGGCAAATAAAAGCATTAAAAGATATAGTTTACAGCATTCACCCTAAAGTTTTTAATGTATTTCTTTGTTTTGCTGAACGCAAAAGAAGATATTTGTTATCAAGCAGGAAACAGAAGTACCATTGACTTCCATAGTAGGAACAATACTCAATGGTATTGGTTACAAACATTGCTCAAAATATTTTCCTTTTTGTTCAGCAAAACAGAGAAAATTAAAAGTTTGTAACAACTTGAGGGTGAGTAAATGATGACAGATTTTTTTTACTTTGGGGTTTGGCTAATTCAGAGTCAAATATGTGGGTAACCTCTGACTCAGTTTTCATCATGTTTCTCTATTTTCATGAGGACATTAAAGCAATGTGTTCCTTGCAGATAGCCATACCCACACACAAACATTTGTTTGCTTAAATTTCTTTTGAAATAGTGTAGCAAATGGGCTATAGTCTTTAAAAAGAACATACTGGTTTACCACAAAATTAGGTCACATATTTCCACACCACAAAGAGGTGAGTTGAAATCGAATGACTTTATAGGACAAACAGAGAGAAACATGCAACACAGAACACAATGAGTCGTCGGCATCTTTTGAACACTTATGAGCAACTTTGAGGGTGATTTCTAGAGAATTTTGGACTCATGGCTGATTCATTTTCAATGGAAGACACATGTGAGATTCCTCAGGATTCTTCTAGGGAAAGTGTGGACAGTGAAATGATTGAAATTCCAGATTCAGACAATGTGGAGCCACCAATAAAAATAGTCTATGTTAGGTACAGAGCTAAAGGAGAAGACCATATGTGTTGCTCTGTTTTCAACATCATGTTTTGCAACTGCTTGTTTTTGGGATTGGCTGCTTTAATATGTTCTTTGAAGGTAAGTGAGCACATGTCTGTCTTGAACTACAATTCATATCTAACTGAGTGAGTTAAGTTTCTGTTTCTTGTTTGTTACTGAAAGGCAAGAAGGAAGATGAACGAGGGGGATGAGGTCGAATCTCAAAAGTACAGCAGATATGCATGTGGTACCAACACAGTAGCTGTGATAGTGACTCTTACTGTGGTTCTTCCCATACTGCTCTTCAGTTTGGTTAATTTTTACCATATTCCTTCTGAGTTTACCTCAGTGGGCTCATATAATTACGAATCCTCATCATATAAGTCGTCTTATGACAATGTTGGTGCTGACATTCCAGAAAGAAGATCCAGAAATAATTATAAATCACAGATTAGACCCTCATTTAACTCGAACAGACCTCAACAACCCTCATACAATAGTGTCAACTGGGGGAGAGTAAAGGGGAGGAAATAATGGTGCTACTCTAATGTTTATTTACAACATTATTTACATTATAACTGAATCATCTGTTAAGTAAAACATAACCATTAGTTTGGTGGTTGAAATTTTGAGCATTTCAATTTTTAATCATGTACAGTATTATTCCATTCAGACATTTTTCATAATTTTGCATTGTTGTAAAGCAGCCTTGGAGATAATACATAGACAGTAGACATAAGGAAATGCAGATATTTATGTAATATAAAGAATATGGTATCAATGCAATTTTTCTATTTGTCATAAAATGTACATACTAACTTGGTCAGTATTGCTTGTAAACTTTAAATTCATAGTGCAGTTATGAAAATATACAAACCAAGCTTTTTGCATGTAATACTTAAAAAATTGTCTGTTGTAAATTATGAGACATAAGGCAAAAAACAACTGCTTTACATATTTTCTTTTATTCTTAAATGCTTTATAAATAAATGTGCAATGGCCAATTGTATAGTGTTTTTTACAATGTATTCCAGTTTATATTATTTACAGTATAAGCTGTCACAAGTAAATAAAAGGTTGCAATTTGTGTAATTTTTAGTTACATTGTCTGAGAAGCCAAACACAAAAGTTTCCTGAAGGCTACAACACATCACTTAAGTGTAATTTCAATAATATTCTTGTTATATTTCAAATGTACATTTTCTTTAGTTAAATATCTCCCGTCACAGTTTGATCCATTATAATCCCTATATGTTTTAGTTCATGGTGAAACACCACTTTAACATATCATTTGAGCTACAATATATTTTTTTTTTTTTGCGGACCTAAACACCTTTATTATCTTTTTAGAATACTGTTTATTGTGTAAAGAAATTGCCTGTTTTGATTGTACATGTTTAAAGCATGCTCAGTATTTATATGTTTTTAACCAAACAATTTGATATATTTTAAATGTATGTACATGTAAAGCCTACCTGAATTACATTGTATGTTATGAGATTAAAATATTCCAAATGCATGAATGTAGTTTTATTTGTAATTTAATCATTAATATTGCAACAATTATATGAATTATTTTGACGTTTACAAATGTTATACAAAATATATATCAAAATAAAGGGGTGCCCAAGTTTTTTTCCAGTGACTATTAGAGAAAATGATTTATTTCGTAATGTTATTTCCCATTCACTTTCAAGTGTTTTACTTCAATGAAACATTATTTTTTGTGATTTTTTTATGAAAGCTTAAAAGAAGAAACACTATAGATTATTTTTTATAGCTTTCTTTGCTCATATTTACCAAGGGTAAACCCCACTGTAGTATGTACTGTATTATCCACGTATTTACTGTGTATATTTTTTTATTAACTGATGATATCCTTACTTATTTTTGACCAAAAAGTCACACTTTAAAGGAGTAAAAAATAAACACTGTAATTTGTACTAATGTTTTTGTTATGATCTTGCTACAATTCTACACTCCATTTAGTAAAACCAAAGTTTTTGATCTTGGGTCAAATGAGCCAAATTTTCTCGTAAATGTAAGGATTACAGTAAGGAAGGCTGAGTTATGTAGTGTAAACTAAATAAACCCAAACTGAGGCAATACCAATGTAAAGTGATGTATTACTGCTATACTGCTGTTTCAGTAGTTCATGTGTTAATGTGAAAGCTTGAGCTGGAGACTTGAGCCAAGCACACATTTTATCTTAAAGAAAGCATACAAATGTCATTGTGACATGACTTAAAGACTATATAACAAATACAAATTGTGTACAAATACACAGTACACTATTTTTTTTTTTTTTTCAAATTCAGTTGTGAAAACCTGATGTATTTCAGTGATCATGTTTTTGTACAGGGAGGCTACTTGTTCTGTCACTGTGATATCTTGCACAATAATACACAGCTGTGTCTTGAGATTGCATATTGATTCCTTTCAATGTTACTGTATTACTGGAGGTGTCTCTGGTGATGCTGAACTTGTTTTTTAATGAATCCTTGTAGGCTAAGGCTCCATTATAATAGATCACCCCATTCCACTCCAGAGGTTTTCCTGCAGGTTGACGGATCCAGCCTGTACCATAGCTAGTAACTGAATAAGGACGGTTTCACATTTGGTGCGATTGCCTGGTCCGAACCAGAGTTCGATTGCTCCCCCCTCCCCATGCCCCCCATGGACTGTGTTCACATATTATTTTTGCATCCGAACCGCGGTACGCTTGTGTCACACGGTGACGATTTCCCAGGGGGCGGAACCAAAAGATGAGGAAGATTGGTTCCGCCCGGAAGCGTTTCCGCCCGGACGGGAGACTGGGAACACCGGAACTTCCGGAAAACGCCGCGAGGCGAAATTAAGCGGATTGAACACAGGTGTGGATAATAAACGTAGCGGCTGGGGATTGGATGCTGTAAGGAAGAGAGAGGTATAAAAGACAGCTTTTTAACACAAAGAGAGTGCAGTAGTGTTGGTAGAGGCTCGTGTGCGGAAGTGGCGATCGCAGTGCAGTGTTGGCAAACCGTTTCGGTGTTGAAGAGGAAGGACCTGGGCACAGTTACGCTGGAAACAGTAAGAGCCATTGTTACTGGAAATGAAGCTGAAGAGGAGAACAGAGTCAGAGGCTGGGTATGTCATATTTATGAGGATTTTGGATACGATTGGATTTATGTGCACTACTGTTGTGTTTGGAGTACCGAGGAGGAATTACTCACTGTAAGAGCTGCTGAGGAAGGTTTGAGTGGTGTACTTGAATCCGGGCAAAGAGGATCCCATGGGTCTATAGGAGAAGAAAGCAAAGGAGACCGTTGTAACCCATTGTGAGTACTCAGTGTCTGATACAGTGTATTGTGGAGCTAACGTGTCCAATGTGTGTTGTGAGTTTTCAATATTTAGGCTGACGGCCCTGCCACGGATCAGAGTGGTGGGAGAGCCGGTAGTAACGATCTTGGGAGAAGCACGGGGCCGCATCAGTGACGTCTTTCTTGCTGGCTTGCACTTCCAATGCCCACCGGTTTCAGGTGAAATTCGACGAAGACTGGGCTGTGACCTTAATGTGCACAAAGAGTGCTGTGGGTGAGTCTGTGCTTTTGCTGTGAGAATACACTTTGAATTAGTGCAGTGGTATGCTGTGTTTGTATTGTCAATAGCCCTTTTCCCTTCACTGAATTCGCCATGGGAGAACTAGAGGCTGTGGACGCCGGTTCAGTAACCCTTTGTATATGCTGTATGCGTGTCCCTGTAGCAAAGCTTCAAGTGTAATACCTGGTGTGGCCATCTTTTGGATCCGGCCGACTCGGTGGAACGGTGGTGAAGGACATCGGGCCCTATTTTAACGATCTAAGCGCATTGTCTAAAGCGCACAGCGCAACGTCTAAATGGGCGTGTCCGAATGCACTTTTGCTAATTTAACGACGGGAAAAATGGTTTGTGCGCCGAGCGCATGGTCGAAAAGGGTAGGTCCTATTGTAGTGGGAGTATTTTGGGCGTAACGTGCAATAAACCAATGAGAGACTCAGCTCTCATCCCCTTTAAAAGCAAGTTGTGCTGGCGCTATGTCTAATCCCTATTTAGATGACGGACTTTGTAAACTGAAAAACTAAGCGGAGGAAGAAGATCCCCAGTTTAAGATTAATGTAAAATAATTGTGTTGTTTTTCACTTGTATTGAAATTGTTTTTATTAAAACCTTTAAAACCCGTTTTCTTTTAGTCATGGAAGTAAAAAGCAGGCAATTGCTTTAAATGTATGGCTATCCAATATCATCAAAAAATAATTTACAAGTAGGCTATGTAAGATAAGGTTTGAACTCTAAAAATACTTTATTTGTAACAAACAGGAGATAAAGAATTTACAAACGGCTCTCCCTCCCCTCACGTTTCAGCACTCTGGACAGCATTTTTTTTTAGTAAAGAGTTTTTTTAAGCATTACTTAAAAATGTTTCTCATCTCACCATATCCGCAGGTATAGAGTCATCCATAAATCCGTGAGGAGCATTTAAAAAAAACATTTAAAAACAGATGCATTTGTTTAAAGCAAAGCATTTATTTACTTACCAGGCTGCAGGTGAAGCGCTTCAGCTCTTTATGCCTTCTTACGTCTCATAATCTGTCCTCATTTATGTCCAAGAGACTCAATAATAATCTTTTACATTCAATCCTTTAATCTTTCACAATTAAAAGCATTTTTGTGCTGCTGCGCATTCATGTAATTTGTGATAAGCAAACCCGCGTTGTCCCCCGTTTATAGGCGCATTTTACTAATGCGCTCTTTAAATAACATAAAACACATTGCGCCATTGACTTTAGACTTTAGACCAGGTTTTTGTTGGTCAATGGCGTAGTCTATTTTAGTTTCCTCAAAATAGCAACGCGCCAACAATGCGCCTGAACACACCTCGTTTTCAGACCAGAACGCCCATGGGCGCAAAAGGGGGCGCAAATGCATTTGCTATTTAAACAACGTGGCGCTAAACGTGAAAATTACAATTGCGCAGGGTGGAAACTAGCAAATGACACTTCCGTCGCGCATTGCGCTGCATTGCGCCGGGTGTAAGATAGAGCCCATCGACTTCCTAGACTGCTGTGAGTAAAACCAATATTAACAAGTGTTGTGTGTATGAAAAACCTCGTACTGTTGTAGGAAGGGTGGCGAAGAACATATCTCACCTGTCACGGAGCCTCTTCAAAGGTGCGCCCCTGTCCAGTTCTCTGTAGCCGAAGTGAAGAGAGGAGAGGGCAGCGTTCGGCTCGGGGTGACGGTGTTAGATTTCCCCTTCTGCAGTGCCAGGGGCCTCTGGGAAGGCTGCATCACGACGCCATACCATCTCAAGGTTTGGAGCATAATTACTATCTACTTGAAGTGAAGCCACCGTAAGTCCACCATCCCCGAGCAGTACTTGATGTTGTGATTTCCTGTTGAATGACCACAAGTTGTTACAAATTAAAGTGAAGTTGAAGGGATACAGCAGCTAAAGTTAAACTGCCTCTGCTTATGAAATGTACCGCCAGAAATAATCAGTGAAAAGTCCAGTGTCTGTAATATCCTCTGTGTCACAGCTAAAAGCCTGCAGTAGGAGAGAGAACCTGCATACCATACCTGTGAAGTACTTACCTGTACGCCGTCACGAGCTGACGAGGTGAGCGTGGAAGCCCCAGTGTTTACTACGAAATCCTCTGTTACAGCTAAAAGCCTGCGGAAGGAGAGAGAACCTGTATACTATACCTGTGGAGTACTTACCTGTACGACGTCACGAGCTGACGAGGTGAGAGTGAAAGCCCCAGTGTCTACTACAAAATCCTTTGTGTTACAGCTAAAAGCCTGCAGAAGGGGAGAGAACCTGCCTACCCTACCTGTGAAGTACTTACCTGTATGTCGTCCCAAGTCCACTAGGTGAGAGAAGATTTCGTGATAGGTACTGGGAGTTTTTACTGTGTTACAGTCACGGGCCTGCAGAGAGAGAAAGAGAGAGGGAGAGAATCTGAATATCACCACTGATATACCCTAGTGGAACACCCAAGGATTGATCAGCTTGTCACCGGGAGAACATCCAGGTATAACCAACATTTAGCCAAAACTTACCTATTGTTTTAATCTGCCTCCAGGAGGAAAAGGAGGGCGCCACGAGATCAAAAGAAACCAGGCAGGAGTCTGGCCTCGTTGTCCCCTCCCCCATTCCCCTGTTTTACCCAGAGGACAGACGGAGAGACCCTCATTTTAATTGACCCTTGCCCCTTTCCCTTCCTATTTTAAATTAAATAAAGATACTTTTTAACTTTTACCTACGCTTGTGTTGTCTGGTCATTGGGTTGACTTTGGGACCTCCTCGAGGTGGAAACTAGGAAGGGGCGTGGCTTGTTTACATCTGTGGTCCGCCCCGACCTGTGACACTTGCATCATCAAGCTGCAGCCGGCGCATTCTCATGTTGCTTGGCAACCGCTGTAAACGAGAAGACGACAAGCGTGATTGACGAACTGCAAGCTTCTTGTGTTTCTTAAATCACCCATTTTCCATTTAGGATTACAATACACAGACTAAAGAATGAACACTGAATCAAAATCTAGAATAAAGGATTTAGGTCTGAATTATTGCAATCTACACTATATTGCCAAAAGTTTTGGGACACCCCTCCAAATCATTGAAACGAACTCCTAATGCTTTGTCATACCAAGATATTTTGGACAATTTTATGCTCCCAATTTTGTGGGAGCAGTTTGGGGATGGCCCCTTCCTGTTCAAACATGACCGTGCACCAGTGCACAAAGCAAGGTTTATAAAGACATGGAGAAGTGAGTTTGGTGTGGTGGAACTTGACTGGCCTGCACAGACCTCAACCCAATAGAAGATCTTTGGAATGAATTAGAGCGGAGACCAAAAGCGAGGCCTTCTCGTCCAACATCAGTGTCTGACCTTACAAATGTGCTTTTAGAAGAATTGTCAAAAATTTCCATAAACACACTTCTAAACCTTTTCCTATAAGAGTTGAAGCTGTTATAGCTGCAAAGGGTGGACCAACTCCGTATTAAGAATGGGATGTCATTCAGGTTCATGTGCATATAAAGAAGGTGTCCCAAAACTTTTGCCAATGTTAAATTGTGATGCTTCAGGGCAATAACTAGTTTTTTCTGATATCTTGATTGAACTTCATCTTCTTACAAAGATAGCTTAAAAAAGGTTGTTGTGAAAGAAATCATAAAAGTGAAGTTTGTACTGAGAAAACAGGTCTTCATTAAACTTGGTTTAATAATTTGTTTCATGTGACAATGACATTTGGATTTTTTGTCACGTATTTTAGAGTAGGTGTCCAACAGTGCCCAATCATCTAGAGTCATTGTATAAGAATTTAATCAGAAGCACTTTAAATTATATTGGGCTGTGAAATATTGATCCTCGAGATTGTAGATTGTTCCTTTTGCATGTGCACTGTACAAAAAAAAATAACCTAGAAATTAACCTTTAGAATTTACTAATTAACTTAAAAAATGCATTTTTGTTTCCCTTTGAATTTTGGGTTGTTTTTTTTCATTGTGTTTTTGAACAGAAGTGCTTGTGGTTAACATCAGTGTGCTGTGTCGTGCACAGTAATACACAGCTGTGTCCTCAGTCCTCATATTCTGTCCTTGTAGAGTCACTGTGCTGCTGGAAGTGTCTCTTGTAACCTTAAATCTACTTTTCAGTTTTTCAATGTAATATGTGTTACCATCACCGCAAATACATCCAGCCCATTCCAGTGGTTTTCCAGCAGTCTGTCTTATCCAGTCAGTGCAGTAGCTGGTATCAGTCAGTGAATATCCAGACACCTTACAGGACAGAGTCAAAGTCTGATCAGACATCAGATTAATGGATGCAGTCTGAGTGAGTTCAACACAGTGGACACCTGGAAAAAAGAAATTGTTACAATTTTGGAAAACATTTTAAAAAGCTCCTATAGCTTTTAATACTTACAAGACATCACTGCAGACAGCAGCAAAAGTAGATATGAGTTAAACATGATAAGAGATGAGCTGAGCTACTGTAGATCAAACTGTTTATATTGACGGATGTTTAATACTTATGAGGAGGGATGTGTTGGGGGTTCATATTTGCATAAAGCACTACTGTGACTCATTTTCTGGTCTAAGAAAGTCTAAAGAATAATAAAGTTTAATAGAGTTGTAAGTTAAGATCAAAGAAAAATATTGCCATGGAGATTTTATTGAGTAATTTACGGGTGGCTCTTAACTGAGTGCACATTTTACACATAGACCTTGCATGCATGTGCAATTACCTGAAATGAAACACATAAGAATGTGTATTTATTGAAAGGAAACAACCACCTGAGTGCCATATACAATGTTTGTACAAGCTTTAAATATTCCCATAATAATTCAACTCATCGGCTTGATTTAGGTGATTTAGTTTTATCCATGTAGCCCAGAACTACACGGGAGGAGCTGGTCAATGACCTGAAAAGAACTGGGACCACCGTTTCCAAGGTTACTGTTGATAATACACTAAGACGTCATGGTTTGAAATCATGCATGGCACAGAAGTTTCCCCTGCTTAAACCAGCACATGTCCAGGCCCGTCTTAAGTTTGCCAATGACCATTTAGATGATCCAGAGGAGTCATGGGAGAAAGCCATGTGGTCAGATGAGACCAAAATAGAACTTCTTGGTCATAATTCCACTAAACGTGTTTGGAGGAAGAAGAATGATGAGTACCATCCACTGATCTATATACTGTAAATGACTGGATTGCGCATGACGTCATAATTGTGAAGCCACCGCGCCGCCATGTTGGTATTCACCTTATTTTCCACGACAACAAGGGCGGCGCCATTGCGCTCATTTTGTCAACGTACTTCCGGCTGCATATGATGAGCAGCTGAGGCAGTGGCTGAAGGCGACGCGTTAAACTTAAAAAGCTCACTCAAGCGCCTTTATGTTTGTTTCTTACCAATTTTAATGGACGGGGAGCCGACTGAGGAACACCCTAATCCCAAGTAATGGTTCGACTACGATGTTCCGGTAACTTTAAACAACGCCGGGTGTTGAAAAGGTGGTCAGTTTCAGGTAAGCTATCTTAGCTTAATGTGCTCTTTCGCCTAACGTTAGATTTGTGATGTCCGTTCTACGAATAAACTTAAGATCAGTAATGTTAGTTTATAAAATGCAATTATTTTGAATGATTTTCATTGCCCACCTGTATTTTTATATTTAAGATAAGACAGCAATATATTATAGTACATTACATTCTTACAGTAGCTCACGTGATTCATACAAGTTACTAAGATTTCAGATGCTAGAATGTCAGTTCATTTCTCATTCAGATATTGTTGATAATGACCTATTAAACGACATATTATTTAACATTGAAGTTAGAGGTTGTGTGTATAATGTTACTGTCTCTTTTTAATGCATCTCTCTCTCACACACTGTTCTGTTAAGTATGGATGTCATTTATAAATTAATTCTCATGATGCAAGTTTCTTTTAAATACTAACATTAAAATGTTTATAGTTAAATTATTTTCACAGATGCATTGATGTTTAGTGATGCAATTGACAACTGTGAGGATGATACAATCAACGTGTTCCTAAACTGTGATGCAGAAACACAATGGGAGGATCAATCCGTCTCTGAACACAACTACACTTTAAAATCACAACTCAACCTGAAGCAACCTACATCTGATATGGGAAAACAACCTTGAAGTTTCCCGGACAGGGCTTATGCTGGTCCCAGGCTAAAATGCTTATTTGAGCTACAATAATTTAAAAACACCTTGTACTGACATACCTCAACATATATGAGTGCATTGTTTTGTCACAAGATGTGGTTTGTTTGTAAAAACTAAAATGTCCTAATATAATTAATGCCTAGTCCTGTAAACCCTGTCCGAGAACTGCTTCAATGTTTCTGCTTCATGTGTTGAGCTGTCACAAGAGTACATTTCTATGCTGAGAAACAACCATCTTTGTCAGCTTTACACAGGGTTGATATTGCATGCATTTCATTCAGTCGCTAAGCACGTCACCAGTACATACACCAACAGCTTCCAGATAAACACTTGGGATCAGCTCCTGATGACTCTGATAAAGCTGTGTCTTAATTCATTGCAGGGTGGTCTTGCTGAAAAGTTAGTTGTTTCTTAGTCCATAGTTATTTTTATGAACCTTTACAATTTGACCTGATTTTACCTGTTGTAAAGTTACATTAAACCTTCATACAGTTTGTTATCAGATGTCATGCAGTGATATTAAACATTTACAATGTGATCTGTTGTGCATTTATATTAAACCTTTATAATGTGATCAGATATTACCTGCCATGCAGTTATATTAAACCTTTACAATGTGATCAGATGTTGTGCATTTATATTAAACCTTTACAATGTGATCAGATGTTGTGCAGTTATATTAAACATTTACAATGTGATCAGATGTTACCAGTCATGCATTTATATAAAACCTTTACAATGTGATCAGATATTGTGCAGTTATATACAATGTGATCAGATGTTACCTGTCATGCAGTTATATAAACCTTTACAGTGTGATCAGATATTATCTGTAAGGAATTTCTTAAACCATATGTGAGCTTTGTAGATTCCACTTAAAAGGATTTAAGTCTCCTGATTTGAAGGAATAAGTTTTGGCAAGTTTGCAAATGAATTCTATCATGGTACATTACCACATAAAAACGAAATAGATATTGGACTGGCTAAGGTGCACATTTGCTTTAAAAAAGACGAAATCACTGTGTAAATATTGGTAAGCATAATTACTTTAATAATGTTGCTCCATCAACTCCTTCTGACACGACGAGGTAATAAAATATGTCCCATAGGATACTTGCCGCGGCTGCTTCATATCTTCTAACCACGAGACGATTGATGGGACATTATAAGACTATCCGAGCGTCGTATCAAGTTTTCTCCGTGCTCCTAATTCAAAACATTTACAGCAGTTGCGATATTTGTCATTTAGCTAAAGTTATAGTAAACTACAAACAATCTTTTAACCACCAAACTAGCTCCCGAATGCACTGTGCCATATTAGCAGCGGAAGTCGGTTGACAAAATGCGGAAGAGCGAAGAATTGAAAAGGGGCGTGGCGGAATAAGGTGAATACCCAAATGTTCTATTAAATCAATGGACGTTATCAGATTTTAATGATAAAACATCACTTTACCCGTCTTCGTTTTTATATGTGAAGTTTTCCTGTACATTATTACAACACAAACGTCCAAAGCATGTAAATAGTTGTTTACTGAAAGTTTTACATTTTGCGTTTTAATCAGTTATTATACATTCATCTTTATTACAGTATCAGATCAGCAGACAGACCGCAGCATATTTAGTATTAATGACAAAAACCGTGCTCATTCTGAAATCTAAATAAATAATCATGCTTTGTACCGTATGTGCATGCAATAATTTGCTAGTTTTGTAATTATGTTATCTAAACTTACAAGTTACTTAAACTTATCTAGAGAAATAACGCTGACCGTCACCGTGTAGCTGAATGTCAAAATTTTTTTATTTATACCCGTGTCATTAACAAATGCAACAGACACACTCACCTTAACGGTTTTTTATAAATCCATTATCCTGCCCGATTAAAACATAAACATTGCAAATAACACCAGAATTAACAAATAATTAACGTACACATATCCTAAAAATTAACCTTGTGTAACTGATACGCTGTAAAGGGGGTACATTTTGATCATGATTTTGAATGGAAGTCAATGACGCTCTCTGCCGGTTGGGTATACCAAGATGGCGGCTCGAACTCTGCGCTGGCTTCACCTCACGCAGTTACGTCAAGCGTTCTATGCGCAATCCAGTCATTTATATTTATCAGTGGTACCATCCCAAGAACCCCATCCCTACTGTGAAGCATGGGGGTGGTAGCATCATTCTTTGGGGGTGTTTTTCTGCACATGGGACAGGGTGACTGCACTGTATTAAGGACAGGATGACCGGGGCCATGTATTGCGAGATTTTGGGGAACAACCTCCTTCCCTCAGTTACAGCATTATAAATGGGTCGAGGCTGAGTCTTCCAACATGACAATGACCCGAAGCACACAGCAGGATAACCAAGGAGTGGCTCTGTAAGAAGCATATCAAGGTTCTGCCGTGGCATAGCCAGTCTCCAGACCTAAACCCAATAGAGAATCTTTGGAGGGAGCTCAAACTCCGTGTTTCTCAGCGACAGGCCAGAAACCTGACTGATCTAGAGAAGATCTGTGTGGAGGAGTGGGCCAAAATCCCTCCTGCAGTTTATGCAAACCTGGTGAGAAACTACAGGAAATGTTTGACCTCTGTAATTGCAAACAATGGCTACTGTACCAAATATTAACATTGATTTTCTCAGGTGTTCAAATACTTATTTGCAGCTGTATCATGCAAATAAATAGTTAAAAAAATCAAACATTGTGATTTCTGTTTTTTTTAGATTATGTCTATCACAGTGGACATCACCTACGATAACTATTTCAGACCCCTCCATGAATTCTAAGTGGGAGAACTTGCAAAATAGCAGGGTGTTCAAATACTAATTTTCGTCACTGTAGCAAGCAGAATTATCAGCTGGAAATGAATAAAATTGCTAAATGGTTAAACAATTATTGTTTGCATCTTAACGTCAGTAAACCGTATATATGTTTTTTCAAAGTCTGCAAATAGAGATCCGGACCCAGATGTAGCAGGCAGAATGTTATCAGTGTTTCACGAGTATAAATATTTAGGTATACACTGAAATACTTGATTCACAACTTACATTTAAAAAAACAAGTTAAAAAGGTCGAAATAGGATTAAATATAATTTGGTTAATTGTTGACATATTAATTTAACCACTGAGGCCTTATTTGATTTTATCACACATGAATTACTATTTGACCAGTTGGACACAGACAAGTGGGACTACTCTACAATCATTAGAAAGTATCTATATATTGGATAAAAAAGTGTAATGCATATCACCATTGTAAAATTTTAACTAAATATGTTTTTTTTAAGTCAGGAAAATTTGATTAAATTTGCAGATATCCTACTTGTGTATGACATTTTGTATGGTATGGCCTCACTGCCACAAAATTTGTATTTATTATTATTTATTTTTTTTAAGTTTTTGACATGAAGAGAGACCACGTTATATCAGGAGTAGGTTATATCAGCAATAAGTCAAATGACATAATGATTGTAATAGAATGTGAATAATATTGCATGCCTCCTTAATTTAATGATCTATAAATTTGCCACTGAACAGGAGATAAAA
This sequence comes from Paramisgurnus dabryanus, assembly GCF_030506205.2. Taxonomy (NCBI): domain Eukaryota; kingdom Metazoa; phylum Chordata; class Actinopteri; order Cypriniformes; family Cobitidae; genus Paramisgurnus; species Paramisgurnus dabryanus. The sequence continues at coordinate 30,060,617 of NC_133339.1, forward strand.
AACATTTAAGAATCCACTTTACATGTAGTTAGCCTACTGAAGCCAAATTAGGTAAAGTATTGTACTCTGAGCTTAAGTCAAGCAGTCTAAATATTTCCTTATAAGGACCACAATCATGTTAAAAATACAGTAAATTGATGCATTACTGCCACCTACTGATAATGTTGCAGTTCACATATTACTGTAAAATTTTAATATAGATGAAGGTAAACTTAAGAAAAGATTCAGCTGCTAATCTTGAAAAAATGTCAGTAAGTAAATACTGTACAAGTGACAATATTGATTTTATTGACTTTCTGATTTTACAAATAATGCATTTCTTGTTGTTGTTGTTAATAATATTTAGGCTATTCATTATGTTTCATTTTGTTATTGTTGGATTTTGACATCAGTTGTGAAAGGTTTTTGTACAGGAACACTATTAGTTTCTGTTACCGTGTATTTCTCTGGCACAATAGTACACAGCTGTGTCTTGAGCTTGCATATTGTTTCCTTTCAGTGTAATTGTATTACTGGAGGTGTCTTTACTGATGCTGAACTTGTTGTTTAGTGAATCCTTGAAATATAAGTTTCCAGGAATATCCCAAGAGATGAACCCAATCCACTCCAGAGGTTTTCCTGCAGGTTGACGGATCCAGGCTGTAAAAGAGCTAGTAACTGAATAAGAGACTTTACAGTCGATAGTTAGAGTGCCATCAGGACGAACAGTCAGAAACTCAGGCTGAGAGAGTTCAAATGAATGAATACCTGTGGAAACATAGAAAAAAATGAGAAAATAAGCAGATATATAGTAGGATAATGATAAAAAAAACAGAGACGAGAAAACAAAATAAATCTTTACATAATTCTACAGAAAGATTCTTACAGTTTAGGCTTGCCAGAAGCAACACTAAAGTTTCAGTAAACATGTTGTACATGTACAGTGGAAATGACCTGAAGCTGTTTGTCACTGCCTGTGATCAGAGGAAAATACATAAACTGACTCATGCCCACTGTTTACTGTTTACATATAGAGCTGAAAATTTGCATACACAGAATTAATGAACCATGCACGTTTCACAACAAAATGGTTGGGATATTATGCGGAGACTCTTTACTGTGCTAGGTGTTTCTTAAATCAGCCATTTCCCATTTAAGAATCCATAGATTGGATGAACTCCAATATAGAATAAAGAATTTATGTCTGAATAAGGGTAATTTGTATTAAATTATGTGATAAAAAGGGCAAAATCTTGTAATTTTTTTCTGACTTCTTGAACTGCCTTGATTGCATAAGAATGACCTGACCTCAGAACAGTCGCTGAATTGCAAAACAACTCCAACCTGCTTATCTTATCTCGCTATTCTGTTTGCAAATGCCACTTGGTTCAATAGTTTTAATAATGACAATGACATTCAGACATTTTTGTCACATATTGTGTCCAGCAGTGCCTAAACAGGGTCATTGTATACTTTATTTTATTTTTATATTTTATTGTTTCATTACTGAGAAATTTGTATTGGACACCATAACCAGTACAAAAAATACATCAACAAATTACAAATACAGATTGACCAAAAACATTTATACTATTATTGGGCTATAAAATATTAATGTCACTGGCTCACTGTACAAAAATAAAATCACTTTAAAATTAAAGGTGACATAGAACGGTTGAACAAGGTATTTTTTCTTGTTCTGTGATGTGACATGTACTGTAGACTGTGGTCTGTAATGCCTTAGAAGCTTCTTAAAAACCTCTTTTAGAAAGCTATATTAGGGTGGGGAATTTTAAACGCTGGCTTTTGCACCTTTTTGGCGTCCCTTTGGCTTAACTGGTAACCTCATTATGAAATGCAAGCACTTGACACTGATTGACTGCCTGTGCTGACACTCAAAAGAATGTAAACTTTGCCGTTTTCAGAACACAGACAGACCAAAATGTTACAGATAGAAGAGCACACTTTGGAACGCGACTCGCCATTTGGCCTTGAACTTCCCGAACACTGCTGCAATTTACTTCCCGTTGGAGGCAAGAGGCCTGAATGTATCCGAATTATTATTGAGGGGGAAAAAAATTAATGACCAGATTGTGTTGCCCCACTGACCTGCCGTTTATTGGGGCATGGTGAGCGGAGATCACAGCAATGTCTACCTTAATGGTGGAGGGGGACAGCCTCCTCTCCAAACGAATGAATCCAAGATGAATAAAATCCATTAGGTGAATAAGAGACATTATAGGTAATAGTTAAAGTTTGTCACAATTCTGTCTTCTTTGTAGCTCTTGACACTCCCATGTTCTGTGTTGGAAGCACATGGGCATTGTTTCTTTCTGTGTACCATGTGTACCATGTACCTACTGTTTGCATGTAAAATATATTTGCATCATTAACATATAACTACAGACAGATGAGAATTCAAAGCATCTGTTTATATGAGAAGGCATCACGTAGTAAAATTGATTTGTATTATTAGAGGAGACTGGAGATGTTTGTAATATGGGTCAATTGTAACACTTCCAATTTCCCCAATCAGTAGCAAGTTACAAATCCCTTCACATACTCAGTTTAGTCCTTATTTCAAACATGAGAAAGAGCCCTGTGACAGACACAGCAGATTTTAGAGGAAAAAAACACATTTTGAGGTAGGAAAGTAACTTTATTACTTCATTTTAATTTTGTGATAGCAATGCCTGCTTTAATATCTGTACAGATATTTTTATATAAGTTGTTAGTGTTAAATGTTTTGTGTGTTAGCTGTAATGTGAGCTAGTGCATGCGACTCTGGGTAAGTTGTAAAATCAATGAAACATGTTATACACGCAGTGTTACATTTTTTTGTGGTCGATTACTTGTTGTTTCTTTTGGTCATAATTCACTCTTACCCACCAATTCAGTTTAATTCAACGGAGTATGTAATGTGTTTGTGGGTTTGGAGGCTTGGTCTATAGATTAGGTATGAGTGAACGGTTTCACTGAGTTGGCCTCAAGTAACACTATTAGTGTGTAAGTAATTTGAAAAACTGTCACAATAATGTGAACTCAAGAAATACAAACTGATGTACTACTGCCACCTACTGATGTTGCAGTAGTTCATGTGTAACTTATATTTTTAACAGAGATGAAGGAAAACATCTTTGGCTCACTGCCTATAATGCAGAGCTGGAGTTGTAGACTTGACCTGAGCTCCTGTATAATCTTAAAGAAAGCAAAGTAAAGGCAAGTTTCATAATACAAGTAACAATACTGATTTTATGTAATCATTTAATCATTTTAAATTAAATAATTTTATTAATTTTGTATTATAATTGTTGGTAAAATCGAATGTCAGTTGTGAAAACCTAATGTATTTGAGTGATAATGTTTTTGTACAGGGAGGCTGTTAGTTTCTGTCACTGTGATATCTCGCACAATAATACACAGCTGTGTCTTGAGCTTGAATATTATTTCCTTTCAATGTTATTGTACTACTGGATGTGTCTCTGGTAATGGTGAACTTGTTTTTCAGTGAATCTTTGTAGGCTAAGCTTCCATCAGTATAGATCACCCCAATCCACTCCAGAGGTTTTCCTGCAGGTTGACGGATCCAGCCTGTATAATAGCTAGTAAGTGAATAAGAAACTTTACAGTCAATAGTCAAAGAGGCACCAGGCCGAACAGTCAGAAACTCAGGCTGAGAGAGTTCATCTGCATTAATACCTGTTAGAAATACAGAAAAACAGAATAAGCAAACATATAATAGTAAAATGATAAAAAATAACAGAGAAAAATATAATCTACAGAAAATTATTTATAAAATGTAAATTACTTACAGTTTACACTTGCCAGAAGCAGCAGTAAAGCTTCAGTGAACATGATGCACTTTAAAGTGTAAATGACCTGAAGCTGTTTGTCACTGCCTATAGTGATCAGAGGAAAATACATAAAGTGACTCATGCCCACTGTTTACATATAGAACAGAAAATTTGCATACACAGAGTGTCATGGTCCTGCCAGTCTGTCATAGTTATTCATAGTAGTTTATGGCCATGTGGCAGGATCATGGCGGTATCCATGTTTTGTATAGACCAATTTAGAGTAGACGTCACAGTTACGTCACCTCAAGCTGCGCGCGCAATGCGGTTGCAGAAAAACAGTGGAAATGAATTAGACACGAGTGAAAAGAGCAAGATAACTCACAAAAAAATGTCCTGTTGTGCTGTTAAGTGTCAGAATAAGAATGCCAAAAAAGATGGCTTTCATTTGAAGATAAACGTAGGTGTTTATGATTACAATAAGCCCTTAAACGGACAGAATGGAGCGAGGAAATCATTTGGAAATCTTTTAATAATTAGAATAGAAAATAAGTAGAGAAGATGTCCGGTGTTCTGTCGAAATCTGTTCCCTCCATGTGTTTCTTATAGCGTTTTTATCACGTTACAATTATAATTTATTCAGAATAAATGTTTTTTATACTGAAAAACTAATAATGTCACAATTCTTTTTTAATATTTCATAATTTTTTCGTTTTCTATTATTTATTTTTATTTCCTTATATCTTAGCTTATGTCTTCTTCCTGTGTGTTCAAAAAAAATTATTATGTTTACATACTTAATAAATATATAAATATAGCACACACACACACACACACACACACACACACACACACACACACACACACACACACACACACACACACACACACACACACATGATGTAAAGTGTTATTAATATATAAACAGGCCTTTTTAATGTATGTTTAAACATGATACTTTTATAATAGTTTTAGAACAAACACGTAAGATAAATATAAGGAAGAAATAATAGAATACAGGAAAATATTTAATAAATGCTATTATATATAATACATGATAGTATTGCTTTTATATGTACTTTAGCGATTCAGACTGTAAAAATAATTGATTTTGCAAAAAAGAACAATACATATACATTACATACATGCATATCAGTAGCCAAGCCATTTAAACTTTTTATCTATCTAAAAAATAAACGTAACATGATTAAAACGCTATAAGAAACAGTGCACTAAAGGGAAACATAGGGGAATCAGACTTCGACAGAACACCGGATCCATAAAAATCACGGTTTAATGCTAAAACACTTCACAACCCTACTGCGGAGCAGTCACTTTCTGCAACCAGTTTGGCTCCGCCCACAAAAAACGTCATCTCTGTTTGCAAACACGAAATTGGTCTATAGTAGCACGTGGCCTTTGCTTTGTGCTGCTGTGCCTTTTCTCTGCCCCGCCCCCTTGTTTCCTCGTAAATTATTCATTCTTGGTCAACTCCCCTCACCTGATCTTCCCTTGTTATCTTGTTTAGCTTCTCCTATTTAAGGCCCTAGTGTGTTCTGTCCTGTGCTGGATTATGGTTTGTCTGTTACGTCTTAGTGTATTTGTTAGTGTTCATAGCCAAGTCAAGTTTTTTTAGTCTAGTCAAGTGTATTGTATTGTATTGTTAATTATCTGGTATTTGGTTTCTATTTTGCCCCCACGTGGGCTTTTTGTTGATAAACCCCGTTTGAGTTCACCTTTACCTTGCACTTGGATCTCGTTCTCTGTGAATCATGACACAGAGTTAATGAACCCTACGTGTTTCACAACAAAAAGGTTTGGGATTTTATATATATAAAAAAAACATTTCACTCTCCTGTTGTTTCTTAAAATCAACCAATTCCCATTTAGGATTACAATACACAGATTAAAGTATGAACACTGAATCTACCAGAATAAAGAATAAAGATTACTGCAATCTATGTTAATTTGTGATACTTCAGGGCAAAATCTTGTGTCTTTCTGATATTTTGAATTAATTTCATCTTCATCTTATTTGTAGGTCTAAAGACAAAGAAAATTCACATAAATTCTTAAAGTGTTTGTTTATTTAATTTAAAGTTTTTGTGTGGGCTTGACATGAAGGCCGAAAGAGACCACATTATATCAGCAAAAAGTCAAATAACAATGATTGTAATAAAAGGTTACAATTGCATACCTGCTTAATGTAATGATCCATAAACCAGCTTGCCAACTGTGCCACTGAACAGGAGTTTAAAAAAGATTTAAGAATGCACTTTTCTATTAGCCTACTGAACCCAGATTAGGTAAAGTCCAGAGTTGCACTCTGAGCTTGGGTCAAGCCGTCCAAATCTTTCCTTTAACAAATCACAATAAATGTATGCATTACTGCCACCTACTGATGTTGCTGTAGTTCATTACTCATTACTGTAACTTTTAATAGAGATGAAAGTAAACATCAGCAAAGGTTCAGCTGCTAATCTTAAAAAAGCAATGCAAATGTCAGTGGCGAAATATAAATAACAATTTTGACTTTTTACTTTAACAAAAATGCATTACTTGTAGCAGTCAGTAATATTTAGTCTATTTATTATGATTTCTTATGTTTTTATTGGATTTCAATATCAGTTGAGAAAACCTGATGCATTTGAGTGATAATGTTTTTGTACATGGTGGCTGTTAGTTTCTGTCACTGTGTTTCTCTGGCACAATAATACACAGCTGTGTCTTGAGCTTGAATATTATTTCCTTTCAATGTTATTGTATTACTGGAGGTGTCTCTGGTGATGCTGAACTTGCTTTTTAGTGAATCTTTGTAAAATAAGCTTCCAGCACTACCAATCCACCCAATCCACTCCAGAGGTTTTCCTGCAGGTTGACGGATCCAGGCTGTACCATAGCTAGTAACTGAATAAGAGACTTTACAGTCGATAGTTAGAGAGCCATCAGGTCGAACAGTCAGAAACTCAGGCTGAGAGAGTTCATCTGCATTTATACCTGTTGGGAATACAGAAAACAATAACAGAATAAGCAGATATATAATGATAAAAAGTTTTATGTAATGTAAATAAAAGTCTATTTATTTAAATAATAAATTACTTACAGTTTACACTTGCCAGAAGCAACACTAAAGCTTCAGTGAACATGATGCACTTTAAAGTGTAAATGACCTGAAGCTGTTTGTCACTGCCTATAGTGATCAGAGGAAAATACATAAAGTGACTCATGCACACTCTTTTCATATAGCACAGAAAATTTACATACACAGAGTCAATGAACCATACGTTTTTGCGACAATAAAACTGAAATGTAATTGTCACAGGTAGGGGTGGACCCAGATGTAAATAAGGTCACGCCCCTTTCTCCACCTCGAGGAGATTCCCAAAGCCACCCCAATGACCAGACACACAAGGTAAGCATAATTTAAAATGTACTTTATTTAATTAACTTAAAAAAGATAAATAGGGAAGGGAAAACGGGGAACTTAAAATAATGGCCACTCTAGGCTCTCCTCCTTCACCACCAACTGGATCTCCACACAGTCCATTCTCCTAATGTTCACTCTCGTTCTCCTTTCTCTCCACAGGTGGTCGCTAGGACACAAAAGCACTGTTACTTGGACTTTGAGTATTTCTCACCGGCTCTGCTGTTTACAGCTCTCTGGGTAGGTATCACTTTACACAGTCTGTTCTCCGTATGTTCACTCTCGTTCTCCTTTCTCTCCACAGGTGGCCGCTAGGACACAAAAGCACTGTTACTTGGACTTCGAGTATTTCTCACCGGCTCTGCTGTTTACAGCTCTCTGTAGGTATGGCTTTTTCCGTAGGTCTAGCAGAGGGGCGAAGATAACACACCGCCTCACCGGGTCGAGCGCTGCCCTATCCCCACTGCCTGTAGGGTGATCAAATCCTGGACAGGGGCGCCCCTTTGTAGGGACCGCGGGGCGGCGGAACTCTTTCGCCTCTAACTCTGCGACAAGGACAGACACAGGTAAGTTTTCACTATGAATGATTCCAATATTGTACTCACAGTCGTTGACAGCTCTTTATCCGCGTCACTTCAACTCCAAATGGCACACTGCGTATAATAGCTGTAAATTCTGAGGTCGTTAGCCCAGTGCCGGTCCTAGATGCTGGGGGGCCCTAAGCAAAGCTTTGTGAGGGGCCCTCTGTCAGTGCATTCAGACCCTTATAGCATAGCACACATACATCTCGGAGACGTCTATTTGATGTCTGCGTTTACATCTGCAAGATGTCTTATTTAAATTGTTTTCTCATCTGCAATACGTCTGTGAGACGTCTCCTAAAAGATGTCATATAGACATATTGAAGATGTCTGCAAGACGTTTTTGATTTAGAATGTATGTAAAGCAGCTCTTTTCCTTTATAAGATGTTTTTACACACCAGATGTATTCCAGATCTCCAGATCTTTACCAGACATCTCACAGACGTACCTGTGCTATCTGGGTAAAACCCAGTCAATGTTGCTGTTATTTAGTTGTTAACTAACCACATAGTGTATTATCTTATAGCTGTATAATATTCCCATATGCACATTACTTTGAAACCCTGACTGATAAACTTGCTGATTATAACATGAAACATGTATTTGCTGATAAGTTGTTTTGATTTAAAATGTGTTGTGAGAAGCACTACAAAATTTACCTGATCTAAATTAATGTAATGAATCAAATTAAATTACATATAAATACATACTGTTAATACACAGGGGTTAAATTGGGATTTGTTATGTGGGGGGGGGCTCTGTGGGGAGGGGTACTTCGAGGGTTAACATGTTTAATACTGATGACAGCAAAGCCACTGGTGTGTTTCAATGACATTCTGGACCTCTGATAGGATTTGATAAGTTTCAGCTTTAAAAGAGCATTTCACCCGTAGAAACATTAATCTTTATTGAAAGTGTTATATTTGTAGTCGAAATGTAACATACATTTAGAATTTGGTGCCTATTTTACAGAGAAAAGGGGTGTTTGTAGTCTCATTCCCTCAACAAAGACATTGCACTTCCTTCTTTCAATGATGCAAAATGATGATTTTTACATCATTGAAAGAAGGATGTGCAACACTGAAATCTGTATTTCTCCAGTCTCAGCGGCAACTGAGAAAATGATGCATGACCATTCAAAAACATGACTGGAGTTCTAACTATACAAAGCTTAATGCAAATGGGTGAAGTGTCCCTTTAAAGCTGTCACAGAGGTTGACCCCAAATATTTTAAAAATAGTGTCTGATTTTAAATATTGCAAATCTATGAGTTTGACACCCTATATCCATTTGTTGCAGATGTCATTATGCACAACTGATCGAACTTTAAAGGAAGTTAAAAGAATCAATCTCCTTGAATAATTCTAGGCATAAGATGCCCCAAAAGACTAAATTAACAAGAAGAGGTACAACACACAGTACTGTATCAGCAACATGTCTTAGAAATTAGCCATAGAGATTCCCTATGCTGGTCAGCAGCTACAATCATATAGTTAGGTTTGATTTGTGTAATCAAAATACATTATTTTATTATCTATACAATGAGTTATATCCAGTGTTATCCAGTTAACATACTGTAATTAAACGAGTGACATATACTTTAATCCTTTACAAATTTCAAGTCTTCTATTAAGTTTTCTCGACGTGGGCACCATTCTTACCTCTCTCTCTCTCTCTCTCTCTCTCTCTCTCTCTCTCTCTCTCTCTCTCTCTCTCTCTCTCTCTCTCTCTCTCTCTCTCTCTCTCTCTCTCTCTCTCTCTCTCTCTCTCTCTCTCTCTCTCTCTCTCTCTCTCTCTCTCTCTCTCGTCAAATTATCCTGCACGAGCTGCGCGTTCTTGAAGTTCAAAGGAAAAAGCGCGTGTTTTCGCGGCAATTGTGTCACCCAATTCGCGTCATTTGAATCGCCCCATGCTAAGACGCGTGTCTTTACATTGACTTAATCTGCTCGCGCAAATCCTTTATCTTGTTCCCTTGCTTCACGTTTTTTTCCCTTTATTCTGCTCCAGACGGATAGCTTTGTCTTTGTTTTAAATCAATGGTGGGCATATAATATGCGCATCGTTACCAAATCACTCTTCTGCGTCATGCACGCGGCCGTTTCTAAATTTGAAGGCTGCAACCTCCGGATCATGTCGCATATGCGCGCTGCATACGTCATCAAGCCTGATTTATTTAAGTTAAATAAGCATTTCATTTGCAAGTCATAAGCATAATATAACAATTAACCATTAACTAAGAATAATAGTCAACATTATAATTGTTAATATTCTAAAATACGTTTTTATGACGCATATGCAGCCTACAAATGTGACCTCTGAAGGCTGCAGCCTTCGGATTGAGAAACTGCCTGCATGTTGTCCGAGTACATATCAGTGATTTAAGAAATCATTAAGTATTTTTAAAAACCCGCACAAATTCGGAAGTTTGCAAATTATTTAAATTATAGCGTCTTGTTTTCATTAAACATAATAATAATTTTTCTTTGATATAATGGTTTTAAATAATTCTGAGATCAAGGGGGCCCTCTAGTGGTGCGGGGCCCTATGCAAATTGCGTACTTTGCGTATAGGAAAGACCGGCACTGCGTTAGCCTCTCAGTCCTCTGCCCAGTAGAAGAATGGATGATGCAGGGCTTTGTCTGACAAGACACACAGCAACCCACAGCAAATACACGGCACCACTCCAACGAGAAAAGTTTATTACAAAGTCTCACTCACCACACTATACGTGTACACAACAAGGAAAACGCCCAGCGTCCTCCACTTCACTTGGGCTGAAATAAGGGCGATAGAAATACGACCTGAATAGTGTTTCGTTACTGTGGCTGCTTGGATTGACGCTTCTAACGGCTCGCCCACCACGCTGTTCTAGGGGTAGGGCCGCCCTCCTTCTCCTGGAGGTTTCCAACGATTACACAGGTAAATTTCTGCTAGTTGCTCCACACCAGAATTTATACTCACAGCGGATAGCCTTTGTTTACGTTGTACAACAAGGTCGATTTTCTTCCTGCTTTACTCCTTCAAAGGTGCTGTTTAGACCAAGGTTCCTTCTACCCATAGGATTTTCCTTCCACTCCAGCAGGTTCACCGCAGACTACAACGAGAGAGAGAGAATATAGACAGCCACCACATCTATCAATGAGCACAGCTCCGTTCCTCAGCACACACTACGACTAAACTTGACAGCACAATGCTCCCTTCGGGGTGCTCCTTTTCTCCACCCACGTATCGCCTTTCTTTCGCCCCCAGGCAGCTCCTGTCTTCTTTCCGCGCGGTTTCCTGGACAGGGATTAGACTAGTCCTGGACTAAAATAAATGGACGAGCTGTCTAAACTGAAAACATCTTGCCCTGACATATCTTAAAATACATCAGTGCCCTTTGTTTTTCCTTCAAAATGCACACAAGTAATGTTTTTAGCAAGGCATGCTTGTTAAAACTAGTTATATTTCCTAATAAAACTAAAAGGCCTAGTCCCGGTTTAAGCTAATCCCTGTCGGGGAAACCACCCCTTAGTTGCTTTGGATGGTAAATAGATAATAGTACATAAACCTATTTAAAATAATTATTATTTATAATTAGAATCCACTAACAGTAAAAATCATACATTTGCAGATATCGTTTAAGTCAGACAAGAAAGATGAGATGTTTACATCACTGGTTATCACATTACAGAGACATTTTTTATGTTTTTATCTGCTAAAAATAACCTGACCTGAGAAAAGTTGCTAAAAGGCCAAATAGGCTACCTGAGAAAAATTAAGTAAGGTTGGTTTTGAGAAAAACAAATGGCACTTTGATGTTTTGTTTCAAACGCAATGTCTGTTATGTGGGAAATTAACACTTATGTGTTTTTGAACAGAAGTGCTTGTGGTTTACATCAGTGTGCTCTCTCGTGCACAGTAATACACAGCTGTGTCCTCAGTCCTCATATTCTGTCCTTGTAGAGTCACTGTGCTGCTGGAAGTGTCTCTTGTAACTTGAAATTTACTTTTCAGTTTATCATTGTAATATGTGTTAGCGCTGCTACAAATCCTTCCAATCCATTCCAGAGGTTTTCCAGCAGTCTGTCGTATCCAGTGAGTGCAGTAGCTGCCATCAGTCAGTGAATATCCAGACACCTTACAGGACAGAGTCAAAGTCTGATCAGACCTCAGATTAATGGATGCAGGTTGAGTCAGTTCAACACAGTGAACACCTGAAAAAAAAAGAAATTGTTACAATTTTGGAAAACATTTTACAGAGCCTCCATAGCTCTTAATACTTACAAGACATTGCTGCAGACAGCAGCAACAACAGATATGAGTTAAACATGATTAGAGATGAGCTGAGCTGTAGATCAAACTGTTTATATTGACTGATGTTCTCATAAAACAGGGAGTGTGAGGACAGGGGGGGGGGGGCTATTTGCATAAATCATTTTATTGTAATTCATCCTCTGTTCTGAGAAAGTCTAACTAGGGTTAGTACAATTGTTTGTATATACACTACAGGCACAAGACACAAGAAGCCTACTAACAAATACTTTAGCTCTTTAATTTTATTTGATAATTTTATTGATTATCAGCCTTTTTTAAATGGAGGAATATTTAAGAAGACATAGTATTAATAAGACCAGATTATCGTAGGTCATGTAGTCTCTGATTGACACGTTCACAACAGAATTTTTTTGTATATTTGTATTTATTGTTGCCTTGTGCAGTTAAGTTTCTGTATTCACTGCATTCATGAATTTTACTGGCTTTAAAGTAGATTGAGACAAATTTTCAGTAAAGTCCTATACGTGCATTAATACTTAAATCTGGTGAAACTTATGTTGTGTGATGTTTTATTAGAATTAACTATTTTGACAGCCAGTGTGGTTTGACCAACAAGAGGGCCACCCTATGGGAAAATAACAGTATATCCCTCTGTATATAAATGATGGCATTTTAACTGGTAGTGACCAGGAAACATTTTTAAAAAGCACATAAAAATTGTAATCTGTAATGAAATAAATGGTATTTTAATTTTCAATTTATGCCAATATTTTATAAATTACAGATAGTAGTTTTGCAGTATCTGCATCATACTGTACATGATTGAGGAACTGTTTTTGTATTACACTGGCATTGGACTGATTCACAGTGACTGTCTGGTACAGTAATACACAGCTGTGTCTTCAGTCTTTAGACTGTTCATCTGTAGATACAGTTGACTGCTGGAGTCGTCTCTGGTCACTGTGAATCTTCCCTGAACTGACTGGGAATAGTAGATTGGAGTGCTGGATGTACCGATGTATGCAATCCACTCCAGTCCTTTACCAGGAGCCTGTCTAACCACAGCTACAGCATAGCTCCTGAATGTAAATCCAGAGGCGGTGCAGATCAGTTTAAAAGATTCATCAGGTCGTTTCAGCACAGCTTGAGACTGAGTGTAGGTTTGACAATCAATCTCTGTGTGAAAAGATAAACAGAATAAAATTAAAACACTGAAGTTCCTAAAGCAAAGTAAATATTATTCCAAAAGGCATCCGGATCAGCAAATGACATGTTTACTGACCATGTAAAAGTAATGTTAGCAAGAATGCCTTTATTATTGCTGTCATTGTTGACTGTTGAACCTTGTACAGTAACCACAAGTCAGTAAGCCCAAACACACACTTGCGTGGCTTATGAAGAAAATACATCACAGTTTTGCATTAAACTCTCCTCCCATCATGAGCTAATTGTCTTAAACACAAACCCAAGCATATCATATTTCAGTACTCAGACACAGATAGAAACACGTTTCTGTGGAAAATATGGCTTCATAAAAAATGACATCAAAAGGGTTTATCATCTTCATTTATGTGCCTCCTCACTAATATAAAAAACAACAAAGCAGAGCACAACGTAAAAAGACAGCATTCTAGATGTTAAGCATTAATTTATCAGATCACCAGCCTTTTTCACAGTCAAATAATTATTTTAAAAATACACATATAAAGCATGTTCTGCTTTAATGGCCTTGAGATAAACAGCAGCTATTTGAACTTTCAAATTCTGGTATTTTACCAAAGGCCTCCAGAAGGTTGGTTTAGAGTTTTGCAAAAAGAGTGTATGATTTGACAAATGGGTTTAGATTTGGTTCAGAGATTGGGGTTTAGTGTTTTAGCAATTCAGAAAAACTGTAATGAACCATGCACATTCCACAACAAAATGGTTGGGATATTATGCGGAGACTCTTCACTGTGCTAGGTGTTTCTTAAATCAGCCATTTCCCATTTAAGATTACAATCCATAGATTGGATGAACTCCAATATAGAATAAAAAATGTATGTCTGAATAAGGGTAATTTGTATTAAATCATGTGATAAAAATGGCAAAATCTTGTTTCTTTCTGATTTCTTGAACTGACTTTATTGTATAACAATGACCTGACCTGAGAAGAGTCACTAAATTGCAAAACAACTTAGACCTGTTTGTCTCACTACAATCTCGCTATTCTGTTTGCAAATGCCACATGGTTCGATAGTTTTAATAATGACAATGACATTCACACATTTTTGTCACACATTGTGTCCAGCAGTGCCTAAACACCTATAAGGGTCATTGTATACTTTATTTTATTTTTATATTTTATTGTTTCATTACTGAGAAATTTGTATTGGACACCATAACCAGTACAAAAAATACATCAACAAATTACAAATACAGATTGACCAAAAACATATATACTATTATTGGGCTGTAAAATATTAATGTTACTGGCTCACTGTACAAAAATAAAATCACTTTATAATTAAAGGTGACATAGAATGGTTGAACGAGGTATTTTTCTTGTTCTGTGATGTGACATGTAGACAACAAAATTTTGGTTTGGTCTGTAATGTCTTGGAAGCTTCTTAAAAACCTCTCTCAGTGCAGGGGGGAGTGAGATGCATTTTACATAATATGTATTCGTTGTTCAAATTGGGCCATTTTCTAGCGGACATTTCTAAAGGAGGAATTTCGATGAAACGGAGATTTTCAGAATGTCTAGCACTTTGGTATGTTAGTGAATGCGGGTATTATTCAACTAAGACAAGATAAAAACGCATTTTCATTCTGTGTCCCCTTTAACATTCTGAAATGGGAAATTAACTTTTTTCTGCATTTTAGTTTCGCTGAAATATTGAGTTGTGTATGTCATGTTGTTTTGAACAGAAGTGCCCTCTCGTGCACAGTAAATCACAGCTGTATACAGTAATACACAGTGTCCTCAGTCTTTTACAATTAACATTGTTACTAGTGAAAATGTAATTCTTGATATCAACAATTGAATTTGAATGGCAGCCTATGGTGAAATTTCACTAGTGAAAATACAATTATAGATATTATTAACTTAATTGTTGATATCAAGAATTAAATTGTTGATATCAAGAACTGAATTGTTGATATCAAGAATTAAATTGCTGATATCAAGAATTGAATTGTTGATATCAAGAATTGAATTGTTGATATCAAGAATTAACATTGTTACTAGTGGGAATGTTATTGTTGATATCAAGAATTGCCATTGATACTAGTAGACATGTAATATCTGATATCATAAAGTAAAATTTTAACTAGTGAAAATTGAATTGTTGATATCAAGAACACAACGAATAAAAGTTAAAACGGCTTTCCATAAGTAAGTGAATAAGAGACATTATAGTTAACAGTTAAAGTTTGTCACAATTTTGTCTTCGTTGTAGCTCTTGGCAGTCCCATGTTCTGTGTTGGAAGCACATGGGCATTGTTTCTTTCTGTGTACCATGTGTACCATGTACCTACTGTTTGCATGTGAAATATATTTGCATCATTAACATATAACTACAGACAGATGATAATTCAAAGCATCTGTTTATATGAGGAGGCATCACGTAGTAAAATTGATTTGTATTATTTAGAGGAGACTGGAGATGTTTGTAATACGGGTCAATTGTAACACTTCCAATTTCCCCAGTCAGTAGCAAGTTATAAATCCCCTTCACATACTCAGTTTTAGAAATACATTATTTCAAACATGAGAAAGAGCCCTGTGACAGACACAGCAGATTTTAGAGGGAAAAAACACATTTTGAGGTAGGAAAGTAACTTTATTACTTCATTTTAATTTTGTGATAGCAATGCCTGCTTTAATTTTTATTGTGTGTCTGTACAGATATTTTTGTATAAGTTCTTAGTGTTAAATGTTTTGTGTGTTAGCTGTAAGGTGAGCTAATGCATGCGACTCTGGGTAAGTTGTAAAATCAATGAAACAAGTTATACACGCAGTGTTACATTTTTGCTGTGGCCGATTCGCTATTACAATAACAAATAGGCTTTGCCCATTTTAATTCTTTTGGTCATAATTCACCCTTACACACCAATTCAGTTCAATTCAACTGAGGATTTAATGTGTTTGTGAGTTTGGATGCTTGGTCTACAGATTAGGTATGAGAGAGCGGTTTCACTGAGTTGGCCATAAAAAAGTTTTAGTGTGTAAGTAATTTGAAAAACTGTCACAATAATGTGAACTCAAGAAATACAAATTGATGTTTTACTGCCACCTACTGATGTTGCAGTAGTTCATGTGTAACTTATATTTTTAACAGAGATGAAGGAAAACATTTGACTCACTGTCCATAATAAAAAGCCAGAGTTGTAGACTCGACCTGAGCGCCTGTCTAATCTTAAAGTAAGCAAAGTAAAGGCAAGTTTCGTAATACAAATGACAATTAAATTGTATTTAATAATTTTAATCATTTTTTTATTTGATAATTTTATTTTTTATGTATTATAATTGTTGGTAATCGAATGTCAGTTGTGAAAACCTGATGTATTTCAGTTAAGTTTTTGGTTATTGTATTACTGAAGGTGTCTCTGGTGATGCTGAACTTGCTTTTTAGTGAATCCTTGTAATATAAGCTTCCATCAGTGTAGATATACCCAATCCACTCCAGAAGTTTTCCTGCAGGTTGACGGATCCAGGCTGTAGGATAGCTAGTAACTGAATAAGAGACTTTACAGTCAATAGTTAGAGAGCCATCAGGCCGAACAGTCAGAAACTCAGGCTGAGAGAGTTCATCTGCATAAATACCTGTTGAAAATACAGAAAAACAGTAACAGAATAAAACAGACATACTGGGTATAATAGGATGATGAAAAATAACAGAGATGAGAAAACAAAAGTAAATCTTTACATAATTCTACAGAAAGATTCTTACAGTTTATACTTGCCAGAAGCAACACTGTTGCACTTTAAAGTGTAAATGACCTGAAGCTGTTTGTCACTGCCTGTGATCAGAGGAAAATACATAAACTGACTCATGCCCACTGTTTACATATACAGCAGAACATTTACATACACAGAGTCAATGAACCCCACGTGTTTTGCAACAAGAAAGGAGAGATTTTATAAAGAGACATCACCTCAGTGTTTTTAAATAATATCTTACTGTAGCTCAATTGCTAAATCATTGCATTAGCAGCACTATAAGCTCAAGATATCAATGCCCTGGGAAAGACATAAATAACTTTTACCTTGAATGCACTCTAAGTTGCTTTGGATGCTAAATAGATAATAGTAAATAAACCTATTTTAAATAATTATTATTTATAAATAAAATCCACTAACAATAAAATAATACAGATATCGTTTAAGTCAGACAAGAAAGATGAGATGTTTACATCACTGGTTATTACATTACAAACATTGAGACATTTTTGTATGTTTCTATCTGCTAACAATGACCTGACCTGAGAAAAGTTGCTAAAAGGCCAAATAGGCTACCTGAAAAATTAAGTAAGGTTGAGTTTGAGAAAACAAATGCCACTTTGATATTTTGTATCAAACGCAATGACATTTATATGAGAAATGAACACTTATATGTTTTTGAACAGAAGTGCTTGTGGTTTACATTAGTGTGCTCTCTCGTGCACAGTAATACACAGCTGTGTCCTCAGTCCTCATATTCTGTCCTTGTAGAGTCACTGTGTTGCTGGAAGTGTCTCTTGTAATTTGAAATCTGCTTTTCAGTTTATTATTGTAATTTGTGCTACCAGTAGAACAGATAATTCCAATCCATTCGAGTGGTTTTCCAGCCGTCTGTCGTATCCAGTCAGTGCAGTAGCTGCTATCAGTCAGTGAATATCCAGACACCTTACAGGACAGAGTCAAAGTCTGATCAGACCTTAGAATAATGGATGCATGTTGAGTCAGTTCAACACATTGGACACCTATGGTAAAAATATGATATGATTAATCATTTAGAAAAATATTGTAGAAAACTGCTTTAGCT
Organism: Paramisgurnus dabryanus; assembly: GCF_030506205.2. NCBI lineage: Eukaryota > Metazoa > Chordata > Actinopteri > Cypriniformes > Cobitidae > Paramisgurnus > Paramisgurnus dabryanus. The sequence goes on from NC_133339.1 coordinate 30,078,658, forward strand.
CTTAATACTTACAAGACACCATCGCTGACAGCAGCAAAAGGAGATATGAATAAAACATGGTTAGATGATCTGCTCTACTGTAGGTCAAACTATTCATATTGACTAAAGTTTATACTCATGAAGGAGGGGTTTATTTGCATAAACCACTTCATTGTAACTCATTCTCTATTTTGAAAAGGTCTGGAAGGTAACAAAATCATGAAATGGTGGCAGGTGGCAGTTGTAGCCTATAGTGGTTAGAAAGTAGGGCTTGTAACCCAAGTGTTGCTGGTTCGAGTCTTACAGCCGGCGGGTTGTGATTACCCTAATTGTTCCCCAGGCGCAGGTATAGCTGCCCACTGCTCTGGGTGTGTGTGTTCACGACTGGCAGTGTGTGTGTGTTCACTACTCACTTGGATAAGTTAAATGCAGAGGTACCATTTCGAGTATACATTGCATACTTAAGAAGCATGTCACTTTAATGTTGATGGGAAAAATATAAGGAAATGGATTTAATTGTGTTTTTCATTGATGTCTTTAACTTGTGCACATCTCACTCCCCAGATTTTGCATGTATTTGCAATTTTTGCTTACCTGAAATTACAAACACATCCAAACATGTATTTATGTAATGAAATGCACATCTGATCAGCAACATCTATACTGTTTCCAGTCACCTGAGTGTAACAGTACAGCATTTCCCAACACTGTTTAACACAAACATTTGGAAATAATGTCTCATCAAAAACATATGATTCAACTATTTATTTACATTTAGCAACTCTAGTGCTCTTTAAGAATAAAGGTGTAAGAAGGTACAAAAGTTGTCACAGGCAGTACCTTTTCAAAAAGTAAAATTTTGTACACAGTAATTTGGTGCATATTGGTACCTTAAAGGTACACATTGGTAGCTGAAAGGTACATATCTGTAACAAAAGGCTTTTTAAAAGGTAATGCCCAAGTTAAAACTTGTGTACCTTTTTTTCTTGATATTATCGAAATGCAATAAAATTTGAACAAATCCAAATTCTCTTTAAATTAAATTCTAACTATATAATGAACCAATACAAATATTTTGTACTGGAAAAGTAAAGTAAAATAGATTTTTGCTAATTAAAATGAAAAATAAATATTCTACATAATTCCTTGTGGAAACATACTTGATTAAACTTGAATACATGAGTGAATATGTAATACTAACAGTTATAATTTACAAAACGTTTCCTATTATTAAACACAAGATGAGCATCAGTGTAACTGTTTCGTGCACCTAATAAACCAGCAAAGTTTGTGTTATTTTGAGTCATTCCTCATTAATTATGGTCTAATTATTTAGACAATTTATTGTCTTTAGTTTTAGTGTCTTTGTTGTTCTATGCCATCACTTCTTGAAGAGAAAAGTACCAGTGCCGGTCCTAGATGCTGGGAGGCCCTAAGAAAACCTTTGTGAAGGGCCCCTGTCAGTGCATTCATAAAACCTATTCATTGTTTCTGCTTAGTTAGTTGTTAACTAACCGCATGTTGTATTATCTTACAATAATTGTATATTATTCCCATGGACAATACTTTGATTACCATTCTTAGACAATTACACCAAACATGACAGAAGTGCAAACGTTACATCTTAGCCCATAGGTGGAGTTAATTGTAACAGACGGGGGTTAGTTGTAACACTTGCTAAAAATGAAGTTTGCAGGCAAATATTTCAATACTATTTTGTCTTGTACTTGAACTGGATATTGTTTATATATCTGCCATTAAAATACACACAAAAAAATGATTATGAATTAGAAAAACAAAACAAGACAAAAAAACTTTTGTTTAAATATAGCTTAAATAAATGTATTGCAACCACTTACCTTAAATAAAATTGAATGAATTTTTTTTTCAGTGTACACGAATCTACACTATTCATCCCTCATCTAGCCATAGTTCAATTATAAATGGATACAAATGTCTAAATATGTGAGAAAAAGCAACACAACTATGACAAAAAAAAAACATTTTACATGTGACCCAATCTGTAAAATTCATACTTAAGTCTCAAAATCAAATTCTGAAATAATGAAAATCAAAGTCTGATTTTAGGCATTCATTTCATTATGATTTTAATCTTTGACATGACCTTATTCAGTCAATATTAAAGATCTGAACAAAAATACATTTTGACACACAATTTTTGATAAGACAGGTACATTTATTTTAGCCAGCAATCTTTATTGTGTAGCCTATTTAAAACAACAGCAAGAATTACCCTAACGTTAGCGGTTTTCATATGAGGTAATTCCACTTGGTGAAAATATTTTTGTGCTACAGTCCTACGCAAAACAGTTTATTAAAATCATTTAATGTTACGGTTTAAAAAAAATCATAACAGACAGACAAGTGTAATCACACACAACTTATTTATTGCGAATATCAAAATCAGTACCAAAAATAGTTAAAATGACGATGTGCTGCAGCCAAGGTCCTCTCTGGAGTATATGAAGTAAAGTAAAGAGAAGTATTAAAGTTTTTAATCCAAGAATTTGATCAGCGTTGATCCGGCTTCCCTCTGTCACAACGCGTTTTAATTTAAAACGTACACCAACGGAAATGGAAATGACGCAAATATGTCACGTGGCACTCAAAGAGCCAATGAGCTTTTGATATTACTGCCGTAAAGCAATGTGTCGTAAAGCTTCTTGAGGCGGGATATTTGAATTCACATTAACGAACGCGCGATCTGACTTTACGGTTGCTGATGAGAACTTGAATCAAGATCGCTGGATGAAGGGCTGAATTTGGGTCTGTTCCTCGCAATCGTATGAATTTTAAAGATGTGGATTAGAGCAAATGAATAAAACCAACATCTTTTGTGAATTTATGTTGTATTTTGTTGTAATTATTGCTTAGTAGTAATAATAACGTATTGCATAGAAGACAGGAGAAAACGCGTTTTGTGTGTCATGGCAAACAAACTAAATATAAATACAGAAATATTATTCATTTTAAAGTTTTAAAATGTTAAATATTGTGAAATTGTCTGAATATCATAATCATTTCATTAGGTAAATATGTAAACTGTCTTAAATAAATAAGTCAGAAAATATGACTGAAAACATGTCATTGTTATGAGTAAGAAACGCCAATGCCCGCGATTTTAATATTTATGAATAGGAATAACTTACGTACAAATTTGTACGTTTGTAAAGCTGTAAATACGTAAATAATTTACGTATTAGTCCTGTCAAAAAGTGAATATTGTACGTTTCAGTGTGTTTTAAACGTAAGTAAAGGTACGTATTGTACAACCACACTGAAACGTAAAAATACACACGTATTCTCATGAGATCACGTTGGTACAACTAACCCAGCGTTAGTTTTTGCCCCGCACACCCCTATATGTAGAAAAGGGTATTTAGCATTTTGAAATGTAGAGTTTGAATTTATTTAACAAAATGATGTTTTGGCCAGAATATTAACCATTTGATCAAGTGTGTGTTGTGTTTTGCTGTGTTATGAGTTTAGAAAAAGTATTTTAAGTATTGGTAAACGCTTGTTAGCAAATAAAGAAAATTTTGGATAGTATGTATTTTGTTTGGTTTGTTTGTTTAGCCAGCCTTCGAGGGTGGGATGCTGCGCCGGCGAACCTGAGCGATTGAGTGGCGCAGTATTCGCGAAGGTTGGCAGAGTCCATTATGTTTGTATGTAGGAGGGTGTTGTTTTTGTATGTCATTGTTAAAGGGGGTATGTGTTAAATTATGTTTTAAATATGTGTCAAACAGATGTTTTGTTATGTGTATATAATGTCATGTTTATGTGTTTAAACTCATTGTATCTGGGTTTAATGGCCATTTAAAATACTTACCTGGAAACTTACCTGGTTATGGGGACTCCCATTGTAGATGAGGCTCTATAAAAAGGGAGGCCAGACTCACAATCAGGACTTGTTTACCAAGTCGACTGGAGTGAGTGGTTGTAGAGAAGGAAGTTGCTGTTGATATATTCTGAATGTTTACTTGTGTATATTTTTCGTCGTTGTTTTGTTTTATTTATTTTGGTATTTGGGGTTTTGTTTTCTGCACTTGTAAATATAAATATATCACCTTGGTTTTTCTCCTGATTCACTGTTAATAAACTTCCCTTTGTACAAGAGTACAGTTGCGGTCTGAGCCATCAATTTTTGTTTTGGGGATTTTTTCTTTATTTTTGGGACTTACCCATGTCAAAGGTGAACCGCTGGTGTTCACTTTGTCACAGAGAGGTATGTATTATTTCGTCTAAGTTGAGGGAAGAACATAGTAAAATATTGAAAAACGGTGGTGTTTTCCTTTGAAGGAACAATAAGTAGGATTTTCCCCCATCTAGTGGTAAAATTGTATTTTGCATTCAAACGAATAGTGCTCTCTAACGCCTCGCTTTTCCAAATGCGTGTTGCAATTACGGTAGCCGAACGACATGAAAGTCTTCTTGGACTTAACTGTTCAATGTAAGTAAAGAGAAGAAATTCTAAGCTTACCAAGAAAAGTCAGATCATTGGCAGAGGTCATTTGACACCAATGAGGACATATTTATGAATAAAGAAATAGAGTTTTATTAATAAAACACTTAAAATCCTACTCACAGTCCCTTTAATTACTGTACATCACAGTTTAGAGCAATCAGAATTTTCTTTGCTTAACTGTTGAAGGGTTTTGTGAATACTCATCACTTCATAAAGCAGAGCTTGAGCAGAAGATTTCACTCAGGTACCTGCCTAATCTTAAAAAGTATTGGCAAAGTAAATGGCAGTGTGATTATATAAGTAACATTATTTATTTTATTTTTATATTTTTAATAAATAATGAACTTATTGTTGCAGTTAATATTATTTAGGCTATTTATATGTTTGAATTAAATGCCAATTGTAAAAATTGAATGTATTTCAGTGATCATGTTTTTGTACAGGGAAACTGATAGTTTGTGTCACGGTGTTCTTTGGCACAATAATACACAGCTGTGTCTTGAGCTTGCATATTGTTTCCTTTCAATGTTACTGTGTTACTGGAGGTGTCTGAGCTGATGCTGAACTTGTTTTTCAGTGAATCCTTGTAATATAAGCTTCCACCACCACTGATATACCCAATCCACTCCAGAGGTTTTCCTGCAGGTTGACGGATCCAGGCTGTATAATAGCTAGTAACTGAATAAGAGACTTTACAGTCAATAGTTAGAGAGCCATCAGGCTGAACAGTCAGAAACTTAGGCTGAGAGAGTTCATATGAATGAATACCTGTGGAAAATACAGAAAACAATAACAGAATAAGCAGACATATGATAGGATAATGATAATAAATAACAGAGAATAGAAAACTGGAAAATAACAAACAAAAAAAATGTTTTTATTAATGTTATAAAACCTACTTACAGTTTACACTTGCCAGAAGCAGCAGTAAAGCTTCAGTGAACATGATGCACTTTAAAGTGTAAATGACCTGAAGCTGTTTTTCACTGCCTAAAGCGATGCGAGGAAAATACATAAACTGACTCATGCCCACTGTTTACATATAGCATAGAAAATTTGCATACACAGAGTTAATGAACCCTATGTGTTTCACAACAAGAAGGTTGTGATTTTATACAGAGACATTTCACTGTCCTGGTGTTTCTTAAATCAGCCATTTCCCATTTAGGATTACAATCCACAGATTAAAGTATGAATTCTGAATCTACCAAATATAGAATGATGAATTTATGTCTAAATTATTACAGTTTATATTGAATTATGTGATACTTGAGGGCAAAATCTCGTTTTATCCTAATGTCCTGAACTCACTTGAACTGAGAAAAGTTGCTGAAATGCAAAAGAACTCAGAAAAGTGAGGTATAGTGAGAAAAACAGGTCTAGCATCATTTGTTTGCAAATGCCACTTGGTTTTGTTGCATCATATGACGGCATATAAAACATTTTTGTCAATTATTTTACCTTGGGGGTTATTACACAAATTGAAATTAATCATCAGAAATGGGAAATGACTTATATGTTTTTACGTTTTCCTATGTAAGTGAAGCATTGTGTTGTGCTTATGTTTTTGAACAGAAGTGCTTGTGGTTTACATCAGTGTGCTCTGTCGTGCACAGTAATACACAGCTGTGTCCTCAGTCCTCATGTTCTGTCCTTGTAGAGTCACTGTGCTGCTGGAAGTGTCTCTTGTAATTTGAAATCTACTTTTCAGTTTATCATTGTAGCCTGTGCCACCAGCAGAACAAATCCATCCAATCCATTCCAGTGGTTTTCCAGCAGTCTGTCGTATCCAGTGAGTGCAGTAGCTGCTATCAGTCAGTGAATATCCAGACACCTTACAGGACAGAGTCAAAGTCTGATCAGACCTCAGATTAATAGATGCAGGTTGAGTCAGTTCAACACATTGGACACCTGGAAAAAAAGAAATTTTTACTTAATTTTGAAAAACATTTTATAAAGCTGCTATAGCTCTTAATACTTACAAGACATCGCTGCAGACAGCAGCAAAAGCAGATATGAGTTAAACATGATTAGAGATGAGCTGAGCTACTGTACATCAAACTGTTTATATTGACTGGTGTCAATAAGACTCATAAGACAGGGAGTGTGAGGACGGGGGGCATATTTGCATAAACAGACAATGACTGAAGGAAACAGCACATACAAATCTGGCCTATGACCTCTGAACTGTTCCCAGTCATCTGAGTCATAGTGTATCATTTCCTAGCCATGTTCCTCACAAACATTTCCCATCAGATTATCAGCTTGTTAATTGGGTTCTTTAGGGCATGAAATAGATGTATCAAATAAAGGACACATTCAAAATGTGTAACTTTGCACCTGCAGAAACAAAGAGAGACACAGTCACTAACTGTGTCAAAAGTATTGAACACTTTAAGAAAAAGTTAGACACAAAGACAAGGAACCAGCTGAAATCCATAAGTATTTATAAATTAATTATAGTTCCTATCTGTGTAAATTATTATCAGCTGGGTTAGTAAATTTATTTTTCAATACTGAACAAAATGTTGATACGTTCAATACTTATTTCCCCCACTGTACTATTTTTTAAAATAATAAAATTATGCAAATTTTGTATATTTTGTACTTAAAATGTACATTAAGAAACTCTCAAAGCACAAGTAATAACACTTGTACTGTATTTGTTGTTCTGTGCTGCCACCTCTTGAAATGAGGAAGTTTTATCTGCCTATAGTGCATATGCAACAATGTTATTTGGCCTGTTTGAAGTTTATGTTTATCTGTAACACTGGATGTACCACTTTGTTCGTCATGCACAGTAATACACAACAAAATCCTCCGCCGTCAGACCAGAAAGTTTCAGATACGAAATGCCTTTGCTGTTGTCTTTCGTTATTTCTATTCGTCCTTCAATGGTTTTCTCATATTGTGTCGCTCCAGAGTAAGTGTTGATATGCCCAATCCATTTTAAAGGCTTTCCAGTAGGGGTGTGCATTGGCACTGTCCTCACAATTCGATTGAATTACGATTCATCAGGTAACGATTCAATTCAATTCGATTCTACGATGCATTGCGATGCATCAAAATTCTACTGTACACAACAAGGCAAGTGCAACTATTCTCAACAAAAACGGAAGCTTAGCAGCTTTAAGACAATGACAATTATATACCTGAGATGAGAATTTACACACAGCGTAAGTCTTGTCTAGTTGCCCATTAACTTTGTAGAATCCGAAATGTGCCCATATGTCCACTTTCCATGGAAAAGGGTGCGTTTTTATTTACCCGTCTATCACTGTCATCTCTCTCCGCCTCAGCCATCTTGATTGTTGTTGTTATGCCCCCGGAAGTAATTGAAACTTCACAACTTTATTGTCCACTCGAGGCCAGAAAATAAACAGTGACATACATAATCGATTATGGCACTTGCTGCATCGATGCTGAATTGTGCATGCCCGCATTGCGATGCATTGCCGAATCGATTATTGTTGACACCCCTACTTTCCAGTAGGTTGTCGTACCCAGCTCATTCCATAAGAACCAAAATCATATCCTACTGCTCTACAGGAGATGCTCAAAGTTTCTCCAATCTTTTGAAGTACTGGAGTATTAGGAATAGACTCCAAACTTTGACACTGGACATCTAAGAGATAAAAATAAATTTAATGGGCGGAGTAAAAACAAACAAATATAGGCTACTAACAGATAGTGTAAAAGATAGAAGATCATAATGCTAAGAAACTCACTGAAGAGACTCCAGCAGAACACAATGAATAGTAAGAGTGTGCTCTTCATCTTAGACGTACTGATGATGATGATGATGCTGCTGCAGCTCCACCTGATGAGCACATTTAAACTGGAGGAGTGATGCAGACTTTATTTGCATTTTTAGGTCACTGGGGCTAATAAGCACAACAATACTGATGAAAAGTAAAAATACTACAATATGTTTATTGACATTTCATCGCTGCATCAACAGTTGAATTGTTCATTATTTTTTTAAGGGGACAAATTTTTTCACTATACATTCTGTGTGTAGATTGATTGTTATTTTCATGTGTTAAAATACATTCAAATCCTGAGTGACAAATATCAGGGCAGATTAATCTCAGAAATCACATGCTGAATTTTGGATTTGCATATTGAAAGAAAACAACTGTGAAGACTGTAAGCCAAACTAAAGTGTAGGCTACCGTGTCAAGAATGTGTATTCAGTTGTGATACACTGAGACAGGAATAAAACAACATTAAAGAAATATTCAAGTTTAAAAATGGGCCGAAAATATTTTCTTTGGACACCAACCACATACATACATTTGCAGAATATGTCTTTAAAGTTATATGTAAGTTCAGTTAAAAGATTTAATGAGGGGAAACATACGAACTGACAAACCATATGAAAACGGGGTTACAAACAATAACAAATTAAACGCTGATGTGCATAAAAACTAATCAAAACAGCAACTATTATATTTTGTTGTCCTCTCTATCCCCTTGGTCCCCTGCATGGTTATTGAAAAAATAAGCACCTCTTTTATCAACACTTTTAGCAAAAGCATAGGCTGTTCAGCTGGGGTCTTTTTTCTTGCTGGTTATTTGGTTAAGCATGTGTTAAGATCAAATCCTGTTTAAAAACTACTTTAAATTAGTTATGTGTAAAGCAACAGGGTTGTGGAAAGATATACATTACATTGATCTCCATTCAGCCATTAAGTTAACGTTGCACTTGAACTTGAATCCCAGCTATCTAAAATTACGCCCTGTCAGTGCTGATCTGTTTATCATCCTCTGCTGCCACCTGTTGACCTCTAGAGGCAAGAGATTAAATCCATCAGTCTGCTCAAAGCAGTTTTTGTTCAGCCTTATAAGTGTTTTGTGTTGCTGTGCTTGTTTTGCACAGTAATACACGGCTGTGTCCTCTTCTGTCAGTCCTGACAGTTTCATATACATCATGCTTTTTGAATCATCTCTGGTAATTTCAAGTCTTCTCTTAAATGATTCTGACTTATGTCCACTTCCACTACTGTAGCCAAGACCCATCCAGACGAGTGGTTTTCCAGCTTGCTGTCTGATCCAATGCATGGCACAGCAGTCAAAGCTGAATCCAGATCCACGACAGGAGAGAGTCAGAGTATCTCCAGGTCTTTTCTGAACTGTGCTTTCAATGGACTCCATACTTTGACATTTTATACCTAAAATGTTTTATTTAGGAAATTGAAAAAGGCTTCAGTTAAAATATATTTATCTATAATAAATAGGGGTAACACTTTATTTCGATAGTCCACTTTAGACATTTTACTAACTATAAGTAACTTTGCAACTACTTATCAACTACCAATCTTTAGAGAATTAGTAGAATGTCTGCTTAATATCTACTAACACTTTATTGTGATGAAATCTCAACAGACATTCAACTGTCTATAAGTATCTTTGCAGGTGCATGTCAACTTATTCCACTAACCCAAACCTCTTCCCTAACCCCAACCCTTACAGTCTACTAATACACTGACACTAATGACAGTTAGTTGACGTATAGTTGCAAATTATTGAAAGTTAGTTGACATGTAGTTGCAAAGTTATTTATAGTTAGTAGAATGTCTAAAGTGGACTATCAAAATAAAGTGTAACCTAAATAGGATGTAAAAACTTACAGGTTAGGCTGAATGAGAGCAGTAGTAGACAGAGTGTGTTCTTCATCTTCTAGTGCTGATGTAATCAGATCCAGTCTGATCAGAGGCACATAAATACATGAAGTGTGACTATAGGGTTGATTTGCATTGAGAGGTCACAAGGTGCAGTCATGACGGTCAAACAAACAACAATACAACAATCTATTTTTCATTCACTGATACTCTATATCTAATATTCAATTCTTGTAAATGGGATACAAAAAAATAGAATATCTTTTTTGTTCTAATTGTTGGTTGTGTATGTCTTGTATGCCCATGCAGTTTATTGTGTCAGCTATAAGACTGCTTTATAATTGAGTCAAAAGAGAAACATATGTGATCTCATACGTAAGAACGGGTGCATCCTGTGTCTGTTTTGTAAAAGTTACACTGTATGTATATTAATATAAACATAAATTTGGTAGCTTACATACACAGAAAGTAAGTGCGCTTTACACTCCCGCTCTGTAGGTGTCACTAGGGATGGGACCATTACCGGTTTCACGATTAACCATGATCAAATGTCCTGACGGTTAGTTTTATTGTTTAAAACGTGATTATCATTACAACCGTGTATGATTACCGTGATTTTGAAAACTCATGGTAAATCCTGTCCAGTCAGAATCAGCTTGATGCAGGCGCGCAGATGCAACATTGTTTTTTGCATGAGAAGGCGTGGGGGAAGGCAGTAACAGGTGCACTGTGTTTTAATGTGTTGTTTATGTGTGCATTTGAAGTTCTTATTTAAGTTACTGTTCATTAAAACAGGTTCATACATCTCAGGGCTCCATGTTAATGTTTATTTAATGCAGGGGTGTCCAAGTCGATTGCGATCAACCAGTCGATCACAAAGGCAATGCTGGTAGATCGCACATAACTCTGTATGCTGCTCCATGCCTCCACGAGCTTTGGAAAACAAAGCGTGAAATTTGCATTATGGTCTTAGAAACAAGTCTTTTTGAGTTGCTGCGCATTTCTTCTCAAGTGTGCAGCTGAGTCGTATAACTTCCGAAATGTGGATGCACATTCTTGCCTTCATCCACACATGGTGTATGTGCTCGCACGAGCAAACGAACGAGAGAGAGAGAGAGAGAGAGAGAGAGAGAGGTGCTTCTGATATTGTTGTCATTTTCTCGTTTGTTTCATCAAAACTGCAAGGGTTGGTACTCAAGGATTTTATTTTACTCCTCAAAAAGAATGGCGTAATAGTGACAGCCCTAAATTCAATGTAGAGATATATGCAGTAGTCCTAACACATATTTAAAGTGTTATTAAAAAATGCAACTGTGTTTTTTAGCAGGTAGGTCTTGTCGGCTTTATCATTTTAAAAGTATAGGCTAATTATGAAATGTTTGAATTCAATGGCAGTTGTTAAAAAACCTGATGTATTTGAGTGATAATGTTTTTGTACAGGGAGGCTGTTAGTTTCTGTCACTGTGATATCTTGCACAATAATACACAGCTGTGTCTTGAGCTTGCATATTATTTCCTTTCATTGTTACTGTTTTACTGGAGGTGTCTCTGGTGATGCTGAACTTGTTTTTTAGTGAATCCTTGTAATATAAGCTTCCATCACTATCAATAAACCCAATCCACTCCAGAGGTTTTCCTGCAGGTTGACGGATCCAGGCTGTAGCATAGCTAGTAAGTGAATAAGAGACTTTACAGTTGATAGTTAGAGAGCCATCAGGCCGAACAGTCAGAAACTCAGGCTGAGAGAGTTCATCTGCATTAATACCTGTTGAAAAAAAAACAGAAAAAGCAAATAAACAAGTGAATATTGATATAGAGAAAATATACTTTGAAAAATGAATTACTTACAGTTTACACTTGCCAGAAGCAACACTAAAGCTTCAGTGAACATGATGCACTTTACAGTGTCAATGACCTGAAGCTGTTTGTCACTGATAGACTCGTGCCCACTCTTTACATATAGACCAGAAAATTTGCATACACAGAGTTATTGAACCCTGCTGTTTCAAAATTAAAAGGTTGGGATTTTATAAAAAAAAAAAAATTTCACTGTCCTGGTGTGTGTTTTTTTAATCAGACATTTCCCATTTAAGATTACTATACACAGAGATTAAAGTATGAACACTAAGGGGCGGTTTCCCGGACCAGGATTAGCTTAATCCAGAACTAGGCCTTAGTTTAATTAGGAAATATAATTAGTTTTAACAAACATGCCTTACTAAAAACATTACCTGTGTGCATTTTGAGGTAAAACAAAGGGCACTGATGTATTTTAAGATATGTAAGTGCAAGTTGTTTTCAGTTTGGAGAGCTCTTAAAACTGTTTAAGTCTAGGACTAGTCTAATCCCTGTCCGGGAAACCGCCCCATAATCTACCAAAATGTATTAAGAATTTAGGTCTGAATTATTGCAGTCTATGTTAAATTATGTGATACTTCAGGGCAAAATCGTATTTCTTTCTGATATCTTGAATTAACTTCATCTTCAAACAAAGACCTTTAAAAAAGCTTTGAAATGCAAAAGAAATCATAAAAGTAAAGTTAGTACCTAGAAAAGCAGGTCTTCATTTGTTTTAATGTGACTGTACAAAAATACTTAAATGCATTAATGTTTTGCTTGGAATTGTGGGTTGTGTTTCTTATTGTTTTTGAACAGAAGTGCTTGTGGTTTACATCAGTGTGCTCTCTCGTGCACAGTAATACACAGTTGTGTCCTCAGTCCTCATATTCTGTCCTTGTAGAGTCACTGTGTTGCTGGAAATGTCTCTTGTAACTTGAAATCTACTTTTCAGTTTATCATTGTAATTTGTGCTACCATCAAAACAAATTCTGCCTATCCATTCCAGTGGTTTTCCAGCAGTCTGTCGTATCCAGTTAGTGCAGTAGCTGCTAGTTACTGAATATCCAGACACCTTACAGGACAGAGTCAAAGTCTGATCAGACCTCAGATTAATGGATGCAGGTTGAGTCAGTTCAACACAGTGAACACCTGGAAGAAATAAATTGTTACAGTTTTGGAAAACATTTTAGAAAGCTGCTATAGTTTTGAATACTTACAAGACATTGCTGCAGACAGCAGCAAAAGCAGATATGAGTTAAACATGATTAGAGATGAAATGAGCTAAAGTAAATCAAACTGTTTATATTGACGGATGTGTAATACTTATGAGGGGGATGTGTTTGGGGTGTTATTTGCATAAAGCACTTTACTGTAACTCTTTTTCTGGTCTAAGAAAGTCTAAAGAATAACAAAGTTTAATAGATTTGTAAGTTAAAATTTTATAATGGACATTTTATTAAATAATTCACTGGTGGCTCTTAACTGAATACTTATCTTACACATAGACATTGCATGCATTTGTAATTACCTGATATGAAACTTAAGAATATGTATTTATTAAATGGAAACAACCACCTGAGTTCCATATACAGTGTTTTTCATTCCAGCCTGATCTCATGAGAATTCAAACATATTTTATGAGTTGGCTAATTCGTATGAATTCCTACATAGTGATTCAACCCCGCACCTAACCCCAACATCACAGGGGTCAAGGAAATTCCTACAAAACTTTCGAATGTAGTCGTATTAATTAATACGAATTAGCCAACACGTAAAATATGTATGAATTCTCGTGAGATACCGTTGTTCATTTCTATTCCTGCAGGCACCCCATCACTTTGAATCTTCCCATAATAATTCAACTTATCGCCTTAGTAAAGTCCTTCAAATCCTGGTGTGTCAGATAAAGCACAATAACCATTAGAAACTACCTTATATAAAACATTACATTTAAATATTAATAACATGCAACATCACAATCTTTGGTAAAAGGGATCAAACATGCAGCGAACAGAATTTGTTAGACTATTAGACAGAATAGACAGAAAACACCAGAGATGAAGAAAGCATGATGTGTTTTACAGTGTGGCGGTTGAAAGGAAAAAAGTGACTTTTCCCTCTAGATAAAGGAATGTATTTATATTGACACATGGAGATGAAAACTCAAAGTAAAATCTGATCACATGAGAAGGCATCACAGTAGAATTTATTTGTAGGTCTTAAGGAAATTCACATGAATTCTTAAAGTGTTTATTTATTTATTTTAAAGTTTTTGTGTGGGCTTGACATGAAGGCAGAGGGAGACCATGTTATATCAGCAATAAGTCAAATAACAAAATGATTGCAATAAAAGGTTATGATTGTATACCTACTTAGTGTAATGATATAAACCAGCTAGCCATCTGTGCCACTGAACAGGAGATTAGAAAGGATTTAATAATCCACCTTACATGTTATTGCTGAATATCAGTCATGTGACCTTTTATGTCATTTCAGTTGGCTGCCACCATCTTGAGTACCTACCGAGTACCAGTAGGCTACTGACAAGCATTGGCTAGCTTGCTACGATTTACGGATTTCTTATCTTTTACTGTCTAGGATTCTTACAGATACGGGAAATGGCTACGAAAGACAACATTTTGCACCTCGACTGTCATAAAAAGACACGCTACTTTAAAAAATATATCTTGGTTGGTTAGGGTGTGATGCCTACTCGATCCCTGATGCGTTCTTTCAGCCGCTGTCCGCTGCTACGGAACTACAACCATTTTTACAACACTAAGAAGTCGCAACACAACATGAAACTTTGCTCAAAGTATCACCTGGATCTCTACACATGAACACAAGCATTGAGAACAGGTTTTGAACAACTGACTTTGGCTGTGTTGTTGTCCGCTCGTCATATTTGCCAGACATAAAGATTAATCTAGATTATTAGATTATTAATTAATCTCAAAGAAGTTCTAATTAATCTCAAAAGAGGCTACTTTTTCAACTAGATGGTCAATATTGTTTTTCACTTGCGACAAAACAACGAATTATCCGTGCATTTACATGGAACCAGAGTCGTATAATAACAGAGTTACGAAACGCTTTGATCTCGCCGCCGTGCGGTCACGTGATTCATGTAACGTTCTGCAGTTCCAAACCAAGCAGGGCTGTCAATCTGTTTGCATAGGTTTTCAGCTATTTTAGATAAATATTAGCTTGTAATGTGAATTGATCACTATACTTACTATGTTTATAACGTTTTTTTACTAGGGAGTGATGTAAATATAGTAAAACAGTTAATAAAGATTTGTTAATTGTAGCCCAAAGATAACTGTGGTTATCTATACCAACTACAGCAACACAGTTTATCTTTTATTTTTGTAGCAAAATATGGCTATATAAATGGCTATCAATCTACTAAAAACATAATTCCTACACTTTTACTATATTAAAATCACAAAAAAGATCGCCAACGCGGTTATTTGTAACAGTGAAGCATAACATAAACACACTAAATTAATATTTAATTGTATTTATAGTACACACATTAAATGTTAATATAATCATACATGATTTTCGAGGATACATCACTCGTATTACTTACCAAACACAATGAAACACATTGTAAGCAGTGTGACTTTCTTATAAGGCATTTAGCTTGTCGCTGTTGCCCCCTAGTGTTACTCGTAATATATAAAAAAAGATAAGTATAAAGTAGATGGCCACCAGTAATAAAATATTAAACCATTAAATCTATATTATTCACACATTATACACAACTCATTAAAATATACAATTTTTACTGGTTATTATTAACGATAATCATTACCTACAGCAGAGTTCATAAAATATCACTGTTGACTATATTAATGAAATGTCCGAAAATGTAAAGAGAAACGGTAATTTCATCGATTTACCAGCAGGTGCCATTGAAATGAATGGGCTTCAGTGCTGCGTTTGGAACTATGCGTCACTACCGGTCACTACATGAAACGCTGTTACTTCCGCATTCCATTCTTACAACGGACGTCTATGTGAGTGTCGTAACTCTATTATTATACGACTTTGCATGGAACTATACTTTAGGAGCTATCCATCTTTACTCTCATCCCTCCTTACATCGCATTCGGAGATCGATACATCAAAACAACCAAAGTCAGTTGTTCAAAACCTTCGTTTTATTAAACTCTGTGTACACAAACAATGTTCTCAATGCTTGACTTGTAGAGACACATGTGATACTTTGAGCAAGGTATCATGTTGTGTTGTAAAAATAGCGATTTTGATGCTCACAACATATTGAAGACATAGCTTCTAGTTCTTTTGCGACCACTTCAGGTACCCAAAATGGTGAAAGACGGTGACGTCAGCTGATATTCATGAACTGAACCCAAAGTTCAAAGTTGTACTCTGAGCTTGGGTCAAGCAGTCCAGATCTTTCCTTTAACGGATCACAATAAATTGATGCATTACTGCCACCTACTGATTTTGCAATAGTTCATGTGTTACTGTAACTTTTTATAGAGATGAAGGTAAAAATCAGCAAAGGTTCAGCTGCTACTCCTAAAAAGCCAGTCAGTGGGGAAATACAAGTGACAAAATAGATTTTATTGACTTTCTACTTTAACAAAAAAGCATTACTTGTTGCAGTTGGTAAAATTAAACTATTTATTGTGTTTAATTATGTATTTGTTGGATTTCAATATCAGTTGTGAAAACCTGATGTATTTCAGTGATAATGTTTTTGTAAAGGGAGGCTGTAGGCTTCTGTCACTGTGTGTCTCTGGCACAATAATACACAGCTGTGTCTTGAGCTTGCATATTGTTTCCTTTCATTGTTATTGTATTACTGGAAGTGTCTCTGCTGATGCTGAACTTGCTTTTTAGTGAATCCTTGTAATATAAGCTTCCACCACTATAGACCACCCCAATCCACTCCAGAGGTTTTCCTGCAGGTTGACGGATCCAGCCTGTACCATAGCTAGTAACTGAATAAGAGACTTTACAGTCGATAGTTAGAGAGCCACCAGTCCGAACAGTCAGAAACTCAGGCTGAGAGAGTTCATCTGCATTAATACCTGTTGAAAATACAGAAAACAATAACAGAATAAGCAGATATATAATGATAAAAAATATGAAATTATATTATATTAAACTACTTACAGTTTACACTTGCCAGAAGCAGCACTAAAGCTTTAGTGAACATGATGCACTTTTCAGTATAAATGACCTGAAGCTGTTTGTCACTGCCTATAGTGATCAGAGCAAAATACATAAACTGACTCATGAACACTGTTTACATATAGAGCAGAAAATTTACATACACAGAGTCAATGAACCCCACGTGTTTTGCAACAAGAAAGCTGAGATTTTATAAAGCGACATCACCTCTATGTTTTTAAATAATATCTTACTGTAGCTCAATTGCTAAATCATTGCATTAGCAGCACTATAAGCTCAACAGGTCAATGCCCTGGGAAAGACATAAATAACTTTTACCTTGAAAGCACTCTAAGTTGCTTTGGATGCTAAATAGATAATAGTAAATAAACCTATTTTAAATAATTATTATTTATAGCTAGAATCCACTAACAGTAAAAATAATACATTTCCAGATACTTTTTAAGTCAGACAAGAAAGATGAGAGGTTTACATCACTGGTCATCACATTACAAACATTCACTCTAAAAATATTTAACCCAGGGCTGGGTAACTATAGGACAGAACACATTTTTGGGTTAAAATGACCCAAATAATGGGTTGTTTTAACCCAACTGCTAGGTTATTGTTAATCAACCATGTTGAAACAACCCAGCAGTTGGGTTAAAACAACCCATTATCTTTAGAGTGTTGAGAATATTTTAATGTTTTTATCCAGTAACAATGACCTGGCCTGAGAAAAAGTAGGTTTTGAGAAAAACAAATGTCACTTTGATATGTTGTACCAAACACAATGACATTTATATGGGAAATGAACACTTATGTGTTTTTGAACAGAAGTGCTTGTGGTTTACATCAGTGTGCTCTCTCGTGCACAGTAATACACAGCTGTGTCCTCAGTCCTCATATTCTGTCCTTGTAGAGTCAATGTGCTGCTGGAAGTGTCTCTTGTAACTTTAAATCTACTTTTCAGTTTATCATTGTAATATGTGTCAGCGCTGCTACAAATCCTTCCAATCCATTCCAGTGGTTTTCCAGCAGTCTGTCGTATCCAGTGAGTGCAGTAGCTGTTATCAGTCAGTGAATATCCAGACACCTTACAGGACAGAGTCGAAGTCTGATCAGACCTCAGATTAATGGATGCAGGTTGAGTCAATTCAACACAGTGGACACCTGAAAAATATCATCTGATTAATCATTTGGGAAAAACATTGTAGAAAGCTTTTATATCTATTGATACTTACAAGACATCACGGCTGACATCAGCATGAACAGATACGAGTTAAACATGGTTACAGATGAGCTGAGCTACTGCAGACCAGACTGTTTATATTGACTGATGTTCTTATACATAAGGCTGGGTGTGTGGGAAGGTCGACATTTTTGCATAAAGCACTAGTAGAATAACTAGGGTTAGTACAATATTTTGTGATAGATAGTGAAGTGCTGTATTGGAACTTTTATTTGCATAATCCAAAAGTGCCTCTTCCTTGTCTTTCAGAATACATTTTGTAAGCACATACAAAGATGTATTTATTGGATAACACAGTACATGCAAGTCTGTCCTACAACCTCTGAACCATTCCCAGTCATCTGAGTGTCGTAGTGCATAGTTTACTAACACAAACACTCCACATTATCAGCTCATCTACTTGTTTTTAATGACAGAAATGTATGTGTTATATAAATGACACATTTAAAATGTGTTGTATTACTGTAGCTGTAGGAACAAGGACTATTGTCATACTATAATACCTGTCTCTTCTTTATGGTGTAAATGTGTTTTAATGTGCCTTACATACACAAAATGTCTTCAGAACACAATTAAAATATGAAATAATTTTAAACAAATCCAAATGAAACATTTGACATACATTTTAAGCATAATAAAATGTTAACAGAATTAATTATTAAATATTATAATATTTGAAATGTACATAAAGAAACTCTCCCAAAGTAATTCAATTGGTACTGTGCATTATTTATTTATTTAATTAATTTAATTAAATAAAATTAATGAAGATAATATTGTACAATATAACAAAAAGATAACTTGATTATATGTTCAGAGATAATAGAACATAAGTCACTAAAGAGACTCCATGCAGAATACAATGAATATGAATTGTGTGCCCTTCATTTTAGAGACACTAATGTTCCTGCAGCACCACCTGATGAGCACATTAATAATGGCCAGACTTAAGTTGCATTTTGAGGCAACTGGTAGAACATCTGAATAACAGGAATGGAAATAAGTATGACAATATAGGTGAAAAATTAAATATTTTTCAGTATGTAAAACGTATTTAAACTTTATCACTGCATTGTCACGCATGCTAAATAAATAATTGTAATTCAATGTGAACAAGATTGCATGCCTCCTTAAATTAGCATATATAACTGTCACAGTTCGGAGCGGACCACCAATGTCGTGAGTCTTGCACCTCCTAGGTTTCCACCTCGAGGAGGTCCCAAAAACACCCCAATGACCAGACACACGAGAGAGAGCAGTAAGTTAAAACAAACTTTATTTAAATTATTTAAAAAGGTAAGTAGGGAAGGGGAAAGGGTAACTAAAATCAAGCTCTCAGGGCCGGAGAGCATCGGTTCCGAGTCGCTTCTGACTCTGTCATGGGGGCTCACAGGTAGGCCTTCCGACCTCTTCAAGAAATGAAGATTGTTGGTTGCACTGATAAATAGATGAAATGGGTACCTTGGGCTGGCGGCCACAACGTATAAGGGGGACCCTTGGCTCGAGGCTTGAGTGTCCAGATGGAATATGAGTGTGTTCCTGGGCCCGATGCTGGTGGCGCCTAAAGGGGAAAACAGGTGAGTATAGAAGGGTAACTGGGCTAGGTACAATGGGAGTACCGGCAAGTATACAGGTAGGTACACTGGATTCTTGACTTTAGGCGTACAGGTGAGTATACAGAGAGGTACACTGGGTCTTGACTTTAGGTGTACAGGTGAGTATACAGGGCGGTACATTGGCTCTTAGCTTTAGGCATACAGGTGAGTATACAGAGAGGTACCCTGGGTCTTGACTTTGGGCGTACAGGCGAGTATACAGGGCGGTATACTAGCTCTTAGCTTTGGGCGTACAGGTGAGTATACAGAGATGTACACTGGGTCTTGACTTTTGGCGTACAGGTGAGTATACAGGGCGGTACACTGGGTCTTGACTTTGGGCGTACAGGTGAGTATACAGGGCGGTACGCTAGCTCTTAGCTTTGGGCGTACAGGTGAGTATACAGAGAGGTACACTGGGTCTTGACTTTGAGCGTACAGGTGAGTATACAGGGCGGTACACTGGCTCTTAGCTTTGGGCGTACAGGTGAGTATACAGAGAGGTACACTGGGTCTTGACTTTGGGTGTACAGGTGAGTATACAGGGTGGTAAACTAGCTCTTAGCTTTGGGCATACAGGTGAGTACTCACAGACCCTCAGGTAGGTGGATGCCAGGCTTTAGCCCTTCTAAGCTTGGGGGACTGGAGAAGACGTATTTGCCACGACAACTTCTAGCCTTCCACACCAGGACAGACTTCTCAGAAATGACACTCGAATGGTAACTTCCAACCATAGGGAAATACTCCCACGACGACACAGAGCCCTAGGCTCAGACCTGCAGAACTGGCAGCAGACAAACACACAGAATCCCTTTACATATGTATTACTTCAGTGACTCCTGATCCCTTTTCCCCACCTGGTGGTGGCGTGGCAACGGCATCAAGTAAGGAACTCTGTGAATATTGTGGGGAACGTCAAATGAGGGAAGCATTATCTGCACAGCACAACACTGCAATTTTCAGGTGTATACACGTCAAGGAAAAGACTCACCCACTGCACTCCACACACTCACAGGGAATTAGGGGCAGCACACCACGTTGGACCGGGAATTCGTCCTGAATAATCGAAGTAGCTGATGTAGCGGATGACCAGATAAAGACGTCACGGCCACGATGTTGCAACACACTCCCTCCTCTCCTTAGCTGGTTCCGGCTCGCCCACCGATCCTTTCCACGGGTGGGACCGCTTACACACTGATCACACTCACAAGAAGCACACTGAGATACAACACTTGCAAGGTTAGCACGACGACAACTCAGCGTACTCACAGTTCCGTTGCTACTTAATCCTCTCCTCTGCCTTCCAGATATCTGATGTATCCGAGGCCGACAGTACAACACTCCTTCGTTCCTGTCTCCTTTCACTGTGTTTCCGGTGGCTCTTCAATGTTCACAATCTCTTCGAAGTAAGTAGAATATGTCAACACAACACTTCAATGAAGATACTTAAATACTCAACTCGGTATCTTTAGCCCAATCCTTCGTTTCACTTTGCCCAGTCCACAATATCCACAATGAATACGTCTCTCCAAGCACCCCAAACACTCCGTCTCACCCACAACATTCGCCGGAATAAACTTCTTCTTCCTGTTCTTCCGATGCCTTATTTATATGCCTCCTCTTCCTTGAATCGCCCAATCACCGATCGCCACACTCATCTGCACACCTGTTCTCAATAAAACCCGAATTTGGGTTGTCCGGAGTTACCGGAAGTGACTGGTGTTTCATGGACAGTCGTCCGGGCGGAACTATTTTTTGCCACTATAGGTTCCGCTATAAGAAGTCACTCCGTGACATAATCCAACTAGTCAACAATGTCACTAAACAGGATATAAAATTAAAGACTTAATAGTCCACTTTACATGTAGTTATAACACATGTAGTTATTAGGGCGGACCAGCTAGACGGGATTTTCACAGACATTTTCAACCTCTCCCTTTCTCTGTTTACAGTCCCCTCAAGCTTCAAAACATTAACAATCGTGCCCATACCAAAGAAAGCTAAGACCACATGTCTAAATGACTGGCAGCCAGTGGCTCTGACACAAATCTTCAGCAAGTGCTTTGAGAAGCTCATCACTACATCTGCTGCCTGCCTCACTTGACCCAATACAGATTGCATACCGCAGGAACCGCTACACTGATGATGCTATTGCTTTCATGAATCACACCACTTTTTCCCACCTGGAAAACAAGAACACCTATGCAATAATGCTGTTCGTGGACTACAGCTCAGCTTTCAACACCATAGTACCTGCCAAGCTTGTTGGAAAGCTCTTCAGCTCGTCAGGTGGTCAGGGTGGGCAACAAAACCTCAACCCCATTGATCCTCAACACTGGTGCTCCACAGGGCTGTGTTCTCAGCCCACTTCTGTATTCCCTGTACACTCACGACTGTACAGCCACACACAGCTCCAACGTCATCATCAACACTACGGTTGTAGGCCTGATCACTGACAATAATGAAACGGCCTACAAAGAGAAGGTTTACACTCTCACACAATGGTGCCTGAAGAACCACATCTCAATAAACTTTGAAAGACAAAAGAGTTGGTAATAGATTTTATGAGACGGGAGCATAGAACGCACCTCCACTCCCATTGAAGGGAGGCAGGTGGAAGAAGTTAACAATTTAACTTTCTCTGTGTTCACATTGCTAAGGAACTCACATGGTCGGCTCCCAGAGATGCAGTACTGAAGAAGGCACACCAATGACTCTTCTTCCTAAGGCGGCTGAGGAAGTTTTGGGATGAGCTCCTACATCCTCAGATCATTTTACACACTGAAACAGCACTGCTGACAACCACAAAAATCAGCAGAATTGTATGAACAGCTCATCGCATTGTAAGAGGTGACCTCCCCTCCCTTAAGGACATCTATACCAGGTGGTGTGTGAGGAAAGCCAAGAAGATCATGAGCAACATCAGCCATCCGTCAAATGGACTGTTTTCTATGCTGCCCTCAAGCAGACATCTCTGCAGCATCCGGTCCCATACAAGCAGATTAAGTTTCTTTCCTCAGTCCATCAGACTCCTGAACAGCCAGACACTGATAAATCCCCACACATCATAACACAAAACAACTGGGGCCTCATTTATAAAATGCTGCGTAAAAACCATCCTACATTTGATCTTACGATCATTTATCAAAAATGCGTACGTGTGATTCATAAACCGAATGAATCGGAATATATTTCCAAAAACCTGCAGCAATCAGACAAGCAAAAGTGCGTACGTCTGCTCAGACCCTGACGTTGCGCTAAGCACTTTTCCACGTCAAAGACAGTTTTTATAAATATGCACTTTGCCGTGGATTTTTGCGTAGGCAAACTTTACGATCAAATCGGTGCGTATGCACGCTTTATAAATGAGGCCCCTGGACTATACTGCAACGCACACCACACCTTAATACAATAATCTAATGGTTTGCCGTGGATTTTTGCGTACGCAAACTTTACGATCAAATCGGTGCGTATGCACGCTTTATAAATGAGGCCCCTGGACTATACTGCAACGCACACCACACCTTAATACAATAATCTAATGGCACTTTCATTTATTTGCACTACAACATGTATACAATACATGTATACATAGACATTAAGTTATATTATAGTCTATTTATTTGTTTGTATATTGTGTACTTTTGCGTATATTGTATTTTGTGATTATTCTAATGTGACTCTATATAATGTATACTGTGTATATTACCTTTAAAAGCATCTGTACCTGCACTGTTCGGAGCCACTCCTTAAATTTCACTCACTACAGGGTGCTGTTGCTGCTGATGTGACAGTAAAAGTTATTTGAATTAGTTATTAGTTAACTAATCTCAATTTAGGTAAAGTCTATGGTTGCACTTGAAACTTGATTCAAGTGGGCCAAATCTTTTCAAGAAATACAAACTGACTACTGCCACCTACTGATGTTGCAGTAGTTCATGTCTTACTGATATTTTTAACAGAGATGAAGGAAAACATCTTTGGCTCACTGCCTATAATGCAGAGCTGAAGTTGAAGACTCAACCCGAGCACCTGTCTAATCTTAAAGAAAGCAAAGTAAAGGCAAGTGTCCTAATAAACTTTATTTCAGCATTTCTACCTTAACAAATAATGAACTTGTGGCAGTTAATAATATTCAGGCTATTTATTATGTATTATGATGCCATTGTTGTTTAAATCCACTATCAGTTGTGAAAACCTGATGTATTTTAGTGATAATGTTTTTGTAAAGGGAGGCTGTTAGTTTCTGTCACTGTGGCTTCTTTCTCTGGCACAATAATACACAGCTGTTTCTTGAGCTTGAATATTGTTTCCGTTCAATGTTATTGTGTTTCTGGAGGTGTCTCTGTTGATGCTGAACTTGTTTTTCAGTGAATCCTTGTAATATAAGCTTCCATCACTACCAATTAACCCAATCCACTCCAGAGGTTTTCCTGCAGGTTGACGGATCCAGGCTGTAGCATAGCTAGTAACTGAATAAGAGACTTTACAGTTGATAGTTAGAGAGCCACCAGGTCGAACAGTCAGAAACTCAGGCTGAGAGAGTTCATCTGCATTAATACCTGTTGAAAATACAGAAAACAATAACAGAATAAGCAAACATATAATAGCATAAAGATTATCCTTTTTACACAACCTACAGAAAATCCCTCTTTCGTTTATTTAAAAAAAGAAACTACTTACAGTTTAGACTTGCCAGCAGCAGCAGTAAAGCTTCAGTGATCATGATGCACTTTAAAGTGTAAATGACCTGAAGCTGTTTGTCACTGCCTATAGTGATGAGAGGAAAATACATAAACTGACTCATGCCAACATTTACATAAATATTTACATACACAGAATGAATGATCCCTATACGTGTTTCGCAATAAGAACTCGGAATCTATGAAAAAGAAAAAGAAAGAAAGTCTGAATTATTGAAATGTATTATGTGATACTGTATTACACTATGTGATACTTAATGAGGACAAAATCTTGTTTATTCCTGATTTATTTATTGAAGTGACTTTTACAACAATGGCCTGGTTTGAGAGGCCAATATTTAATAATGGTTTAGAAAAGTGAGGTTAATATTACGAAAAACATTTTGTATTCATTGACAATGACTTTCAGACATTGTTTTTTATTATTTTAGGTGTCCAAAAGTGCCCAAACACATTTTTTTGTAATTGTACACAGCCAGATCCATAAACTTTAAAAATGATATACTGTATGCTTTTATTGGGCTTTGGAATGTTGTTACATACTGTACATTAGCACTGTTCAAAAATCAAATAATTTAAAAATGACAAGTGGAAAAGGCGTTTATATGCATGTTAAGTGCAACTTTGGGTTGGACCTCTCATTTTTTGTGTTTTTGAACAGAAGTGCTTGTGGTTTACATCACTGTGCTCTGTTCTCTCGTGCACAGTAATACACAGCTGTGTCCTCAGTCCTCATATTCTGTCCTTGTAGAGTCAATGTGCTGCTGGCAGTGTCTCTTGTAACTTGAAATCTACTTTTCAGTTTATCATTATAATTTGTGCTACCATCATAACAGATAATTCCAATCCATTCCAGAGGTTTTCCAGCAGTGTGTCGTATCCAGTGAGTGCAGTATGTGCTAGTTACTGAATATCCAGACACCTTACAGGACAGAGTCAAAGTCTGATCAGACCTCAGATTAATGGATGCGGGTTGAGTCAGTTCAACACAGTGAACACCTATGATGAAAATATCATATGATTAATCATTTAGAAAAATATTGTAGAAAGCTGCTATAGTTTTTATACTTACAAGACATCACTGCTGACAGCAGCAAAAGCAGATATGAATAAAACATGGTTAGAGATGATCTCAGATACTGTAGATCAAACTGTTTATATTGACTGATGTTTATACTCGTGAAGCAGGAGGGGGGTGTATTTGCATAAACCACTTCATTGTAACTCATTCTCTATTCTGAGAAAGTCTGGAAGGCAACAAAAGCAGGTAATGTTGATGGGAAAAATGAAAGAAAATTGATTTTATTGTGTTTTTCATTGATGGCTTTTACTTGTGTAGGCTACATCTTAAAACCCAAATCTTGCATGCATTTGCAATTTTTGCTTACCTGAAATTACAAACACATCAAAACATGGATTTATAATTAAACAGTAAATGCACATCTGGCCAACAACATCTATACTGTTGCCAGTCACCTGGGTGTAACAGTACAGCGTTTCCCAATTTTGTGAATAATGTCTCATCAAACACATATGATTCAACTACTTATTTAGCAGAGTTCTTTAAAACCTCAGGTAAAGAAAACATTTAGAATCTGTAGTATCTGTAGTACTCTTTAAGAAAAATTGTGCAAGAAGGTACAAAAGTTGTCACTGATACCTTTTCAAAAAGTACACTTTGTACATAAAAGGTGCATACCTTAAAGGTAGATATTGGTAGTTAAAAAGTATCTGTACCAAAATAGTACATATTAGGACATTTTAAAAGGTACTGTCCCAGTAAAAACTTTTGTACCTTTTTATTCTCAGAGTGATGTGCCAGTCTGTCCAGGGTTTTGTGAATGTGTTTTATATAGCCTACCTTAGATGTCCTTGAAACACAATACATTTTTAGTAAATGCAAATGTACTTTTTACATTAAATTCTAAGTATATAAAATATTACCAATACAAATAGTTTGTACTGGGAAAGTAAAATGAAATAGATATTTTGCAATGCAAATTAAAACAAAAAACTAATGGTTTAATTCAAATTGGAAACATACTTGATTAAAGTTGAAAACATGAGTGAATATGTAATACTAGAAGTTAAAATTTATAAAACGTTTTCTATTATTAAATACGCACTGATGAAAATTTAAGCATCAGTATAAGTTGCACTGTGTAATGTTTAGTGCACCTTATAAACCAGCAAAGTTTGTGTTATTTTGAGTCACTCCTCACAAATTATATTTATTTAGACACTTATTGTCTTTAACTTTAGTGTCTTTACTGTGTTTGTTGCTCTGTTCCCCCACCTCTTGAAAAGGAAAGCTACCCTGCACTGCTTAACTTTAATGAACATCATTTGAGATGTTTTTGAACAGAAGTGCTTGTGGTTTACATCAGTGTGCTGTGTCGTGCACAGTAATACACAGCTGTGTCTTCAGTCCTCATATTCTGTCCTTGTAGAGTCACTGTGCTGCTGGAAGTGTCTCTTGTAACTTGAAATCTACTTTTCAGTTTATCACTGTGATATGTGTTACCATCATGACGCATACATCCAATCCATTCCAGAGGTTTTCCAGCAGTCTGTCGTATCCAGTGAGTCCAGTAGCTGCTATCAGTCAGTGAATATCCAGACACCTTACAGGACAGAGTCAAAGTCTGATCAGACCTCAGATCAATGGATGCAGGTTGAGTCAGTTCAACACAGTGAACACCTGGAAAAAAGAATTGTTAAAATTTTGGAATTTTTTTTAGAAAGCTACAGTACTTTAGTTTTTATTACTTACAAGACATCGCTGCAGACAGCAGCAAAAGCAGATATGATTTAAACATGATTAGAGATGAGCTGAGCTGTAGATCAAACTGTTTATATTGACTGATGTTTAATACTTATGAGGGGGATGTGTTTGGGGTTCATATTTGCATAATGCACTTTACTGTAACTCATTTTCTGGTCTAAGAAAGTCTAAAGAATAACAAAGTTGTAATTAAAGATTAAAGAAAATATGTTATATAGATATTTTATTGAGAAATTCACTTGTGGCTCTTACTAAATACTTACTTGTGCACATCTTACACATAGACCTTGCATGCATTTGTAATTACCTGAAATGAAACACATTTGATTAAATAAAAACAACTACCTGTGCCATATACAATGTTTTTCATTCTTTTTCCTGCAGGCACCCCATTAATTTAAATCTCCCCATAATAATTAAACTCATCGCCTTAGTAAAAGTCTTTCAAAACCTGATATAGGTGTGTCAGATAAAGTATTCTACCTTGCCAGAATAACCATTAGAAACTATACATATTTGAAATTATTTTAAATGTTATTATAAAACATTCAATTTAAATATTAATAACATGCAACATCACAATCTTTGGCAAAAGGGACAAAGGCATGCAGTGAACAGAATTTATTAGACAATTAATAGATTTGCCAGAAACAGTAAAGATAAAATGAACAGGAGATAAAAAAATTAAGAATCCACATTTCATGTAGTTACAGTCTACTAAACCCAAATAGGGTAAAGTCCAAAGTTGTACTCTGAGCATCTTACAAGGATCACAATACATTGATGCATTACTGCCACCTACTGATGTTGCAATAGTTCATGTGTTACTGTAACTTTTAATAGAGATGAAAGTAAACATCAGCAAAGGTTCAGCTGCCAATCTTAAAGCAAAACAAATGTCAGTGGGGAAATACAAGTGATAACATTGATTTGATTGATTTTCTACTTTAACAAAAATGCATTACTTGTTGCAGTTGATAATATTTAAGCTATATTTATTTGTTGGATTTTAATATCAGTTGTGAAAACCTGATGTATTTCAGTGATAATGTTTTTGTACAGGGAGGCTGTTAGTTTTTGTCACTGTGTGTCTCTGGCACAATAATACACAGCTGTGTCTTGAGCTTGAATATTGATTCCTTTCAATGTTATTGTATTACTGGAGGTGTCTCTGGTGATGCTGAACTTGTTTTTTAATGAATCCTTGTAATATAAGCTTCCACCATTAGTGATCCATCCGATCCACTCCAGAGGTTTTCCTGCAGGTTGACGGATCCAGCCTGTGTGATAGCTAGTAACTGAATAAGAGACTTTACAGTCGATAGTTAGAGAGCCATCAGGACGAACAGTCAGAAACTCAGGCTGAGAGAGTTCAAATGAATGAATACCTGTTAGAAATAAAGAAAACAATAAATTAATAAACATATATGTAATGACAGTATATTTTTTAAATAATAAGTTACTTACTATTTATGCTTGCCAGAAGCAGCACTAAAGCTTCAGTGAACATGATGCACTTTAAAGTGTAAATGACCTGAAGCTGTTTGTCACTGCCTATAGTGATCAGAGGAAAATATACATAAACTGGCTCATGCCCACTGTTTACATATAGACCAGAAAATTTACATACACAGAGTCAATGAACCCCACGTGTTTTGCAACAAGAAAGCTGAGGTCTTATAAAGAGACATCACCTCTGCGTTTTTAAATAATATCTTACTCAGTTGCTAAATCACTGCATTAGCAGCACTATAAGCTCAAGATATCAATGCCCTGGAAAAGCCATAAATAACTTTTACCTTAAATGCACTCTAAGTTGCTTTGGATGCTAAATAGATAAGAGGTATGCATTGATGAGGTTGGTGATCCAACGTCATGCTAAAAATAACTCTTTTATTGGTTTTAAAAATGTAGAATATTGTGGCATGTTGAGCATCAGAAGTTGCGGGTGGGCATTGAGCCAATTTTGAAACAGAGGAGTCTGGTGGAAACTTGTCCCAGATGGTAACAAACCTTGACGGATCTGGAGCCTACAATATATAAGGTGCTCAAGCTCTGATTTCTAAGTGAACAAATTAGCTATACGTGAAGGATTACATAACATTACTTTAGACTGAGATTAAAGCATGTAATTTGTTTGTAGTTTTGCAGGCTTGTTTTAAAGATTAGATATCTGAGTGAATGGTTTCACCGAGTTGGCCTCAAGTAACACTACTGTAAATAGCATGACACAAACAATGTGTAAAAAAATTTACACATCTTTTTTGAGTGCATGTTCTCATTTCGATACACAAACACATAATATAATTGACTCGAGCCGTGTGTTAACCCAAAATTGATGACACATCCATCAGAATCTCAAGTAACATGGGCCACATGTGAAGATTTGTTTTGAAAAATAGGCCCTAACAATGGTTAAAGAGTTTAAAGATGCGGGAGATGACCATGTTCTTGTGCATGGGATGACCATGAGGTGATGCTGGCCAACAAGTTCAGACAAATGTGAGTTGTTTCAAATCGTTCATTTAAAGGAAAATAACTGAAATTTGCCAAAGACACTGCAGAAATTGATAGGGTCTTATATACATAACACTTTTAACATAATATGTTTTATAGGGTCATAAGAGAACGCATCCTCATGAATCAATGATTTTAATAATTAAGTGACTTATATGGGGTCACAGGTTGAGCTTAAGCCTTACCAGCTACTGTAGAACACTAACACCTATATGATGTTTTTAAGATTTACTTCTCATCCTCTGCTGCCACCTGTTGACCTCTAGAGGCAAGAGATCAAATGTATCAGTCTACTCAAAGCAGTTTTTGTTCAGCTTTATAAGTGTTTTGTGTTGCTGTGCTTGTTTTGCACAGTAATACACGGCTGTGTCCTCTGCTGTCAGTCCTGACAGTTTCAGATATGTCATACTCTTTGAGTTATCTCTGGTGACTTCAATTCGCCCTTCAAAGGATTTGGAGTAATCATGGCTTGCACCATCAGGATAAACACGTCCCATCCAGACGAGTGGTTTTCCAGCTTGCTGTCTGATCCAGTGCATGCTGCAGCAGTCAAAGCTAAATCCAGATCCACGACAGGAGAGAGTCAGAGTATCTCCAGGTCTTTTCTGAACTGTGCTTTCAATGGACTCCATACTTTGACATTTTATACCTGAAAAGATTATTTTAGAACATTTAGAACAAGAAATATAATTATCTAGAAGAAATAAACACAGGTTTGATGGTAAAACTTACAGGTTAGGCTGCATAAGAGCAGTAGTTGAGTATACAGAGTGTGTTCTTCATCTTCTAGTGCTGATGTAATCAGATCCAGTCTGATCAGAGGCACATAAATACATGAAGTGAGTGTACAGGTTTTTGATTTGCATTGAGAGGTCACAAGGTGCCTTCATGACTAGAATGGTCAAACAAACAAAAATTCAGCAATCTGATTTTTTCATTGATTGATTATATGTCTGATGTTGAATTCTCTGTAAATGGGATACATACAATACAATATTTTTTAATAGTTGGCTGTCTTTCAAATTAATGTCCATGCAGTTTTTTGTTTTAGCTAGCGATTATATAGGTGGAGTGCAGACAATAGTGGAGAAACAGACAGAAAAGGAAAAACATTTATAACATTTAAATATTTATAACCCTTTATATGTTGATACAGTAGATGTATACAGTAGGTATATATAACAAGAGCTCTTTAAATATGTTTTATTGGGCTGTAAAATATTGATGTTAATGGAAAATGTGCACTGTACAAAAATAAAATTACTTAGAAATGAACTTTTTGAATTTATAAATTATCTTAAATGCATTTTTGGGTTGTGTTTCTCATCGTGTTTTTGAACAGAAGTGCTTGTGGTTTACATCAGTGTGCTCTCTCGTGCACAGTAATACACAGCTGTGTCCTCAGTCCTCATATTGTGTCCTTGTAGAGTCACTGTGTTGCTGGAAGTGTCTCTTGTAACTTGAAATCTACTTTTCAGTTTATCACTGTGATATGTGCTACCATCAGAACAAATACATCCAATCCATTCCAGAGGTTTTCCAGCAGCCTGTCGTATCCAGTTAGTGCAGCTGCTATCAGTCAGTGAATATCCAGACACCTTACAGGACAGAGTCAAAGTCTGATCAGACCTCAGATCAATGGATGCAGGTTGAGTCAGTTCAACACAGTGGACACCTATGGTGAAAATATCATATGATTAATCATTTAGGAAAATACTGAAGAAAGCTGCTATAGCTCTTAATACTTACAAGACATCGCTGCTGACAGCAGCAAAAACAGATATGAATAAAACATGATTAGAGATGAGCTGCTCTACTGTAGATCAAACTGTTTATATTGACTGATGTTCTCATAACGTGTCGTTTGTAGGGAGGGGGTTCATATTTCCATAAAGCACTTAACTTTAACTCATTATTATAGAGCTTGTTGGAATGCTTGATTCTGATTGGGCGACATTTGCAGGTTCCTTATTCCCATTTCTTATTTCTTATTATTGATGTAAGTGACTTTTTAGTTGATAGTCAGAGTGCCATCAAGTCAAGCAATCAGAATTACCATAAGAAATTACCTGTTAGAAATGATAACCAAATCCTTGACAAAAAATAGATTAGAACAGGATTAGACATAATATGCCAGAAAAAAACACTAAATATTTAGAGAGAATATAGTGTATTTTACAGTGACTTTTCCCTCTATATTTAATTTAATTACAAAAAAAATTTAAAGTTATCAGTTACATACTGAGAAAAATGTGTAATTAAAGTTACTTATAAAAATGTTAATGATTACATTTTTATTTTTACATCAGCATATTTTCTGTATATAGCTTGGATGTTGACTAATATTAATGTGTTGCTTTGAATACAGATTTAATTTACTAATTTTGCTAATTGTATTGACTGGTCTAAAAATGAGACACCAAAGTTTCAGGAGTTTAGGACAGAACAGGATATACTTATGCTTTCCATCATTGGACTCCTGTGTATGACAGCCGAAGAGGGGGGCAGGGATAAAACATCAAGAATATTTTGAATTAAGACTGCGGTACCAAGTTAAACTGCTAGAAATCAATGTTGCAGCTCCTGTAAATTACTAATTATTATCACTATTTCATGTTAAAGCTGTAGTGTACGATGTTGAAAATCGGTAGAGAAAGCCTGAGACGGTTAGTAAGTTTTAAAAAACTCATCCCGCCCCTCTGTGCTACCTGATCCCTCCCCCCGGGGAACCACCTGAACAAAGTCACTCATTCAAGCTGTGATCACTGGTAGTAAACATCAGAACAGAGATTTACCGAGCAGTAAACACATAAAGCCTTGAAGGAATGTACAATTACAATTATGATTGTAATTGACGTTATTTACTTTCACAACAACGTTTGGCATACGTTTCCCCTCCTGAGCTTCAAGAAATGACTTTATAAATATAATTATTTTGACCCGTGATACGCGATGCTAAACGGCTAACATTCCGATGCCGACCGACAGCATGTTGTCAGACTCACACAATACAAAGTATAAATAAATGCGTACCTGTTCAACAAAAGTCTGCCGTGTCGGCGTCGGTTTTCAGCCCCAAATCTCCCAGAAGCTTCCTCCAACAGTCAATGGCGGAGCGTCTCTCCAGTTTTTGCAATTTTGCAGTATTATTCCTGCTCATCTCGGGTCTGTTCGTACTGAACAGCTTTGCTTTAACATCATACACCCGACAGGAGCTTTTGGGTATCGGTGAGGACTTTACCAGCAGTTTTATCACCAATCTTCGACTCTAGAACGCTAGAACAACCGAGGCTTCGCACTCTACCCGGCCGGGCGGAAGTGCTCGCAGGCGGCGTCGAGATCGTAAACAAAGGCGGGGGAAGCGCGGAGGTCTAAGAGCCAAGCTAAAGCTAACACCGCTCCGGCTCTCTTTACCCAGCATTTTCCTCGCTAATGTGCGGTCACTGGTGAACAAAATGGATGAGTTACGACTCCGCATCACCCACAGTAAGAGACTTACATATTATAGACCTTTATTCTGTACTTACTGCTTATTGCACTTCTGGTTAGATGCTAACTGCATTTCGTTGCCTTGTACCTACATGTGCAGTGACAATAAAGTTGAATCTAATCTATCTAATCTATGTTGCTGCTTCGCTAGCTACCATACACTGACACAAATTTCATGTCGCAGGCAGGAGAGGGGCGGGGTGGTGTGCGATGGGGTGGAGACGCGAGCACGAGGTGGATTTTCAAATGTAGCAGGGATTGGATGAGAGCAGTTAACCAATGTAAGCTGTCCGGCCGGACAGTTTACATTGGTCAACTTATCTGCTACCATACACCCAATAGACTGAATGGATTTTTTAAATTCTTTTTTCTCTTTATATTGTTAGGATGTTACTGTAGAACCATAACCAGCATATAAACGAGGTTATTAATAATGAACAATCTTTGAAATCGTAGACGATAGCTTTAACATTCAGACATAGCATCTGCAACACCAATACACATTTCATGCTTTTCCTTGCGTGATAGATCTTGTACGATTTTTAAACTGCGTTTTGGGCAGTTCGGGAAGGGGACTCCCCATTAACATGCACTTGTGCAAGGAAAATTGAGATTGTGGGCGTATTTCAATCGGAAGTGATCATCCTTAATACTAATAATTGATAATGGGTATGTTAGATCTATAGTGTGTAAATAATCAAGCACTGAAAATAGTAAAATGTAGAGTATAAGGGGCTCCCAAATAAAATTCTGCTTAGGGCCCAATAAATGTTTGGACCGGCCCTGCATTACTGTGAACCCAACACTCAAAAAAAAAATACTGAGTTGTTTTCGCCCAGGGTTGGGTCACTATTGGACAGAAGACACTGCTGGGTTAAAATGACCCAACTGCTGTTCTGTCAGCATTTTTTAGAGTGAATGATTACACATTGATGTACTTCTGCCACCTGCTGTTGTTACAGTAAACATATGTGGCTTCTTGTCTATGTAGTTTGAGCTGGACACTCGATCTGAGTGCCTGTTTTATCTTAAAGAAAGCTAAACAAATGTCAGTCAGATAATATGATTAAGAAGACTGATTTATTTCTATTATAACAAATAATACATTACTTGTTGCAGTTAATAATATTTAAGGCATTTCTTATTATGTAATTGTTGTTTAATTTAAATATCATTTGTGAAACCTAATGTATTTCAGTGATAATATTTTTGCACAGGGAGGCTGTAGGCTTCTGTCACTGTGATATTTGGCACAATAATACACAGCTGTGTCTTGAGCTTGCATATTGTTTCCTTTCAATGTTATCGTATTACTGGAGGTGTCTCTGGTAATGCTGAACTTGCTTTTTAGTGAATCTTTGTAATATAAGCTTCCACCACTACCAATAAATCCAATCCACTCCAGAGGTTTTCCTGCAGGTTGACGGATCCAGCCAGTGTGATCGCTAGTAACTGAATAAGAGACTTTACAGTTGATAGTTAGAGAGCCATCAGGCCGAACAGTCAGAAACTCAGGCTGAGAGAGTTCATCTGCATTAATACCTGATGAAAACACAGAAAATAATAACAGAATAAGCAAATATATAATAGAATATTGATATCTACAAAATATACTTTAAAATACTAAGTATTAAGTATTAAATAATACGTTTTTTAATACTAAGTATTAAAAAATACTTACAGTTTACACTTGCCAGAAGCAGCAGTAAAGCTTTAGTGAACATGATGCACTTTAAAGTGTAAATGACCTGAAGCTGTTTGTCACTGCCTATAGTGATGAGAGGAAAATACATAACTCATGCCCACTGTTTTACATATATATAGAAAATTAGCATACACCGAGTCAATGAACTCACCTTTTTACAATGATTAAAGTATAAACATTAAATCTACCAAAATGTATGAAGAATTTAGGTCTGAATTATTGCAGTCTATGTTAAATTATGTGATAATTTTGCTTTCTGATATTTTGAATTAACTTCATCTTCTAACAAAGATCTGGCTTGAACAAACTTGCTGAAATGCAAAAGGAATCATAAAAGTGAAATTAGTACTAAGAAAAGCAAGTCTAGCGTCATTTGTTGGCAAAGAATGTGACTGTACAAAAATAAAATAACTTAGAAATTAACCTTTTAAATTAATACATTTACTTAAATGCATTTTTTTCACTAGGAACTATGGAATGTGTTTCTCATTGTGTTGTTGAACAGAAGTGCTTGTGGTTTACATCAGTGTGCTCTGTCGTGCACAGTAATACACAGCTGTGTCCTCAGTCCTCATATTCTGTCCTTGTAGAGTCACTGTGCTGCTGGAAGTGTCTCTTGTAACTTGAAATCTACTTTTCAGTTTATCACTGTAATATGTGTTACTGTCACCGCAAATACATCCAACCCATTCCAGAGGTTTCCCAGCAGTCTGTCGTATCCATTGAGTGCAGTAGCTGCTATCAGTCAGTGAATATCCAGACACCTTACAGGACAGAGTCAAAGTCTGATCAGACCTCAGATTAATGGATGCAGGTTGAGTCAATTCAACAACACAGTGGACACCTGGGAAAAAGAAATTGTAAAATTTTGGAAAACATTTTAAAAAGCTGCCATAATAATTCAACTCATCACCTAGTAAAGTCCTTCAAAACCTGATATAGGTGTGTCAGATAAAGTACAGATAGAAAAAAGATACAAGAATGTACAAAAGTTGTCACTGGGGTGGTACCTTTTCAAAAAGTACACTTTTGAGGTACACATTGGACCTTAGATGTACATACTTGTTTCTAAAACGTACATATCTGTACCAAAATGGTACATAATAAGACCTTTTTAAAAGGTACCGTCCCAGTGAAAACATTTGTACCTTGTTTTCTAAGAGTGCATATACTGCCTTACCAGAATAATTAAAAAACTATATTAGAAATAATATTAATAGGAATATACATTTTTTATTTATTTATTAATAGCATGCCACATCACAATCTTTGATAAAAGGGACAAAAACACGCAGCAACCAGAATTTATTAGACTAGGGGCCAGTGCTGGGCAAGCTACTTGGAAAATGTAGTGAGCTAAGCTACCAGTTACTTCACATTAAATGAAGCTTCACTACACTGAAGCTACCCCCCTGGAAAATGTAGTAAGCTAAGCTACATCAATAGTAGCTTGCTACATCCAAGCTACTCTTTTATTTTTAACCAGTTTTATTATGTAATTATTTATTCAGTTTCCATTTAGCATTTTGGTAATTATAGGCTATACAAGCATAATGTAGGCCTAGGTACTTCACATTATGGGGCGGTTTCCAGGACAGGTCACTCCCAGAATAAAATGCATGTTTGAGCTGCCTTAATTTAAAAACACCTTGCCCTGACATATCTTAACACAGGGGTCTCCAACGTGGTGCCTGCAGGCAACAGGTAGCCTGCACAGAGTCTGTGAGGTGCCCGCCAAAGCACACTATATATTAATAGTTTCAATTGTAATATTTATTACATGTTTTTATATTAGCTTGGCTTGATGACATAACCCAGTCAGAGGTAGAGCACGAGTCTTCACAGAATGCGAGTGGTAATGTTTTGTATGAATGAAGGAAGGCTGCACAACTCGAAACCTACGGGACAAACGACGTCCTGTGTCGATTCAAAATGACGCGCTTATTCTCAAATTCAGGACGACTTCAGAAATGTTTGGAAAATTGTAGCTTGTGTGGAAGCTACCTCACTACTTGGTCAAAAAAAGAGCTTAGCTACTGAACAGCTATTTGATTTAGAAAGCAGCACAGCTACCACCAAGCTACTGAAAAATGTAGTTAAACTACTAGCTTCGCTACTTGTAGTGAAGCTACTGCCCAGCACTGCTAGGGGCTCATCTTACACACGGCGCAATGCGCGACGCAAGTGTCTTTTGCTAGTTTCCACCCTGCGCAATTATAATTTTCACGTTTAGCGCCACGTTGTTTAAATAGCAAATGCATTTGCACCCCCTTTTGCGCCCATGGGCGTTCTGGTCTGAAAACGAGGTGTGTTCAGCGCATTGTTGACGCGTTGCTATTTTGAGGCAACTAAAATAGACTACGCCATTGACCAACAAAAACCTGCTCTAAAGTCTAAAGTCAATGGCACAATATGTTTTTTTTGTTATTTAAAGAGTGCATTAGTAATATGTGCCTATAAACGGGAGGACTACGCGGGTTTGCTTATCACATAGTACATGAATGCGCAGCAGCACAAAAACATTTTTAAATATGAAAGATTAAAGGATTGAATGTAAAAGATTATTATTGAGTCTCTTGGACATAAATGAGGACCAATTATGAGACGTTAGAAGGCGTAAAGAGCTGCTTCACCTGTAGCCTGGTAAATGCTTTGCTTTAAACAAATGCATCTGTTTTTAAATGTTTTTTTTAAAATGCTACCTCACGGATTTATTGTATATGATGACTGTACCTGTGGATGTGGTGAGATGAGAAACATTTTTAAGTAATGCTTAAAAAAACTCTTTGCTTAAAAAAACACTGTCCAAGTGCTGAAACGTGCGGAGAGCCGTTTGTAAATTCTTTATCTCCTGGTTGTTACAAATGAAGTATTTTTAGAGTACAATCATTTTCTTAGGGCGTTTTCACATTAGCACTTTTGGTGCGCACCTGGGTTGACATCAGAGTTCGGTACATTAGGATGATGTGAACGCTGTCTTCCGAACTCGGGTGCGCACCGGCGAAACGTACTCGAGTCCGCTTGAAAAGGGTGGTCTGGGGTCCGGTTCATGTGAACTCCAGATCGGTTCGCTGCTAATGTGAGCGCAATCGCACCAAATCGCGGAAGTGAACCACTGTTAATTACGTATTATATGGAATGTTCCACCAAAACAGACGTGTGTGTTTGTGTGCGTGCACTTACCTTGACAACAAAATGCATAGAATGCTTGCTTGACTTTTGTTCTTATTTTTTTAAACCTTTGGTTTTCAAAGAAATAATACAGAAACGCATTTGCGTCTATCTGGCCCAAACATACTAAAGTCGTTTCGATGACAACGGTCTGTCCGCCGACGTCAATTTTTGCGGAGGCATTCAGAAATCATCTCTCTGCTTGGAGTTCGTCAATCACGCTTGTCGTCTTCTCGTTTACAGCGGTTGCCAAGCAACATGAGAACGCGCTGGCTGCAGCTTGATGATGCAAGCGTACCGCGGTTCGGATGCAAAAATAATATGTGAACACAGTCCATGGGGGGCATGGGGAGGGGGAAGCAATCGAACTCGGGTTCGGACCAGGCAATCGCACCAAATGTGAAACCATCCTTACATACTTGTAAATAATTTTTTGATGATATTGGATAGCCATACATTTAAAGCAATTAAAAGCCTGCTTTTTTACTTTCATGACTAAAGAAAAGACTTTTAAAGGTTTTATTAAAAAAATAACAATTTCAATACAAGTGAAAAACAACACAATTATTTAACATTAATCTTAAACTGGGGATCTTCTTCCTCCGCTTAGTTTTTCAGTTAACAAAGTCCGTCATCTTGCTCTCTCTCTCTCTCTCTCTCTCTCTCTCTCTCTCTCTCTCTCTCTCTCTCTCTCTCTCTCTCTCTCTCTCTCTCTCTCTCTCTCTCTCTCTCTCTCTCTCTCTCGTAGTCTGCAGTGGAAATGCTGGAGTGATAAGAAACCCTACAGGTGGAAGAAAGATCGGTCTAAGTGACACATTTAGAGGAACAAAGGAGGAAGGAAACGTATCGTGTTTTG
This sequence comes from Paramisgurnus dabryanus, assembly GCF_030506205.2. Taxonomy (NCBI): domain Eukaryota; kingdom Metazoa; phylum Chordata; class Actinopteri; order Cypriniformes; family Cobitidae; genus Paramisgurnus; species Paramisgurnus dabryanus. Next base: position 30,117,810 of record NC_133339.1, read on the forward strand.
CAACGTAAACAAAGGCAGACCGCTGAGGAGGAGGGCGGCCCTACCCCTGAACTAGCGTGGTAGGTGAGCCGCTGGAGCTTCCCATGTAAGCAGCCGCAGCAGAATAAATATCCAGGCCGTACTAACATCGCCCCCATCCAACCCAAGCGAAGTGGAGGACCACGGGCGTCTCTTTGTGTACACCTGTAGTGTGGTGGGTGAGTCCTTGTATTTTGAAAACCTTTCACGTTAAAGTGGTGCTGTGTATTTGCTGTGGGTTGCTGTGCAAGTGCTGTGTGTCTTGTCAGACGTTACCCCGCATCATCCATTTCATTGAGGAAGAGACGGAGAGGCTAACGGTCCTAGGAGGAATCATCTATCATACGCTGTGTGCGGTTTTGAGTGTAAAGTGACGGCGTGGGCCTCTGGAAGCCGCCTCCGTCTGTATATCGGCAGATTTTGGGGAACAGCGGTGAAGATTCGTAAAGCTGGCAGCGTGTGTGAGTACAAATACGGGCCATTTGCATTGATACCTTACCTGTGTGTATTCCCTTGTTGCAGAATTAGAGGCGAAGGAGCTCCACCGCCCCGTGGTCTCTACAAAAGGGTGCCCCTGTCCGGTGTTCGATCGCCCTACGGGTAGCGAGGATAGGGCAGCGCTCGACCCGGTGAGACGGTGTGACATTTCGCCCCTCTGCCGACCAGCAAACTCGAGGGTCTTGCCCCCGGCGTCTTGTGGGAAATCATTGCCCGTTGGACTTCCTGTGTATGCCAGCCGTCGCAAGTCCGCCCCCGCTACATTGTCGATCCATCCCTGTCCTTTAGAACGCAGTGTAGCGAGCTGTGGAAAAGCTGCACTTACCAAGAGCTGTAAACAGCGGAGAGGTGAGAAACAACCAAGTCAGAAATAACCGTGTCTTTGTGTCCCAGCTGTTGCCTGTGGAGAAAGAGAGAACGAGAGTGAACGTCAGGAGAACGAACTGTAGACAATTATACGTACCAAGAGTTGTAAACAGCGGAGAGGTGAGAAACCACCAAGTCAGAAAGTAACCGTGTCTTTGTGTCCCAGCTGTTGCCTGTGGAGAAAAAGAGAACAAGAGTGAACGTCAGGAGAACGAACTGTGGAAAATTACACTTACCAAGAGCTGTAAGCAGCGGAGAGGTGAGAACCATCTAAGTTCAAAGTAACCGTGTCTTTGTGTCCCAGCTGCTGCCTGTGGAGGAAAAGAGAACGAGAGTGAGCATCGGGCAAACGAGCCGTGAGGAAATTATACTTACCAAGAGCTGTGAACAGCGGAGAGGTGAGAATCATCCAAGTCCAAATTAACCGTGTCTTTGTGTCCCAGCCGCTGCCTGTGGAGAAAAGGAGAACAAGAGTGAACATCAGGAGAACGAACTGTGAGAAATTGTACGCACCACGAGCTGTAAACAGCGACGGGGCGAGAAGTTGTCCAAGTCCAGATAACTGTGTCCTTGCGTCCCAGCCGCCGCCTGCGGAAAGAGGAAGGAAGGAGAGTGAGCTGGACACGAAGAATTGTATGAGCCCGAGCAGAGTGCAACACAGGTACGCAGGTGGAGAGAGTTAACCCCCAAATACTCACACTATTTTACCTTTGCCTCCAGGAAAGAAGAGGAGGGCGCCACGGATAGTGGGGACAGGCAGGAGCCTGTTTTCCACGTCTCTCCCTTGGTCTCCAGCCCCCCTGGATCCCCGTTGCCCCTTTCCCTTTCTGCCACCTCCCCGTGACGTGGCCTGCCTGGAAGGCAGAGTCAGAGCCTAGTTTTAATTGCCCCTCCCCCATTCCCCAAGTTATTTTAAATATTTAAATAAAGATTGTTTTACTACTTACCTGTTCTCGTGTTGTCTGGTCATTGGGTTGGCTTTGGGGACCTCCTCGAGGTGGAAGTTGAGAAGGGGCGTGGCTCTAGCTAAACATAGCCAGCCCCTGGGTGTGACAGATTCACTCTAAAAACAAACGGTGCTATATAGCACCAAAAGTGTTTTTTTGCTCGTAATCATAGAAGAACCGTTTTTAGTGCCATATAGCACCAGTGAGGCACCTGTGTAGAACCTGTGAAGCACCTGTGTAGAACCACATAGTGCTATGTAGAACCATATGTGGTGCTATAGTGGTGCTATATGGCACCCATATGGTTCTTCACTGGTGCTTCACTGCTGCTATAGACCCCTTTTGCGCGGACGTCACAGATACGTCACGGTGCTAGCTGGAGGCAAAACAAACTGAAAACTTACTGGAGGCGGCTAATACAAACCAACACTGGGTCGGCTACACAAGGAGCTTTTAAAATCTCGTCTTGTGTTGTTGGTTGCCAGAATCGACGGAGAACAAGCAATTTGAAGTTTTATCGCATACCTGCTGCCACTGCCAGACAAAAAAAAAACGACGACAGCTATGGTTAAAGCTAAGAAAACTCGCTAGCTTCCGTCTGTTAAAGCGTTGAGGGGAATCTTTCTGCCTCCAGCTAAGCCCCGCCCACACAAATATGTCACATTGTTTACCAACTGTAAAAGGGTCTATGGCACTAAAAACGGTTCTTCTATGATTACGAGCAAAGAACCACTTTTGGTGCTATATAGCACCGTTTTTTTTTTTTTAGAGTGTTAAATCACATTAAGTTTTTTTTTTTTTGTGCCTAAAATGAAGGCAGAAAGAGATCACATTATATCAGCAATAAGTCAAATGACAAAATAATTGCAAAAGGTTACGATTGTATACCTACTTAGTGGGATCTATAAACCAGCTTGCAAACTGTACTACTGAACAAGAAAATAAAAAAGATTGAGGAATCCACTTTACATGTAGTTCTAAGCCTGAACCCAAATAAGGTCCATCCAAAGTTGTACTCTGAGCTTGGGTCAAGCAGTCCAACTTTTTCTTTATAAGGATCACAATAAATTGATGCATTACTGCCACCTACTGATGTTGCTATTGTTCATGTGTTGCTGTAACTTTTAATAAAGATGAAGGTAAACATCAGCAAAGGTTCAGCTGCTACTCCTAAAATGCAAAACAAATGTCACTGGGGAAATACAAGTGACAATATTGATTTTATTGACTTTCTACTTTAACAAAAATGCACTACTTGCAGTTGGTAAAATTAAAACTATTTATTATGATTAATTATGTATTTGTTGGATTTCAATATCAGTTGTGAAAGGTTGTTGTATAGAGAAACTGTTGGCTTCTGTCACTGTGTTTCTCTGGCACAATAATACACAGCTGTGTCTTGAGCTTGCATATTGTTTCCTTTCAGTGTTATTGTATTACTGGAGGTGTCTCTGCTGATGCTGAACTTATTTTTGAGTGAATCCTTGTAATATAACCTTCCATCATAAATGATCCACCCGATCCACTCCAGAGGTTTTCCTGCAGGTTGACGGATCCAGCCTGTATTATAGCTAGTAACTGAATAAGAGACTTTACAGTCAATAGTTAGAGAGCCATCAGGACGAACAGTCAGAAACTCAGGCTGAGAGAGTTCAACTGAATGAATACCTGTAAGAAATACAGAAAAGAATAACAAAATAAGCAGATATATAATGATAAAAAAGATCTAAAAAATGAAAATAGTTTTTACATAATCTTAAAAAAATATTTTATAATAAACTTACAGTTTACACTTGCCAGCAGCAGCAGTAAAGCTTCAGTGAACATGATGCACTTTAAAGTGTAAATGACCTGAAGCTGTTTGTCACTGCCTATAGTGATCAGAGGAAAATACATAAACAGACTCATGCCCACTGTTTACATATAGAGCAGAAAATTTACATACACAGAATTAATGAACCCCACGTGTTTTGCAACAAGAAAGCTGAGATTTTATAAAGAGACATTACCTTAGTGTTTTATATATATATAGAACTGACTCTATTGCTAAATCATTGCATTAGCAGCACTATAAGGTCAAGATGTCAATGCTCTAGGAAAGACATAAATAACTTTTACCTTGAATGCACTCTAAGTTGCTTTGGATGGTAAATAGATAAGATAAGATAGATTATTTATAATTAGAATCCACTGACAGTAAAAGTCAGACAGACTGTTTAAGTACGACAAGAAAGATGAGATGTTTACATTACAAACATTGAGACATTTTTTATGTTTTTATCTGCTAACAACGACCCAACCTGAGAAACGTATTCGTAATTCCCAGAAAGTTAGTAGAATAACTGCAGTATTGTCAGTACAGTTGTTGGTAAAAACTAAAAAATCAAGTGTGTTGTATTGGTTGGAGATTTTATTTGCCTAATCCATCAGTGGCTTTTAACTGGTTTACTCACTTTTCTTTCTCAACACATCTTGCATGTATCTGCAATTGTTGCTTACCTGTTACAAACACATATAGATACAAACACATAAATTAATTGAATGACATGCAAGTCTGCCCTACAACCTCTTAAACATTCCCATCTGAGTGTCAAAGTGCATTACTAGCCATGCTATCACCAACACTTCCAATTATCAGTTCATCAACTTGTTAATAGATCTCTTTTCAACACCAGAAATGAATGTGGCAGATAAATAATACATTTAAAATGTATAGTATTAATGAACAAGGTTAGGGAACAATTCCTGTCATTTTTTATGATGTGTTTAAATGCTCCTTACACAAAATATCCTCATAACACAATAAAATGACATCAAAGGATTATTCAAGGTTAAATATGATATATCAGTGGTAACTAACAGCACGCATGTCAGAGATGCTGCTGGATTTGACCCAAAAATTGTCTTCAATGGTATAGTATATGTACAATGATAAGGTTTAAATTAAAGGATTTAATGAAGGGAAAAATAAGAACTAACAGAGAGGGATCTAACACAGCCCTTTTCTCAACATTGTCAACACTTTGCCCAAATAAAATCCTGATAAATGAATAGGATTTCATATGATATAGTAAAATAAAGTTAAACAACAACATGGTTAATAGAAAGATGCCAATAAATGATGTTTGTTATACTGTTACTTAACTTTACAAAACAATAAAGAATACGATGGCACAAGGATTCATGGATGCTCACTCTTTAATCCACATAACATTAACACATGTGTCGCTCACTGGTCTCTCTTCTAGATCCCCTAATCTCTCTATTACCCTCTAGTGTTCAGTTCTTGTAATAACAGTCTATAGACACAACATCCCCCCAATACGTAAGATATTTTTCTCCCCACTTAATCTATCAGTAATTAAACAAAAATGTTTATACCAACATTAACAATGAACCAAAGTATGTATCATTATTTGAACAGTATTTTTTTTTTTTTCAGAATATGCTTGAGCGCAACACAAGCCTATATTAATTATACCAGAACAGAACGTAGGCTATAGGCTATGCAATGTATAACTGTACATTTACGTCTCAAAATCTTTGAGCCATGAGGGCGGTTTGCGAATTCTTGACGGACGTTCCTCCGCCCGCGGAAAGTTATCAGCATTATTAAAGGAGGTTTCCTCCGCAAGATCAGGTGCAGGATCAGGTATCTGAACAGCTCGTGCCAATTGTGAAGAATGCCATTTCCTTCCATCCTCTAGTAAGTAGGTATTCGGACCCACTTGTTTTTCAATTTCAACAGGATCAGAAAATTTGCAATGTCCTTTCGGCACATGAAAGGGCTTGCGGACTCGCACCCTGTCCCCCTGTTTTAGGATAGCCAGTTGTGCGCCACGTTTTGCATCAGTGTAGCGCTTCATCTGAGATTGCTTAAGAACAACCCGCTTGCGAACAGCCGCTGGTCGGAAAGTGCTGGCTGGGGAATGAAGGGAAACATTAAGTTTTGTTCTCATCTTTCGCCCGTGGAGCAATTCAAAGGGCGAAACTCCCGTGGTGGCATGTGGAGTAGAGCGGTAAACTTGAAGAAAATCTGTAACAGTACGCTTCCACGGCTTAGACTGTACAATAGCCGACTGTACACAGTCCTTAAGAACTCTGTTAAAACGTTCTATGGCACCATTCGCCGCTGGATGATACACAGGTGTGCGAACTGCCGCAATGCCTCTTTCATGCAGAAAGGTTGTGAACGCATCCGACGTGAATTGTGGCCCATTGTCCGTAACCAACTCTACAGGGTAACCATGGCGACTAAAAACGCCATTGAGAAAGTCAATCACAACCCCTGTCGTCACAGACGATGTAAAGGCAACTTCTGGCCATTTAGAGTAGTAATCAGTTAAGGTGATTGCGTACTTACAGTCCCAAACAGCAGTATCAAACGGGCCAACAATGTCCATGCCCAGTTTACTCCACGGTGCATCTGGAAAAGGGACAGGTTGGAGAGGGGCGGTAACCGTGCGAGCAGATTTATCCAGCCTTTGACACAACTCGCACAAGGAGACTTGAGTCTGGATCATCTTATCCATTCCAGGGAACCAGTACAGTTCGCGTAAGCGCTGCTTTGTCCGCACCATTCCCTGGTGACTTTCGTGCGCGAGAGCTATTACTGTATGTCGCAATGTCAGTGGAACTACGAGACGGGTGTCTCTGAATACCACATTGTCCTTGACACTCAGTTCATTCCTCACATTATAGTATGGTTGAAGGTCGGTATGCACAGCTTTTATAGAAACAGGCCAACCTTTTTCGATTTGAGTGCACACAGCGGTCAGCTCAGGACACGAGGCTGCAGCTGATTTGAACTCGGATGGTGAAATCGCAGTCAGGGCAGTAGACAGTAAAGCGACAAGCTCTGGCTCATCTTCAGAGGTAGAAGCAGAAGTGAGAGGAAGAGGTAACCGCGACAGGCAATCAGCAACATGGTTTGATGAGCCAGCCCGATACACAACGTCATAAGAAAAGCACAGAAGACGAGCTGACCACCGCGCAATGCGCATCCCGGCACGTCCAGCTCCCCGCGTAGACAGCAGTGTTGTCAGCGCCTGATGATCAGTGCGCAGCGTAAAACGTCTGCCCCAGAGGTATGTGCGCCACTTCTCGACGGCCCAAACACACGCTAAAGCCTCTTTCTCGACAGTTGAATAACGCCTTTCGGCCGAGGATAAGGTTCGTGACGCAAAAGCCACTGTGCGTTCACTATGATCCGGGTGCACCTGCGATAATATCGCTCCCAGACCATAATCCGATGCATCAGTGGACACAATGACTGGCAGTTCTGGGTTAAATAGAGCAAGTGCTGAACTGTCCAATAAACATTTCTTAACCTCCAGGAAACTCTGTTGGGCACCATCAGTCCATTCAAATTCAGAATCCTGGCGCAGGCATGCACGCAACGGCTCAACGAGAGTGGCATAATTAGGTATAAACTTATTATACCAGGACAACATACCCAGAAATGAGCGCAAACTGGTGACATCAGTAGGGGCTGGGGCCTCCATAATTGCTTGCAGATGTTCTCCATCAGGCTGGATACCATCCCCATTCACCATGTGTCCGAGAAAGCGCAAACAGGACTGGCGGAAATTACACTTTTTTCTCATTCATTCGTAGACCAGCCTCCCTTAGACGTTTGAGCACACCATCCAAAGCAACATCATGTTCTTGCTGTGTACGTCCGAAACAGATGACGTCATCTAAATAATTCTGTACATTGGGAACACCCTTGAGTATTATTGACATCATTTTCTGGAATGCGGCCGGAGCCGATGCGAGGCCATACGGAACACGGCAAAAACGAAACAGGCCGTCATGCGTTATAAACGCTGTGAGATCACGGCTATCTGGATGAAGCGGGACCTGATGGTAAGCATTTTCCAGGTCAATGGTGGAAAAAACAGTTGCACCTGACAAGGCAGCTAAAGTCTCATCCATGTGTGGCAGAGGGTAAGCATCCACTATAATAGCCTTATTAGGCTCCCGCAAATCAACACACATTCTAATTCCTCCCGTTTTTTTCTGTACTACCACAATCGGTGATATCCACGGTGAAGCATCAATTTTCTCTATTACACCTGCGCCGAGAAGGCGGTTCAGTTCATCAGACACAGCAGCACGTACTGAGAAAGGAAGACGTCGCAGTTTTTGTCGCACCGGTACAGCGGAGGGTAAAACTTTCACTTTATGCATGAACCCTTTCACACAACCTGTCGCAGGTGCAGAAGAGGAAAGCTGCATCACCGGTGACGTAAGAAGTGAAGCAGGTAAGTCGGAGGCTCGTGCAGAAGTAATTGTATTCCCTTCTATGCAGAGGTGTAGAGCAGATATCAAGTCCATCCCCATTAGAGCAGTTCCTGATTCCACAATAAAGAAGGTGGCAGAGCATTCAACATTGTCTTTAATTACAGTAGCTGGCATACAGCCCAACACATGAATAGGCGAGCGCGAGTATGTAACCAGTTGCGCGGTCGATGGCTGCAAATGTGTACCTTTGAAGTTTTGTTCATACACAGATAGAGGCAGAACTGATACTGACGCGCCCGTATCCACGATCAGTTCCACATTTGCAAAGGACTTAGGCGTCTGAATGCCCACAGTACACTGGATTTTATTCTGCATGCTGGATCCTTGAATTAACAGTAACGTGTACTCGGGCAACTCAACTTCTCTAACCGTGTGTGTAGGAGCCGAGCGGCACACGCGTGCAAAGTGTCCCTCTTTTTTACAATTTTTACATATTGCTCTTGTAGCCGGGCACTCCCTTGCATTAGCCAAGTGTTCACTAGAACCACAACGAAAACATGAGCGTGCATGTGCAACAGGTGTATGGGGTTTTGAAAAAGTATTTGCGCTGAACGTGGTTCTTTGCTGTTTACGCTGAATGGCATTTTGTTGAACCTGGACAGCTTGCACAGGAAAACTCCGTTCTCCGATAGCCTTTGCTTGTTCTGATGCAGATTCAACTTGGGTCGCAGTTGCAATAGCTTCTGCCAATGTAAGGTCAGATTTTAAGAGCAGTCTCTCACGGATTCGGGGATCAGACACATGCTCAATGAGTTGATCTCGAATCATGTCATTTGTATTAGGAAAATCACAAGTTGCAGCTAACTGTCTCAGTGCAGCAATATAATTCACTATGGACTCGTGAGCACCTTGCACTCGTTTCCGGAAATTATGACGTTCAACCACGACATTTATGGCAGGGGTGAAATGTGTGCTCAATGCAGTGATAGCAGAGTCCAGTGTGTCTCCAGTGTCTGGTAAAGTATAAAAAATCCTTTGCCCCTCGGTTCCTAGGCAATGAAGCAGCAAGGCTCGTTTCCTTTCTTCTGGCCAAGCATCACCTGTAGCTCCCACAACGAGGAGATAGTTGCGGAACATTCTGGTCCACGTTGTGAATGGAACGCTGGGCTCACCCGGGCAAGGCAGAAATAAATCTGGAAATGGAGCGTTGAGTGCAGCCATCGTCTCGCAATATAGATGCAGACCACCTCGTCGCCAATTTGTTATACTGTTACTTAACTTTACAAAACAATAAAGAATACGATGGCACAAGGATTCATGGATGCTCACTCTTTAATCCACATAACATTAACACATGTGTCGCTCACTGGTCTCTCTTCTAGATCCCCTAATCTCTCTATTACCCTCTAGTGTTCAGTTCTTGTAATAACAGTCTATAGACACAACAATGTTGATCTCCATCCATTCATTCTCTATATCACTTATTCTTAATGGGGTCACAGGTTGTGCTGCAGCCTTTACCAGCTATCTTAGACCGTCACACCCATATGACGTTTTTAAGATTTACTTATCATCCTCTGCTGCCACCTGTTGAGAGGCAAGAGATTAAATCCATCAGTCTGCTCAAAGCAGTTTTTGTTCAGCTTTATAAGTGTTTTGTGTTGCTGTGCTTGTTTTGCACAGTAATACACGGCTGTGTCCTCTGCTGTCAGTGCTGACAGTTTCAGATATGTCATACTCTTTGAGTTATCTCTGGTGACTTCAAATCGCCCTTCAAAGGATTTGGAGTAATCATGGCCTGCACTATTATAATAAACACGTCCCATCCAGACGAGTGGTTTTCCAGCTTGCTGTCTGATCCAGTGCATGCTAAAGGAGCCAAAGCTGAATCCAGATCCACGACAGGAGAGAGTCAGAGTATCTCCAGGTCTTTTCTGAACTGTGCTTTCAATGGACTCCATACTTTGACATTTTATGCCTGAAAATATTTTTTTAGAACATTTAGATTAGAACAAGAAATATAATTATCTAGAAGAAATAAACACAGGTTTGATGGTATAACTTACCGGTTAGGCTGCATGAGAGCAGTAGTATACAGAGTGTGTTCTTCATCTTCTAGTGCTGATGTAATCAGATCCAGTCTGATCAGAGGCACATAAATACATGAAGTGAGTGTACAGAGTTGTTTTGATTTGCATTAAGAGGTCACGAGATGCCGTCATGAAAAACAATCTGTTTTTTCATTTACTGATATTATGTGTCTCATTTCTTCAATGTGATACAAAAATATATTTTTTGTTTTTATTGTTGGTTGTGTCTCTTGTATACATTAATGCTCATGCAGTTTATTGTGTCAGATAGATAATATAATCAAAATTAAAGTATGTGTGAATGCTGCTTCATAAATGCAAACAGGGCTTTCATATTCAATGTTACTGTATTATTGGAGGTGTCTCTGGTGATGCTGAACTTGTTTTTCAGTGAATCCTTGTAGTCTGATTTTCCATTCCTGTAGATCAATCAAATCCACTCCAGAGGTTTTCCTGCAGGTTGGAGGCTGTACCATAAGTGAATAAAAGACTTTACAGCAGTGGTGGCTGGTGACTTCTTCTCCAAGGGGAGCGGATTTAAAATAAGTCATATGTGTTGCTCGTCATTTCAAAGTATGTGTTCATTGCGTCATGTTAACCATGTGCATCAAGCGTCTTTTGAAAATACGTGCCTGCTGCACACACGTCGAAAGGGTTTATGATAAAAGAGATGCTCGCGTTTACAAAATACTAGCAAGACACTAACTTAACAGTAAACAGTAAACCTGAGCGTTACTTTTATCATAAACCCTTTAGATGCGTCTGCAGCTGGCACTTATTTTGACAAGACATGTGATGCATGCTTCACATGACGCAGCAAACACATATTTTGAAATGATGAACCACACACATGACGGGCTACATACATGTTGTGACAAGGTTTGCACCGTGCACCCTGAAAAAATAAGTTGCCGACCGCCGGCCACTGCTTTACAGTCGATAGTTAGAGAGACATCAGGTTATTGTTGCAGTTTTATTTATTTAGGCTATTTATAATGTTTTATTATGTAATTGTTGTTTGAATTCAATTCTAATTGTGAAAACCTGATGTATTTCAGTGATAATGTTTTTGTCAGGGAGGCTGTTACTTTCTGTCACTGTGATATCTGGCACAATAATACACAGCTGTGTCTTGAGCTTGAATTTTGTTTCCTTTCAATGTTATTGTATTACTGGAGGTGTCTCTGCTGATGCTGAACTTGCTTTTTAGTGAATCCTTGTAGTCTACGCTTCCACCAGTATAGATATACCCAATCCACTCCAGAGGTTTTCCTGCAGGCTGACGGATCCAGGCTGTACTATAGCTAGTAAGTGAATAAGAGACTTTACAGTCGATAGTTAGAGAGCCATCAGGACGAACAGTCAGAAACTCAGGCTGAGAGAGTTCATCTGCATTAATACCTGTTAGAAATACAGAAAACAATAGCAGAATAAGCAGACATATTATAGGATAAAGATAAATAACAGATTAGAGAAAACAGAAAACAGTCATTTTTAAATACAGAAAATGCCCATTTCATTTATTGAAATAATAAACTACTTACAGTTTACACTTGCCAGAAGCAGTACTAAAGCTTTAGTGAACATGATGCACTTTAAAGTGTAAATGACCTGAAGCTGTTTGTCACTGCCTATAGTGATGAGAGGAAAATACATAAACTGACTCATGCCCACTGTTTACATAAACATTTACATAGACAGAATAAATTATCCCTATCTGTTTCACAAAAAGAAGCTTTGGGATTTTAGAGAGACATCACCTGAGTGTTTTTAAAAAAGCCATTTGATTTTTAGGTTAAAATCTACAAACAAAATCTATTAACTCATTTTGCAAATATTAAATCTGAACTCGGAATTTATGGAAAAGGAGAATGAAGAGATTATGTCTGGATTGTTGTAGTTTATGTTAAACTATTTTATATGAGGGCAAAATCTTGTTTATTTCTGATTTATTGAACTAATTTAACAATGACCTCATTTGAGAGCCGTTGCTGACCTGCAAAACATTTCAGAAAAGTGAGGTTAATACTGAGAAAACATTTTGTATCAAATGACAATGGCATTCAGACATGTTTGTGGATTATTCAGGTGTCCAAAAAGGCCCAAACACACATTCATGTTAAGTTCATGTAACTCTGGGTTGTGCCTCTCATTTTGTATGTTTTTGAACAGAAGTGTTTGTGGTTTACATCAGTGTGCTCTCTCGTGCACAGTAATACACAGCTGTGTCTTCAGTCCTCATATTCTGTCCTTGTAGAGTCACTGTGCTGCTGGAAGTGTCTCTTGTAACTTGAAATCTACTTTTCAGTTTATCACTGTGATATGTGCTACCGCTACCACATATATTTCCAACCCATTCCAGAGGTTTTCCAGCAGTCTGTCGTATCCAGTTAGTGCAGTAGCTGTTATCAGTCAGTGAATATCCAGACACCTTACAGGACAGAGTCAAAGTCTGATCAGACCTCAGATTAATGGATGCAGGTTGAGTCAGTTCAACACAGTGAACACCTATGGTGAAAATATCATATGATTAAACATATAGGAAAACATTGTAGAAAAATACTATAGTTATTAATACTTACAAGACACCGTTGCTAAAAGCAGCAATAACAGATACGAGTTAATCATGATTAGAGATGATCTGAGCTACTGTATATTAAACTTTTTATATTGACTGATGTTCTCATAAGGCTGGGTGTGTGGGAAGGGGGGGGCATTTTTGCATAAATCACATTAATGTAATTCATCCTCTGTTCTGAGTAAGTCTAGAGGATATCTAGGGTTAGTACAATTGTGTTAGTAAATAAAAAATAAAGTTTGTTATATCAAAGATTTTATTGTATCATACACTGAAGCCTCTAAATAGATCAATCCCTAAGACATTCTGCTTGCATTTGCAATTATTGCTCAACAGAAATTACAAACACATATGAAGGTGTATTCTCTGAATGACACAGCACATACAAATCCGGCCTATGACCTCTGAACCATTCCCAGTCATCCAATGTCATTGTGTATCATTTCTCAGCCATGTTTCACACAAACATTTCCCATTATAAACCCTTCAGCTTTCTTTAGAGTTCTTTAGGGTATGAAACAGATAAAAGACACATTCAGTAGTATTGTACCTGCAGGAACAAAGAGAAAGAAAGTCATAGTACTTGTTTCTTCAGGGTGTGTGAATGTTACATACTTAAAATGTCCCCATCACACAAAATTATGTATTACTTTTAAACAAATCAAATGAAACTTGACATACTTTTTAAAAATAATAAAATGTTTTGTACTTGAAATGTATATAAAGGAACTCTCAAAGAAATTACACTTGGTGCCGTGTGTTACTTACTACTTATTATTCCTTTTTCAGTGAATAAAGGAATGGAAATACAATTGTTAATGGCCTAATTTAATTAAAACATTATTATATCAGTTATTATCTCATGTAGCAGTAATTATTAAGGAAAAGTTTTCTTCACTGAAAAAAATTATTCATTCAATTTACTCAATTTTTTAAGGTAATTGGTTGCAATCGATTTATTTAAGCTACATTTAAACAAAAGTTTTTTGTTTTGTTTTGTTTTTCTAAATTTTTTTGATTTAATGTAGCTTAAATAAATTGATTGCGACCACATACCTTAAAAAACTGAGTGAATTGAATGAATCATTTTTTTCAGTGTTGTCAATTAACACAAGAGAAGGAAATTAAGAAGCAATAATTTATTTACACTTGAAAGTAAATATGCAATCTTATCAAACAGCAAAGTTTGAACACACAGATACACCCGGAGCAGTGAGCCCAGGGAGCAATGTCCCAAGTTGCAACCTACCAATAACTATCGGATTACAAGCCCGACTCTCGAACCATTAAGCCACAACTGCCCTATTTAGCTGTTTAACTGGGTTTATATCAAAAAACTGTCATCTATCAATGTTTTTTATATTGATTGTTTGAGTCAGTGTAGGTTATAATCAAATCCAGATTAACAGGATATGTAAAAGATGTAAAATTTCAAATATATTATATGTAAAACAACAGCAGGGTTTACGGGAAGACCCTGTCAATGCTAATCTGTTTATCATCCTCTGCTGCCACCTTTTGACCTCCAGTGGCACGAGATCAAACGTTCAGTTTTTTAAAAGCAGTTTTTGTTCAGCTTTATAAGTGTTTTGTTTTGCTGTGTTTCTCTTGCACAGTAATACACGGCTGTGTCCTCTGCTGTCAGTCCTGACAGTTTCAGATATGTCATACTCTTTGAGTTATCTCTGGTGACTTCAATTCGCCCTTCAAAAGATTTGGAGTAATGGCCTGTACGTCCCATCCAGACGAGTGGTTTTCCAGCTTGCTGTCTGATCCAGTGCATGTGAAAATAGTCAAAGCTGAATCCAGATCCACGACATGAGAGAGTCAGAGTATCTCCAGGTTTTTTCTGAACTGTGCTTTCAATGGACTCCATACTTTGACATTTTATACCTAAAAAGATTATTTTAGAACATTTAGAACAAGAAATATAATTATCTAGAAGAAATAAACACAGGTTTGATGGTAAAACTTACAGGTTATGCTGCATGAGAGCAGTAGTATACAGAGTGTGTTCTTCATCTTCTAGTGCTGATGTAATCAGATCCAGTCTGATCATAGGCACATAAATACATGAAGTGAGTGTACAGAGTTGATTTAATTTGCATTGAGAGGTCACAAGATGCAGTCATGACTGGAATGGTCAAACAAACAGCAATGCAATAATCAGTTTTTTTTTTTCATTCACTGGTACTTTATGTCTTCAACTGTCTGTAAATAGAAAACAAAAAATAAGGTCTTTTTTTGTTTTAATTGTTTTGGTTGTGTTTTGTCCACATCAATGTCCCTTCAAGTAAATATATTCTGCTTATTATTTTGGTACTATGCTGTAGGTTCATTTAAGTAAATGAACAAATTAAAAAAATACAATAAATGTGTAATCCTGTCATTTCTGTTTTACTGTATAAAATATTATGAAGGTGTTTTTGTAAAGGGAGGCTGTTAGTTTCTGTCACTGTGATATTTGGCACTGGCACAATAATACACAGCTGTGTCTTGAGCTTGCATATTGTTTCCTTTTAATGTTATTGTATTACTGGAGGTGTCTCTGGTGATGCTGAACATGTTTTTTAGTGAATCCTTGTAATATAAGCTTCCACCATTGCTGATCAATCCAATCCACTCCAGAGGTTTTCCTGCAGGTTGACGGATCCAGGTTGTAGTATAGCTAGTAACTGAATAAGAGACTTTACAGTTGATAGTTAGAGAGCCACCAGGCCGAACAGTCAGAAACTCAGGTTGAGAGAGTTCATCTGCATTAATATCTGTTAGAAATGTAATAATAAAATGGCTATGAGGCTTATGTTCAATTACCACAATCTGTAATAATGATCAGAAACATTACTCACAGTTGACACTTGCTAAAATAAACACTATAAGTGCAGAAAACATGATGTATTTTTTGAGCAAAGTTTCATTGAATATGAGCGAGATCTTCCCACCCTCCAGTGATCAGAGGAATATAAACTGATTCATGCCCACTGTTTACATATGAAACAGACAATTTACATAAATTGGCTTATTTGCATCATTATAAATGAGCTGAATGTAAGAATTATACATTGTTTTATACATTTCATGACTGATGATTATTATTAAGTATTGTAGATATTTTGTTAATATGTTAATGCCCATAGTTGTCAAATAGTTGTGCTGAAGGCTTACTGTACATTATTGTTTAGAGCAATCAGAATTTTCTGTGCTTAAATGTGTTGAAGGGTTTGGGTTAAATACTTATCAGTTTATTTCTTTTAAGTCCACTGCATACCATAACATATTTTTTACTGTAGGCATACATAAAAACAAAAGCTGCCTTGTTTCGATGAGATTCCGATTATTGAGAAGGAAACAACAGCATGTTCCCTTTCAATACGGTTCACTTCGCATTGCGTCAGTTAGCTGACGCTATGGGGGGAAACTCCTGTTTACTCCGTGACTGAAGCCTATTGGTTAACGTCTGTACAAAGTACAGACCAATGACGTTTGAACCCGCGCGCGGGAGGAACGCGTCCTTATATAAGCGCGGTTCAATCGTCAGGAGCTCATTATTTTCTCCTTCAGCGCGAACCTCTCGCTGCTCCGAAGAAAAAGAAGAAGCCTTACCTCGCCGTTGACAAAAGCCCTGCAGCGGAGTCCAGGCCTAGCGTCTTCCCCTGCCGTTTTCCGGCTGAGAACCGAAGATAGCAGAGTCCAGGTCTAGCGTCTTCCCCTGCCGCTTTCCGGCCGAGAACCGAAGATAGCCTTCGCTTGCCGTGGTTCGAGCCCTGTGCAGCGGACACACGCCTGACGAGGTCTCCCCTGCGGCCGCCCGGTAAGATCAATATTTTTAATATAAAGCTATAAGCTAAAAGAGCAGGCGCTGTTGTAATAGCGTCCAGCACAGCGGCTCGGTGAGCCTCTCTGCTATGAATTTCCTCCGAGCGCGTTACCGGTCTGGCACCTCCCACGCCGGGACTGCGCTTATGCTTTGGTTGTCTTATCCATGTTTCGTGCTCCCCCTGCTGTTCCTCTCTCGCCGGGATGAACACACGGCGAGCCATGAGACTAGATGGATGCATAGACAAGCACACACGGACTAACCCCCCCTGTGTTCTGTCACACCGCAACCGTTCATGCTTACAGAGTCCCTTCGCTCCTTTCACATTCAGTGGCGAGATCTCTGGCACATATATTAATCCCCCGAGTGCATCGGGTGATACCGTCACGACGCATGGCTGTTCTGTCTGTGTTGCTGCTCCCCTCTGCCGTTCCTCTCTTGCTGAGATGAACAAGCGGGGAACCGTAGACCTGGATAGATGCATACGACAAGCAAACACGGGCGGTCTGCCCCTGTCTCTGTCATAGCACAGCCACTCGTGCTCCACGCTCGCGGAGTCCCTCGCTCCTTTCCCCACAGTGGTGAGGTCTCTTAACGGCTTAGCTAGCACGCGGTATTACGGCTCGCTGCCTCTAAATGCAGCTGTCCAGTGTTCAACGATTACAGAGCTTCATGCCCCTCCCCCCCTGGAGCGGCGCGATCTCATTCGTCTGCTCGATAGGGCCGATTCGCCGCTATTGGAGCACCAAGAACACTCATTATAAGAGAGCTTCATGCCCCTCCCCTCCTGGAGCGGCACGATCTCATTCGTCTGCTCGATAAGGCGGACACGCCTCTATTGGAGCGCTAAAACACTTATTATAGAGCTTTACTGGCCTGAGCCGATCTCACTTCAGATAGCTCATTTTTCGTCTGCCTGGTAATTTCTCTCTGGTTTAGACGGAATCAGAGGCAGAACGAATTTGTTTATAATATACTGAGGCCCGAATACCTCCCTTTATTCAGTCCCGTCCTATATCAGTGCGCTGAATATTGGTACATTCTTATATATATATACCCGGTTTTTCTGCCCTTTTAATAAACGGCAAAACCGCGGGCCTCGCGGCAGACTTCCTCTCTGCGATGGGTTCAGTCTGACATTAAACTACCTAGACATACTACCCTGCTCCGTGAGCCGTTCGGTCACCGTCACTACTGAGGCTTGTGCACCTGAACGGCTGAGCTCTGGTCTCCGCAGCATAGCTGCATCAACAGAGAACGAAACTGTCTGGGGAAATGGGGTTATGTCGCGCCTCGGCTGGACTGCCCTGAAATGTTTTCTGTGTGCTGTTTATCCAAACATACTGTGTAATACTGTCGGCTATGCGACCTCACTATAGTGGCGAACGGTATTTAATTCCTCTAAAAAGAGTAATTTCCGTGCTTACTATACTGTGTATTGACACCCACGGTTGTACGGTGTCTCTAAACACTTTATCGCCTTACTGACAAGCAATCAGTAATACGCACACACGGCCCGCTGTCCATAATTCTATCGACGCTAGCCGAAAAAACCCCGGTTTGGCCATATACTGTGTATTGACACCCCACGACTGTACGGTGTCTCTAACACCTTTCTGCCAAATTCGCTCGCAGCCCACCTCAGTTTCTCCGCTACGATGCTGATGGCGCAAACGAGCACGGTCTTACGGCTGTTATTCTCTCTTCCTAGAGGAAGGACAGCCTCAGACTTTTGCATGGCTCCAAGCGTTTGAATCGCGCCCTCTCCGGACGGCCACTCAAAGGCTTACAGCCAAGCGGTTTATGACGTTTTTCGGCCATATAGCTGATTTATATTAGCGGATCCGAAGACGCTCACACCTCCGCTCCAATACTCGGAGATATTAAGGGTAATATCAACCTCAAGTGAGCTTGCTACCCGCCACAATAAGTTTCAAAGCTTAAAGCGCGCGCACAGTCAGACGCGCGCGGCATCTCGTTTAAGACGGGCGCACGTACCCCTCTAACGAGCCTCAGAAAGCTGAATATCGTGGCATTGTTCATAAGTCCACTTCAGTTTGACTAAGCAAAGGTCCCGCCCCGAGCTGACGGCCGGGAAGCTTGCTTAAGTTACACACTGCTGCATGAAGTGCTGTCATTACGAGCTAGCCCAGCATTTGCTGTGGGTTGAACACGCTTTACGACGGCAATCAGCCTTCGGCGCGTGGAACGCCGTTTGTCTCATATAAATCACCTTGTACTGTGAATACGGTACATTAAGAGGATGATTTAGCACTGCAGCACTCTCGACCGTGTTATTGTGATAATGCGGTCGGGCAATCTACGGTGGTTTCATTATTTACCGAACCAGACTGAGATCTCGCCCCCTGAACAAGCTGACGAGTCATCTCCTTTATAAACTCATTGCATCGCTTTATAAGCTATGTTCAATCAGAGTGATACGCATCTCATGCTTAAACTACCAATATTAACCCATTACGATGGGCGTGCGGAGATGGCATCCGTGGGACACGACCTACATTACGTGCCTTATGACACATTGACACAAGCTGCTAGGACCCCTTTTACGAGGCGTCCTTATGCAAAGTCTGATCCATTCTGTCTAGTGACATTTGAAAGTCAATACCCCCCCTGAATCGTGGGTGGAACACTTTTCTCCTCACTACAGAGGCACGGCGGCTCTCTCCCCTACCTATATCTATGTGGCCGTGATAACAGCGAACCACGCTTTTACGACCGACCATTCATTTAATTCACAAGCCTGTCATCTCTCAGATGCGGACGGCGGCGGTAACAGCGAACCATGCTTTTACGGCTGGCCATTCACTTTATTCATAAGCCTGTCATTTCTCAGATGCGGACGGTGCCCGAGGCACAGCGCTCTGGAACTGTCCAAGGTCCTGGATGACACATACGTCTGACGTACATCAGACGATCAGCTGTTCATCTGCGTCACAGATCACTCACTAGAGCACCTGTCAATACAGGCTATTTATGGATCGTTGACGTTATCACCTCCCGTGACAATTATGCTCACTTGTCTTAGAGCATGGGCATGGTCTTAGAGGTTTCTCATTTGACAATTGTGACACGGCCGGCTGGTCCCCGCCGTCCACGTTGTCAGTTTACAGCTTCGACATCCCTGCTTCGCACTACTGAGGTTTGTTGCATTAAAGGTGCGCCCATTAGCTCACCTGTATGCACGATATGGTTTTTAATTATATGCGTCCACCGTGCGCTTAGAGAAGCTCACATGTACACGCTATAACATTTTGATATACAATAAGATGCGCTTGGGAAAGCTCACCTGTATACACAGCTGTGTTATGATTTGTGACACATACATTGTTGTTCATCTGTGTACGTTCACGGTGCGTTGGGTGCCCACCGTTACGTTCATCAATCATATTTGTACACATTCACGGCGCGTTCTGTGCACTGATTTATCTATACGCATTCACGGTGCACTGAAGAGTTCACCCGTGTGCGCACAATTTATTATCAGAACACATGACGGCGCGCTCGAGAATCTTGCCGGCCTGTGCATTATAACACTCTGATTCATCTATATGCATTCACGATGTATTCAAGTGTTCACCTGTGCCCGTGCAATTTATAGTCAATACACATTTACGGCGCGCTTGGAAAGCTCACCGATCTGTGCACTATAATACTACCTATATGCATCCCGATGCGCTCGAGGGTGCACCTGGGTTCACACTATTGTGGTATCTGTATAATCCCACGCTACGAACCGTTCTGCCGCATATTATAGTCAGATCGGCCGTTCGTGAGCTTCGCAGATCACTCACTACGTGTGTCTGTTGCTAACAGTGGTTATTTAGATGGATCGTTGAAACCATCGCACTGGCTCACGCCCCTCTATGAGCTATGTCCTATATAGAGCCCACTCTCTGCGAGTTTGGCTTCTTCATGAACTTGGTCTACAGGGGTATCTATATCTATATTTGATATCTGCTACGCGGCCGGCTAGCCTTCGCCGTCTACGTTGTCAGATTGTACAGCTTAGACGTCCCTGCCCTACGAGCGCAGGTTCTCTCGGCTCAATCATGCACGCTCATGCGTTTTATGTGTACACCACGGTGCGCTCAGCGAGCTCACCAACGTGACTCTGAATTTACTTATCTCGCACAGCCGCGGCGCGCTCGGTACCTCGCCGTCTTGTGCTATGTTATGTGCCCCCGGTGCGTTTAAAACCCCACCGTGTACGCGTCAACAATTTATATGGTGCTTACACATTTGCTTTTTAAGCTGTGAATATGCCGGGTATAGGGCCACACGCAGTGTCTCTCCGGTAAGGCACTTCAGTACGTTGTGTATGCACGGCGTGATGGGATTACGTTCCCCCATAGCGTCAGCTAACTGACGCAATGCGAAGTGAACCGTATTGAAAGGGAACGCTTAGGTTACTCACGTAACCCCGGTTCCCTGAAATAACGGGAACGAAGCATTGCGTCTCTTGCCGTGCTACAAACGTCTATGCAGCGAGTGTTATTCGGCTGCGCGCTTCAGTCGAATATAATGAGCTCCTGACGATTGAACCGCGCTTATATAAGGACGCGTTCCTCCCGCGCGCGGGTTCAAACGTCATTGGTCTGTACTTTGTACAGACGTTAACCAATAGGCTTCAGTCACGGAGTAAACAGGAGTTTCCCCCCATAGCGTCAGCTAACTGACGCAATGCTTCGTTCCCGTTATTTCAGGGAACCGGGGTTACGTGAGTAACCTAAGCGTTATGCAAGTAAAACTCTGATGAAACAGAAACAACACTGTATCATATTGTGATGATGATTCAAATAAAGCAGAAGACAAAATCTTGTTCGGATTTATGAAGGGAGGGAGCTCTATTGTAACCTTAAGTGTAACATCAACGATAAATATTATGGTTATAAGACAACACTGATGGTATAGGCATATTTCCTTAAATAATGACTTAATAGTTTATTTAATTACTGTAATGAGTATTTTTCCTACATAAATTTGAACAAAAGGAGATTACACCAAAGCATGTGACAACTTCCCTCAATGAAAAATGTGAACTAGTGTTGCTGTAAAAAGATTAACATAAAAATTTACTTTTTATTATACTTTATTGTTGGATTTTGTGTAAATTTAGGCCAGTGAAAAAAGAGAGAGAGAGAAGACTGATGGCCTAATTTATTCTAATATTGTAATTCACAATTAAAATATTACAATTCACAGAGCTAAACTCTCCAGGACACCAGCCCTTCAGGACTGAAGTTGCCCATCCCTGATCTAGAGTTTACACATCAAGAGTTCTGATCTTTGAAGGGAATAGGGCATAAGGATGATGACTTTCACCTCTTGTGTGCTCTTTCTTGTTTGAGACAGCTTTGAATGCTCTTGTGCAAGGAAAAGTGAGATTGTAGGTTAATTCCAGTAAGAAGTGATCATCCTTAATACTTATAATTGATAATAGTTATGTTAGTTTTAGTGTAAATAATCAAGCATTGAAAATTAAATGTAGAGTATTAGGGGCTCCCAAAGAAAATTCTGCTAAGGGCCCCATAATAGCATTACTGTGAACCCAACACTCAAAAAATGCTGAGTTGTTTTTGCCCAGGGTTGGGTCACTATTGGACAGAAGACACTGCTGGGTTAAAATGACCGTTTAAGTCAGACAAGAAAGATGAGATGTTAACATCACTGGTCATCACATTACAAACATTGAGACATTTTTTTATGTTTTTATCTGCTAACAATGACTTGACCTGGAAAAGCTGCTAAAAGGCCAAATAGGCTACCTGAGAAAAATTAAGTAAGGTTGATCTTGAGAAAAACAAATGTTACTTTGATATTTTGTAAGAAATGCAATGACATTTATATGGGAAATGAACACTTATGTGTTTTTGAACAGAAGTGTTTGTGGTTTACATCAGTGTGCTCTCTCGTGCACAGTAATACACAGCTGTGTCTTCAGTCCTCATATTCTGTCCTTGTAGAGTCACTGTGCTGCTGGAAGTGTCTCTTGTAACTTGAAATCTACTTTTCAGTTTATCACTGTGATATGTGCTACCGCTACCACATATATTTCCAACCCATTCCAGAGGTTTTCCAGCAGTCTGTCGTATCCAGTTAGTGCAGTAGCTGTTATCAGTCAGTGAATATCCAGACACCTTACAGGACAGAGTCAAAGTCTGATCAGACCTCAGATTAATGGATGCAGGTTGAGTCAGTTCAACACAGTGAACACCTATGGTGAAAATATCATATGATTAAACATATAGGAAAACATTGTAGAAAAATACTATAGTTATTAATACTTACAAGACACCGTTGCTAAAAGCAGCAATAACAGATACGAGTTAATCATGATTAGAGATGATCTGAGCTACTGTATATTAAACTTTTTATATTGACTGATGTTCTCATAAGGCTGGGTGTGTGGGAAGGGGGGGGGCATTTTTGAATAAATCACATTAATGTAATTCATCCTCTGTTCTGAGTAAGTCTAGAGGATATCTAGGGTTAGTACAATTGTGTTAGTAAATAAAAAATAAAGTTTGTTATATCAAAGATTTTATTGTATCATACACTGAAGCCTCTAAATAGATCAATCCCTAAGACATTCTGCTTGCATTTGCAATTATTGCTCAACAGAAATTACAAACACATATGAAGGTGTATTCTCTGAATGACACAGCACATACAAATCCGGCCTATGACCTCTGAACCATTCCCAGTCATCCAATGTCATTGTGTATCATTTCTCAGCCATGTTTCACACAAACATTTCCCATTATAAACCCTTCAGCTTTCTTTAGAGTTCTTTAGGGTATGAAACAGATAAAAGACACATTCAGTAGTATTGTACCTGCAGGAACAAAGAGAAAGAAAGTCATAGTACTTGTTTCTTCAGGGTGTGTGAATGTTACATACTTAAAATGTCCCCATCACACAAAATTATGTATTACTTTTAAACAAATCAAATGAAACTTGACATACTTTTTAAAAATAATAAAATGTTTTGTACTTGAAATGTATATAAAGGAACTCTCAAAGAAATTACACTTGGTGCCGTGTGTTACTTACTACTTATTATTCCTTTTTCAGTGAATAAAGGAATGGAAATACAATTGTTAATGGCCTAATTTAATTAAAACATTATTATATCAGTTATTATCTCATGTAGCAGTAATTATTAAGGAAAAGTTTTCTTCACTGAAAAAAATTATTCATTCAATTTACTCAATTTTTTAAGGTAATTGGTTGCAATCGATTTATTTAAGCTACATTTAAACAAAAGTTTTTTGTTTTGTTTTGTTTTTCTAAATTTTTTTGATTTAATGTAGCTTAAATAAATTGATTGCGACCACATACCTTAAAAAACTGAGTGAATTGAATGAATCATTTTTTTCAGTGTTGTCAATTAACACAAGAGAAGGAAATTAAGAAGCAATAATTTATTTACACTTGAAAGTAAATATGCAATCTTATCAAACAGCAAAGTTTGAACACACAGATACACCCGGAGCAGTGAGCCCAGGGAGCAATGTCCCAAGTTGCAACCTACCAATAACTATCGGATTACAAGCCCGACTCTCGAACCATTAAGCCACAACTGCCCTATTTAGCTGTTTAACTGGGTTTATATCAAAAAACTGTCATCTATCAATGTTTTTTATATTGATTGTTTGAGTCAGTGTAGGTTATAATCAAATCCAGATTAACAGGATATGTAAAAGATGTAAAATTTCAAATATATTATATGTAAAACAACAGCAGGGTTTACGGGAAGACCCTGTCAATGCTAATCTGTTTATCATCCTCTGCTGCCACCTTTTGACCTCCAGTGGCACGAGATCAAACGTTCAGTTTTTTAAAAGCAGTTTTTGTTCAGCTTTATAAGTGTTTTGTTTTGCTGTGTTTCTCTTGCACAGTAATACACGGCTGTGTCCTCTGCTGTCAGTCCTGACAGTTTCAGATATGTCATACTCTTTGAGTTATCTCTGGTGACTTCAATTCGCCCTTCAAAAGATTTGGAGTAATGGCCTGTACGTCCCATCCAGACGAGTGGTTTTCCAGCTTGCTGTCTGATCCAGTGCATGTGAAAATAGTCAAAGCTGAATCCAGATCCACGACATGAGAGAGTCAGAGTATCTCCAGGTTTTTTCTGAACTGTGCTTTCAATGGACTCCATACTTTGACATTTTATACCTAAAAAGATTATTTTAGAACATTTAGAACAAGAAATATAATTATCTAGAAGAAATAAACACAGGTTTGATGGTAAAACTTACAGGTTATGCTGCATGAGAGCAGTAGTATACAGAGTGTGTTCTTCATCTTCTAGTGCTGATGTAATCAGATCCAGTCTGATCATAGGCACATAAATACATGAAGTGAGTGTACAGAGTTGATTTAATTTGCATTGAGAGGTCACAAGATGCAGTCATGACTGGAATGGTCAAACAAACAGCAATGCAATAATCAGTTTTTTTTTTTCATTCACTGGTACTTTATGTCTTCAACTGTCTGTAAATAGAAAACAAAAAATAAGGTCTTTTTTTGTTTTAATTGTTTTGGTTGTGTTTTGTCCACATCAATGTCCCTTCAAGTAAATATATTCTGCTTATTATTTTGGTACTATGCTGTAGGTTCATTTAAGTAAATGAACAAATTAAAAAAATACAATAAATGTGTAATCCTGTCATTTCTGTTTTACTGTATAAAATATTATGAAGGTGTTTTTGTAAAGGGAGGCTGTTAGTTTCTGTCACTGTGATATTTGGCACTGGCACAATAATACACAGCTGTGTCTTGAGCTTGCATATTGTTTCCTTTTAATGTTATTGTATTACTGGAGGTGTCTCTGGTGATGCTGAACATGTTTTTTAGTGAATCCTTGTAATATAAGCTTCCACCATTGCTGATCAATCCAATCCACTCCAGAGGTTTTCCTGCAGGTTGACGGATCCAGGTTGTAGTATAGCTAGTAACTGAATAAGAGACTTTACAGTTGATAGTTAGAGAGCCACCAGGCCGAACAGTCAGAAACTCAGGTTGAGAGAGTTCATCTGCATTAATATCTGTTAGAAATGTAATAATAAAATGGCTATGAGGCTTATGTTCAATTACCACAATCTGTAATAATGATCAGAAACATTACTCACAGTTGACACTTGCTAAAATAAACACTATAAGTGCAGAAAACATGATGTATTTTTGAGGAAAGTTTCATTGAATATGAGCGAGATCTTCCCACCCTCCAGTGATCAGAGGAATATAAACTGATTCATGCCCACTGTTTACATATGAAACAGACAATTTACATAAATTGGCTTATTTGCATCATTATAAATGAGCTGAATGTAAGAATTATACATTGTTTTATACATTTCATGACTGATGATTATTATTAAGTATTGTAGATATTTTGTTAATATGTTAATGCCCATAGTTGTCAAATAGTTGTGCTGAAGGCTTACTGTACATTATTGTTTAGAGCAATCAGAATTTTCTGTGCTTAAAAGTGTTGAAGGGTTTGGGTTAAATACTTATCAGTTTATTTCTTTTAAGTCCACTGCATACCATAACATATTTTTTACTGTAGGCATACATAAAAACAAAAGCTGCCTTGTTTCGATGAGATTCCGATTATTGAGAAGGAAACAACAGCATGTTATGCAAGTAAAACTCTGATGAAACAGAAACAACACTGTATCATATTGTGATGATGATTCAAATAAAGCAGAAGACAAAATCTTGTTCGGATTTATGAAGGGAGGGAGCTCTATTGTAACCTTAAGTGTAACATCAACGATAAATATTATGGTTATAAGACAACACTGATGGTATAGGCATATTTCCTTAAATAATGACTTAATAGTTTATTTAATTACTGTAATGAGTATTTTTCCTACATAAATTTGAACAAAAGGAGATTACACCAAAGCATGTGACAACTTCCCTCAATGAAAAATGTGAACTAGTGTTGCTGTAAAAAGATTAACATAAAAATTTACTTTTTATTATACTTTATTGTTGGATTTTGTGTAAATTTAGGCCAGTGAAAAAAGAGAGAGAGAGAAGACTGATGGCCTAATTTATTCTAATATTGTAATTCACAATTAAAATATTACAATTCACAGAGCTAAACTCTCCAGGACACCAGCCCTTCAGGACTGAAGTTGCCCATCCCTGATCTAGAGTTTACACATCAAGAGTTCTGATCTTTGAAGGGAATAGGGCATAAGGATGATGACTTTCACCTCTTGTGTGCTCTTTCTTGTTTGAGACAGCTTTGAATGCTCTTGTGCAAGGAAAAGTGAGATTGTAGGTTAATTCCAGTAAGAAGTGATCATCCTTAATACTTATAATTGATAATAGTTATGTTAGTTTTAGTGTAAATAATCAAGCATTGAAAATTAAATGTAGAGTATTAGGGGCTCCCAAAGAAAATTCTGCTAAGGGCCCCATAATAGCATTACTGTGAACCCAACACTCAAAAAATGCTGAGTTGTTTTTGCCCAGGGTTGGGTCACTATTGGACAGAAGACGCTGCTGGGTTAAAATGACCGTTTAAGTCAGACAAGAAAGATGAGATGTTTACATCACTGGTCATCACATTACAAACATTGAGACATTTTTTTATGTTTTTATCTGCTAACAATGACTTGACCTGGAAAAGTTGCTAAAAGGCCAAATAGGCTACCTGAGAAAAATTAAGTAAGGTTGATCTTGAGACAAACAAATGTTACTTTGATATTTTGTAAGAAATGCAATGACATTTATATGGGAAATGAACACTTATGTGTTTTTGAACAGAAGTGCTTGTGGTTTACATCAGTGTGCTCTCTCGTGCACAGTAATACACAGCTGTGTCCTCAGTCCTCATATTCTGTCCTTGTAGAGTCACTGTGCTGCTGGAAGTGTCTCTTGTAACTTGAAATCTACTTTTCAGTTTATCACTGTGATATGTGCTACCAGTAGAACAAATCCTTCCAATCCATTCCAGAGGTTTTCCAGCAGCCTGTCGTATCCAGTGAGTGCAGTAGCTGTTATCAGTCAGTGAATATCCAGACACCTTACAGGACAGAGTCAAAGTCTGATCAGACCTCAGATTAATGGATGCAGGTTGAGTCAGTTCAACACAGTGGACACCTGGAATAAATGTCACGGGGTGACGATCTTTCAGGGCGGAACCAAAAGTTGAGGAAGTTTTGGTTCCGCCCGGATGTTTCCGTCCAGACCGGAAAACGGAAACACCGGACATCCGGCAGATTCACGGAGGCTGTAATCAGCCGATTGGGCACAGCTGTGCCTAGTTGAAGAGATCGCCGGGCAATTGGATGATTATAGTACAGAGAGGAGTATATAAAGCACAGTTAGAACACAGTTAGGGGTGCTTAGTGTGTGCTGGGAAACGGAGCTGTGCTCGTTTTTTTTTTGACGTGGTGGCTGTCTGTGGTTCTCTCTCTCTCTCTCGTTGCAGTCTTGATTGTGGAGCTGCTGGAGTAAAACAGGAAAATCCTATGGGTCGAAAGGAACTTGTTCTAATCAATACTGAAGGAGTAAAGCAGGAAGAAAATTGACCTTCTGGTACAACGTAAACAAAGGCTATTCGCCGTGAGTATACCCTTTTTGTGTGGAGTAACTGGCAAAGGTTAACTTGTATAACTATTGGAAACCTCCAGGAGAAGGAGGGCGGCCCTACCCCTATAAGAGTGTGGTGGGCGAGCCGTGAGAAGTCCAACTTCAAACAGCCACCGCAACGAGACTTATTGTGGTCGTATTTCCCATCGCCTTATCGTAGCCCAAGCGCAGTGGAGGACACCGGGCGCTTCCCTTGTTGTGGTGCACTTATAGTGTGGTGAGTGAGACTGTGTAATAAATCTTTTTCACGTTTGGAGTGGTGCTGTGTATTGCTGTGGGTTGCTGTGTGTCTTGTAGACGAAGCCCCGCATCATCCATTTTCTTCCACTGGGCAGAGGACGGAGAGGCCAACGACTACAGAAACCACTGTTACTATAAGTAGTGTGCTGTTTGGCGTACGAAGGGATGCAGACTAAGAGCTGTCCATGACCGTGAGTAAACCATTGGAAACATTCGTGGTGTGAACTTACCTGTGTCTGTTTTGTCGCAGAGTCAGAGGCGAAAGGGTCCGCCGCCCCGTGGTCTCTACGAAAAGGGCGCCCCCGTCTAGGAATCGATCGGCCTACGGGCATTAGAGATAGGGCAGCGCTCGACCCGGTGAGGTGGTGTGTGACCTTCGCCCCTCTGCTGACCTACGGAGGAGAACCATACTTACCCAGAAAGCTGTAAGCAGCAGAGCCGGTGAGAATTACTCGAAGTCTCAGCAACAGTGCCTTTGTGTTCTAGCGGCCACCTGTGGAGAGAGAGCAGAACGAGAGTGAATCATTGAAGAGCCACCTGTGAACGTGATACCTACCCAGAAAGCTGTAAACAGCAGAGCCGGTGAGAAATACTCGAAAGCTCAGTAACAGTGTCTTTGTGTTCTAGCGGCCACCTGTGGAGAGAGAGCAGAACGAGAGTGAATCATTGAAGAGCAAACTGTGAACGTGATACCTACCCAGAAAGCTGTAAGCAGCAGAGCCGGTGGGAATTACTCGAAGTCTCAGCAACAGTGCCTTTGTGTTCTAGCGGCCACCTGTGGAGGGAGAATAGAACGAGAGGGAATCATTGAAGAGCAAACTGTGAACGTGATACCTACCCAGAGAGCTGTAAGCAGCAGAGCCGGTGAGCAGTACCCGAAGCCCAAGTAATAGTGTCATTTGTGTCTTAGTGGCCGCCTGTGGAGAACAAGGAGAAACAATTGGAGAACCGACTGTGTAACGTGATACCTACCCAGAGAGCTGCAAGCAGCAGAGCCGGTGAGAAACACCCTAAGTGTAAGCTAACAGTGCTTTTGTGTCACAGCGACTATCTGTGGGGCACAAGGAGAACGTGGGCGGACGTACGACAGGGAACGTAAAGGCACGTGGGGCGAGGACCCCCTGCCGACCCGAGGAAAGGTACATCGACAGTGGAGATCCTCCTTACCAGTCACACCAAATTATTCTGCCTCCAGGACGGAAGAAGGAGGGCGCCACGGTTAGCAGGGTCCAGGCCGGAGCCTGACGTTTCCCTTTCCCCCCGGCTTATGGTGGTTGGCACCCCTGTTGCCCTTGGCCTGTCTGCCCGTGGCTGCAGTCTCCCTGGAGGGAGAAGAAGAGCCCTATTAGTTTTAATTTCCCCTTACCCCAAATTCCCAGTTCTTTTAAATATTTAAACTAAATAAAGCTTGTTTTAAATTTTACTTACCTGTTCCCGTGTTTGTCTGGTCATTGGGTTGGCTTTGGGGACCTCCTCGAGGTGGGAGTTGCAAAGGGGCGTGGCTTTAGTCTAAAACAGCCAGCCCCTGGTGGTGACAGATTTTGGCGTAGTCGGCAGGGCCCCACCTCGAGTTGAGTAACCAAGGTCACCCAATGACTGACAACGCGGGGCCTGCAGCCCCACCCCGTGCCACATCTATTATCATGGGAAGCCCATGGATCCAGAAATACGGAGGAGCAGAGTCGGAGGTACGACTGACCGAATGGAAGGCCCAATTAGAGTACTTGGCCGACCTACAGGGCCTTAGCGCCGCTCAGCGGCTCCAGTTTGTGTTGAACTCCCTAGAGGGAGAAGCACGGCGAGAGGTACAAGCCGCCCCCGAAGCAATCCGAGCCACCGCCCAGACTGTGTTCCAGTTCCTTACTGAACAATATGGCGACCATACCCCCGTAGCTGTCCTCCGTTCACAATTTTTTAATTGTAAGCAAGGCCCCCGACAACCTATTAGAGCTTTTGCCCTCCGGCTGCGAGAGCAGTTCACTCGCCTGCAGGCCCGACGAGACCATGGGCTAGGAGACGGAGAGACCTTGTTACGCGACCAGTTCCTCCTGGGGATGAAAGAGGGCCCCGTGAGACAAAGTCTGAGGGTCCAGTTTCGGCGGGACCCCGGGCTCACCTTTGAGGACCTAAAGAAGGAGGCGCTGGCCTTGGAAGGCGATGAGGTCGAAGTAAGTGAAACCCCTGTATGTGCAGCCGTAAGTGGGAACACCGCAGCACCACCTGAACACGCAGATTGGAAGCAAGCCCTCAGAGTAGAATTGTTGAAAGATGTCCGAGAGCAGATGTCGGAACTATCTAAGGCTCTTCTGGGAGAACTTCGTCAAGGTAGGGCGCAAGAGGAACCGAGGCCGGCACCCCGAGAGCGAGTCTACTCTGAGAGGGGCCGAGAGCCACCGGGGCGCCCGAACCGTTTTAACCGGCCCCGCTTTGAGTGGGATGACCAAGGGCGGCCAATCTGCAATCGTTGTGGAGAACCAGGGCATTATAGCCGTCAGTGTGGGCCTCGCAGGGCATCGGAAGGGGGTTTTTAGGACGACCGGCCACAGTGGGTCGTGTGGCCGGGACCCCTCGAGGAGACCCGGAAAGACGTGATAATTCAAGAGGCCAGATGGTGGGGCATAGCCCAACGGCGGAGGTGAAGGTATGTGGCAAGACAGTACAGTGCCTGGTAGATACAGGCTCTCAAGTGACATTGTTTGCCGAAAGTCTCTCGCAGGAAGTATTCGGGAAGCAGAGAACCCAAGGAGGAGAGGCCCCCTGGCTGACGTTGCGGGGCGCCAACGGCTTAGAGATTCCTTACATTGGCTATCGGCTGACAGACTTAGAAGTGCACGGGGTGTTAGTTCCCCAAAAAGGGGTGATCATCGTGGAAGACAGGTGTTTGGGAGTCCACCGAGCCCTACTAGGGATGAACGTGCTCTCCGAGTGTTGGGAGGAGTTATTTCGGGCTAGGCCCGGCCCTAGGATCTCCCCTGTTGAGAGGCCCCTATGGGAGCGAGTGGTCGCCGACTGTCGTCGGGTCCAGATGACCCAGGTCCGTAGAGGCCGGGAAGAGGTAGGAAGAGTGATGTGTCGCTATGCTTTATCTATCCCCCCTAGGAGTGAGGCCGTGGTGTGGGTGAGAGTGGCCCCCCGAGGAGTTGGCCCCGAAGAGTGGGTATTGGTTGAACCCCACGCTGATTGCCCCCAAGTGGAAGTAGCACGAGGCCTAGCGGCGGTCCACCGGGGGAGGGTCCCTGTAAAGGTTCGAAATGACCATCCCTACCCAGTACACTTACACCGACACCAGCGGCTGGCCCGACTCACGGGGGTTGCACCCCATCAGGTGAGGGAAGAGAGAGATGTTAAGTTCCGTCAGGTGTGCCCCACTGTCATCGAGGTGGCCCTGACGCAGATGGAAGCCCCTTCAAACAACGGGGAGAGGGACGTGCCGAGACACCTGGCAGGTGAGTCCCTGCAAGGGGAAAAGCTGGAACAGGCGCAGACACAAAGACTCCAAGCCCTCCTTCAGAAATGGCAACATGTGTTTGCAAAACACGAGGAGGATTACGGATGCACTAAGGTGGTAGAACATCATATCCCGACTGGAGATGCAGGACCCAGCAGGGAGAGGTACCGGCCGATCCCACCCACTTTGTATACAGAGGTACGCTCACTATTGCAGGGTATGCTGGGGCGGGGCATCGTCCGGGAAAGCAGTAGCCCATGGGCAGCCCCCATCGTACTGGTGCAGAAGAAGTCGGGAGCTTGGAGGTTTTGTGTGGACTATCGTAAGCTCAACCTGGTGACTAAGAAAGACGCTTTTCCCCTACCCCGGATCGAAGACTCCCTTGCGGGTCTCACGCGGTCTGCATGGTACTCCACTCTGGATCTGGCCAGTGGGTATTGGCAGGTGCCAGTGGCCGAGGCCGATAGGGAGAAGACCGCTTTCACGACCCCGTTTGGACTATTCGAGTGGGAACGGATGCCCTTCGGGCTCTGCAACGCCCCAGCCACGTTCCAACGCCTGATGCAGCGCTGTTTGGGAGGTCAGTTAATGGAGTCAGTCTTGGTATATCTAGATGATGTAATTGTGTACTCCCCAGATTTCGATTCCCACCTCCGGCACCTCGAAGAGGTTTTCCAGGCAATGGAGAAATATGGGCTGAAGTTGCAACCCGATAAATGCCATCTGCTGAGGCGAGAGGTCCAGTTCCTGGGTCACGTGGTCAGCGCTGCTGGGGTGGCTGTAGACCCTGGGAAAGTCTCTGCAGTGAGAGATTGGAGTGCGCCCAAGACTGTGAGGCAAGTACGTTCATTTCTGGGGTTTGTGGGATACTACAGACGGTTCATCAAAGATTTTTCCAAGATCGCTAAGCCACTTAACCAGCTGCTGGTCGGTACAGGGCGGAACCGGGGACGGGGATCACCCCCGATTGACTGGGATGAGTCCTGTGAGGGGGCATTTCAGAGATTGAAGCAGGAATTGTTACAGGCTCCTATCTTAGCCTATGCAGACTTTACTCAACCATTTATCTTGTATACAGACGCTAGCAACCTGGGGTTGGGGGCGGTCTTGGCCCAACGACAAGCGGGAACAGAACGGGTGATTGCTTATGCAAGCCGAAGCCTCCACCCAGCTGAGAAGAACGATGCCAACTACAGCTCATTTAAACTGGAACTGCTGGCCCTGAAGTGGGCCCTGAGCGAGAAGTTTAAGGACTACCTCTGGGGTGCTAAGGTAACGGTGATTACAGACAATAATCCTTTGGTACATTTACAGACAGCGAAGTTGGGAGCTGTGGAGCAGCGCTGGGTGGCACAACTTGCCAATTTCGAGTATCGACTGCAGTATCGGCCTGGGCGAGAACACACGAACGCGGACGCCTTGTCC